>NW_008236198.1:1280484-1284719 GCF_000691975.1 Corvus brachyrhynchos | reverse complement strand
CTCCCCCGTCCTGCAGGAAGCCCTTCGGGAGCAGCAGCTCCTGGGCTCAGCTGGACACGCCTCCTCGCCCTGGGAGCAAACCAACACTTCCCGGGGCCGAGGCGTCCCTTTGCTCCCTCTCATTAACCCCCAGGGACAAATGATCCCCATTCGGAGTCGGGAACACCCAAAGCACCAGGCAAGAAAAGCCACTTCCACCCTCCCCTCAGCAGGGCAGCTCCAGCTCCCTCTGAGGGTGATTTTATTGCCTTTACCTTCAGGTGCTTGAGGAAGGCAATGGCATTTTCTTTTTTCCCTTTGATGTAGAAGCTGACGACCCCTGAAACGCCCGTGCATTGCTTCTGCATCACCTCGTACTGGGGGTGGGAAGGCAGCCCTGGAAGGGGGAGAGTTGGGAGAATTCCCAGTGAATTCCAGTGCAGAGCTGGGGCAGCTCCAGTCTCACTGAGCTGGGCACCCAGCCCCAGTCACGGGGCACCACAGCTCCCAAATCCCTCCCCCGGGATGCTCCCAAGTCCTGCCCACCCACCTGGGTAAATGACCTTCTCCACCTGGGGATGGCATTCCAGGAACTTGGCCACAGCCAGGCCGTTCTGGAAGTGCAGCTTCATGCGGATGTGCAGAGTCTTGAGCCCCCGGTTGCAGAGGAAACAGTCAAAGGGGGAGGGGACAGCTCCCAGGGCTGTGGGAATGGCAGCACAATTCCACAGAGCTCAGCAGCGCCGGTGTTTTGCATTCAGCAAAGCCAAACGCGTCCTCATCTCCAGCACTTCTGAGGTTACAACAAGTGGGAAGACACCCGAGGCAATCTCTGCTCCTCATCTCCCGCACTGGGGAGCCAGTTAATGAGGCCAATTAACAAGCTCAGGCCTCAAGGATTACATTCATTGGGCACAAAGCACCTTCCCTGCCTCTGCTGAGGGCAGAACCCTGGACAGGAATTTACTCCTGGCAATGAAGAGGCCGGAAAATGGTTGGAATCAACAGAGATGATAAATCTGCAGTGGGCACATCCTGCTGGGCGAGTGAGTTCCAAACCCCCCTAACTGCAGGTGGGCACCCCAATGGTTTCAGGATGTGCCCCAGAACGCTCCCGAAGCGCCCAGGAAGTGGAGACCAACGTCTCTCATTTGATTGGAGTTTTCATACTGGAGTTTTTTTAATTGAGCTTTTCCCAGTTCTGTTAAGTTACATTCCCAGGCAGATTTCCCACTTGTGTGCATGCACTCCCTCCCCAGCAGGAGCTGGGGATGTGAACAGGATTCCTGTCAGGAATTCCCTGTCTGGACTTACAGTACTGCAGGAATTTCAGCCTCTCGTAGAGTTCTTTGTTGTTTACAGAGACCACCCCCATGAGAACATCACCGTGGCCTAAAAAATCAAGGGGACAAGAATGGGATCAGCCACTCCAGCTGCTCCAGGGTCCTGCCACAAACCCCCACTGTTAATAAAATCCCTGGGACACCTCCCACTGTCCCAGGCTGCTCCCAGCCCCAATGTCCAGCCTGGCCTTGGGCACTGCCAGGGATCCAGGGGCAGCCCCAGCTGCTCTGGGCACCTGTGCCAGGGCCTCCCCGCCCTCCCAGCCAGGAATTCCTTCCCAAGATCCCATCCATCCCTGTCCCAAGGAAGTGCTGAACTCTCACACTCACCGTTGATGTATTTGGTTGCAGAAGTCATACAAATATCAGCCCCCAGGGACAAAGGACGCTGAAAGGAAAGGAAAGGCACAGCTCTGAATGAAGTTGGTGTGCACTCAGGTTCCTTCCCAGCTATTCCAAAGGGCCGTGAGCTTACACAGGAAAAATAAGTGGAGAAACCAAACACAAAGACCTGAGGATGACCATAGAACATGTGCTAAAAGCAGCAGGACAGGGAGGCACTCTGAATTCATGGTAAGCACAAGAAAATGGGATTTAAAAGCACTGCTCCAACTCCCACGGGCTCCAGGGAGAGAAGAGATTGAACACATCCAACATGCAGCTCATATTTGGTACAAATAGTTCTGTTGCTCAGCTGAGGCAGGGACAAATAATGGAATTTACTCTATAAAAGTGCATTTCCTTAGGAAATGAAGGACTCGAACTGCAAAGCAAAAGAATAAAAAAAAAATCACTTCATGTATTCTAGTTATCAATACAGGAAAGTTATTTCAGTTGTTATTAATAAAAAGTCATAAACTTGTAAGTCACATATTCACCAAAATATTGAAGAAAAGGTAAACTGAATGTATCAAAGAAAGATTGGACAAAGGTTACTTCGTTTAAGATTTTCTTCCACTACCTCCTGGTTTTTACCTTTGTGGCTCAGAACAGCATCTACAGAAGAGTTGCTGTAAAAAGGCCAAAGTTAGGGAACAATTTTTAACTGCTCTGATTTCCATCAGGAAGAACACAATTCTGTGATTTCTGAGGGACAGACACCCACTTCACTGGTGCACCAGCAGCAACACCTGGGCTGGAACCAGAGCAGGTGATTTTACAACACAGAGAACAGAACTGCGATTCCTTGGTGGTGCCTCCCTTTCCGGTCTCCAGCTCCACTGGGACAGGTGACAGTCCTGTCCTTTTTCCACACACCTGGAAATATGGAGACATCAAGCTGTTGTCCACGGCCAGCAGCACCCCCGGGTACCTGTGCACCACGTCTGCGCAGGCGCGGATGTCGATCACCTTCAGCGTGGGGTTCGTGGGGGTCTCGAGCCAAACCAGCTGCACAAACCCAACAAAAACACCAGGTCAGAGAGCTCCCAGTGCTGGGTGAGCCCCAAGGGCTCTGGGTGCTCACTGGGGTCAGCTCCCCGCGGGCTCTGTGCAGCGGGACCGGGCAGTGGCCCTGCTGCAGCGAGGGCAGCCCTCAGCTGGGCTCCTCCAGGCTCAGGGAGGTTTCCCTTCCGCTGGGCTGGCACCATCCCAAGGGCATCCCAGCTGGAGAAGGCCTCGCACAGCCAGGACTGAGTCTTGTCCCAAACCCTTTCCCAGCTGAGCTCCCTGCCCCTGGAGCAGGGATCACCCACCCAGTGCCACGGAGCACCTCCGGCTCCGGGCTCCTCGGGGTTCCCTCTGCTCCTTCTCACCTTCTCCCTTTTCCCTCCTCTCTCTCTCCAGGGGTTTTTGCCCTTCTTAGGATGTTTTCCATGAGGAAGCACACTGGGATATGGTGGATCCAGCTGTGCCCCAAGCTGCCCCCCCTCAGCTCAACAGCTGCAAGAACAGAACAATTTAATATCCCTTTAAAATCCATTTCCCTCTCCCCTACCTTGGTCTTGGTCTCCTTTCTAAGTGCAGCTTCCAGGTTTTCTAGTTTTGTGAGGTCAACAAAAACCACTTTCAAATTATAATCCTTGAGTATTTTATTGAATAATTCTCTTGTGCCTAAAAAAAACCCCAAAAATCACAAAATGAAACAACTTCCTTAACTTTCGTTCCCTGCTCTCCAGCCTCTTGCACCACCCAGGCACAGTCAGGAGGGCACAGCTTTATGCTGCACACCAGAAATGGCACATGTCTATTTTCTTTGTTTACAAAGTTTCAAGATTGTTGCAGGTTTAATGATCCTGAAACAGCAAAAATGGGAATGTGGGATCAGAGTGATTGATGAAGTACTGGAAATCAGTGTGGGAGTTTTTGACCAGGAAATTAAACAGAGAAGAAGAATGAAGGGGAGGACTCCAGCTACTGTTTCCCATCCCTCCATTAAAAAGGATTCCTTCCTGTCTGACCTTGAGGCCTTTCCCTGGGAAGACAAAAGAATCCAGCAGCAACAGTTGATCCACGGATGTGCTGATGCAGCACTCACTACCAGGAAATACTGCCTGGATTAAAAACTGATTGATTGGGGCCTTCTGCCAAGGCTCTCCCCAGGGACTCAGTTCTCCATCCAAGCATGAAGGGATGGAACATGGAGGTGCAGTCTGTGAGCTGAAGGAAACATCTGAGTGATGTTTGGGTGGTTCTTCTGCAAGGAAACCCTTTCTTCATAACAAACCAAAGCAGAGGAGAAACAATGAAATTCCTCCCTGCAGAAACCAGCCCAGGCTGAGGCTTTAATGAGCAGGGAATGTCCCTGGGAACTGCAGTGAGCTCACCCTGTGGAAGGACTCTGGCAGTGCTGGATGCACTCTGCCACTGGGGAGCTGTTTGGAACAGGGATTGATAAAAACAGTGCAAGGTCAACACCAAAGAGTGGGTTGGGGCAGCACTGAAGTGCTCAGAGGACATGGGGACAACAGAGCA
>NW_008236198.1:1274746-1278287 GCF_000691975.1 Corvus brachyrhynchos | reverse complement strand
TGGTCCCTACCCCCAGGTGATCCGCATCCGGGGCTGGTCAAAGCGGCGTGAGGGGGAGAGGAGAGGAGAGCCGCTGCCCACAGCCATCAGTATGGGAATGGGCTCTCCCCTGCCATTGCGGACACTGCCCGCGGCCAAGCCATGCATGAGCGTCAGCCTGGTCATGCTCCCATTACAGCACCTGTAAACACGCTAAAGCCACCAATTAGGGGGGCACCTGCCGGACCCAAACCCTGCCTTATCATAAACAGGGTGAGGTGAGGCCACGAGAGATGCGGCCTTTAGTGCACAATTAGTCAGAGGTGGGGCAGCAGCCTTAAACCCTGGGGAAATCCCCAGATGGGCAGCAGTAATGCATAGTCCCATAAATCATGCCCGGGAGATGTTCTCCCTGGTTGTCCCAAACATACAAGCCATGCATGAGCATCAGCCTATTAGTGCTCTTCAGAGCCTAATTGATGCAGCTCTCAAATGAGGCAACAATCAGAGAGAAAACCCTTGAAAACACACAGGCACCACCAACAACAGTGGTACCAGCATCAGCTCCCAGGAGGAATAGTAAACCCTTTCCCTTCCCAAAAGCAGGAGTCAAAAACTGAATAAAATCTAGATGGCATCTGGGCCTGCCAGTCCAGCAGGTGGAAGCTCATCAGCCTTGTGCTCCACTTGCTTGGGAAGCTACTGACGGGGATGGGACAAAAACACAGACTTGGTGCCGGTGGATTTGTCCTTCCTTTCAATGGGGTAACCTGTCCAGGCAATCCCCCCTAAAATAAAACAAAAAATTATTTTTCCTTTTCAGAAACTCTGAAAAACGAGCTTCACTCTTTGTAAAATTTGAAGGAAAGTTTAATAAAAGGGACAATTAGGAGACAACAGCACAAAGGGTGTTATGGCCGGCTGGGTGCTTGGGCAGAGAGCCAAAGGCACACCTTTACACCCAAACGATCGATCGGCTTTAAAAGTACATCGCTTATTTCCTATTCATCACCATCATGCATAATTCATTAATTCTTTGGCATTGCTGACTATCATCAGCCTTATCTTTTCCTTGGCTCATTCCATCTGGTTTCAGTTTTTTTTTTTTCTTCTGATAAGATTTTCCAGGAATGTGAAGACCCCCGATCCTTGCCAAACTGTCACAAAAACTGGCGCCATTCTACAGCATTACATTACAGAACCCAGGCAAAGCTTTTCTCACATTAAGGAACATGAAAAAACCAACATCACAGTCCATCCATAACAATTCTGGAACACGCGAAAAGCCAACACCACAGTCCATTTATAACAGAAACGAATACTGGGAGTGTGCCAGCACATCTCCACTGAAAATGAAGTTCTTCTCCTCACAGAAGAAATCAGCACCACCACAGTGAACCAGACTGGACACGGGCAGCACCAAGCCCAACCCGTGGCAGGGAGACTCTCCCTTTTCCTGTCCGTGCTGGTCACTCTTCCGACAGCTGTGCCCACACTGGAGCCCGAACGCACTTCCCAGGACCATTGCTAATGAAGGACGCGATAGTTGTACAAATCTAGGAACTCCACCTAATAACGAGAACTTGGCAGAGAGAAATTTCACTGGAACATGTGAAACACGACCTCCGACCACTGAATTCACTCCCTCAGTTCCCAACAGAGCTCCTTGGAGGAGCAGAGCAGATACCACAAGGAGCTGCTCTGTGAGCGTGACACTGAAACGACGGATAGGGAATGCTGTGGGTGCAGCCTAAGCCAACACCTCTCGCTCTCAGCTGCATCCAAGCTCGGCTGTGGATGGATACAACTCACTGCAGCAGCAGTTCTAAGGGAGGGCTTTGAAGGGACACTGCCCACTGAAATCCCAAGCGTAATCTGGGAGAAGTGGCAAACTGTGGATCAACAGTTTGAGAGTTGTTCATCCATGAGGATGAGCAAAGAGCCGGGATCTCTCCCGGTTGCTGTACTTGGAGCTTCCTCAACAACAACAAGTCTTGGGCCGATCCCCCGCTCCTCGAGGTCCAGCCCTTTGCCCTTTGGGAGATGCAAAGGCATCCAAAGTGAGCATTTCCCTGCCCTCCGGGGGAATTTCTCACAGGTACCCTGCCCTGACTCTTTCTGTGGGCAAACACGTGCCTGTGCTATGGCGAAGCTGGCAGAAATGCTGCTTTCCGAGATGTGTAGGTACCTCAGATAGCTCATAAATTAGGCCTGTGAGCGAGGTTAAGTCGTGACTTATAAGCTAAGTTAAATGCTGCCAAGTGTTGTTCTTTTGCAAAGTTGCTCAGTTCAGCTTTGATGCCCTAAGTTAGGTTAAGAGCTGTTAAGTGTTAGTCCACTGTTCCATTGTTGGGGTTGAGCTGTAAGTTAACTGAGGTATAAGTAAAGTGTTGTTCCTTTGTTAAATTGTTAGGTTTAAGGTATAAGTTAAGCTTAATTACTCTTAAGTTTGAGTGCTGTGAAGCTTTTGGGGCCGGGTTCCTGTTTATCCTTGCCCTCAGTGTAACAAACAAAGACATCTCCATTAATTGTTTGGCCTCTCCCCTGCCATTGCGGACACTGCCCGCGGCCAAGCCCTGCACGAGTCAGCCTGGCCATGTGTTAAATTGTTAGGTTTAAGGTATAAGTTAAGCTTAATTACTCTTAAGTTTGAGTGCTGTGAAGCTTTTGGGGCCGGGTTCCTGTTTATCCTTGCCCTCAGTGTAACAAACAAAGACATCTCCATTAATTGTTTGGCCTCTCCCCTGCCATTGCGGACACTGCCCGCGGCCAAGCCCTGCACGAGTCAGCCTGGCCATGTTCCCATTACAGCACCTGTAAACACGCTAAAGCCACCAATTAGGGGGGCACCTGCCGGACCCAAACCCTGCCTTATCATAAACAGGGTGAGGTGAGGCCACGAGAGCTGCGGCCTCTGCATCTGAGGTCAATCAAGTTTTTGCGCTGAGCTGATGGGTGAGAAGAGAAGGAACTGAGAGCAGTACCAGGAACCAGCCCCTGTGCCCCAAACCCTGCAGCAGCAGCAGGAGAAGCCCTGAGCTCTGCTGGAGAGCAGGGAGCACATGCCCGGGGTGCCCATGGCTGCTCCCACACAGCTCCTGGCTCCAGACATTCCAGGGAGAGCCCAGGCTGTGCCCAGCACAGTCCCTGCCCAGCCAGGGAGAGCAACCCAACAGCAGCACGGGAGAGTCCCGGCAATCCAGGCTGGAATTCCCAAAAGCAAAGGCAAAGCAAGAGTGGTTTGGTTTTCCGTGTCCTCGTCCACAGCCATATCCAGTTCCAAGTTCCTTTTTGACCCTCAGGGTTTATGCAAACTGCAGGAAGCAAAGGGAGGGATCATTGTGCTCGGCCCCTCTATCAACCACACATTTTGATTTTGCTTTTCACAAGCAAAAGTCACATTTTAGCGTTTGATTCTCTTCATGCTCTGTGCTGGCACAGAGAAATCTGGGGAGTTACTGGTGATAAGTTTCCCTATCCTAAAAAACCCCAACACTCCCCCCCAATAAAAACAACCAGACACAAAAAGAGAAAATGCATGTTATAAATAAAGTATGTGATT
>NW_008236198.1:1264513-1274239 GCF_000691975.1 Corvus brachyrhynchos | reverse complement strand
CCTGCCTGTGCAGAGCACCCAACACCTTCACAGCTGCTGCAGGTTCACATTTCCCCATTGCCCCCCAAACCCCCACGGCCGCTCCCCCAGACCAAACTCCCCCTTCAAACACCCGGATCTGCCCAGCTCTGCATCGGGGCAGGCTGGCTTTGGGCAGGGGCTGCAGGGACAGGACCCGGGAATGCTTCCCAGTGCCAGAGGGCAGGGCTGCGTGGGACACTGGGGAGGAATTCCGCGCTGGGAGGGTGTGTCTTGGGGATGGTTTTACCACAGTCCCCAGCCGGTTTTGGCCACAACTACACCAAAGGGAAAAGCAGTGCTTAACAGGTGAGAACACTTCTGTCATTGGTGGGGTTTCTATTTGGTGTCTGTTCTGTTTTATACATATATTTCCCAGTAAAGAACTGTCATTCCTTTTCCCATATTTGTGCCTGGAAGCCCCATAATTTCAAAGTTACAACGCCTTGGAGGGAAGGGTCACCTTTTCCTTCCAGGAGTGTTCCCACCTCCCTTGGCAGACCCCTGCCTTTGAAACCAGGTCAGGGTCTCAGGAGAGCCGAGCAGAGAGGGAAATCCCCTCCTTTGGCCCCGTGGCCACAAGCCTTTGGATGCAGCCCTGGAGCCAGAGCAGCTTCCCAGCCCACAGTGGGAGAGGCAGGTGGGGCTGCCATCCCCTGTGTCCCACCAGCCCAGCACAGAGCCCACCCACTGCTGCTGGGCACAGGCGTTCACTGCCCTCAGAGGTGTTCTTTCACCTCTCCTGCCTCATCCTGGGCATTTCCTACTGCGAGAAGCACTCCAGAGACCCCCTTCACCCCCCAAAAACCTAAACCGACCTCAAAGTACATTACACCAGCCCAGCTTCCACTGGGGGGTTTTCCTCTTTCCCAGACCCCACAGTCCTGTAACCGGGGAGCCATAAATACCCCACGAGTGCTTTATTGCGCCTTAATGCAGCCATCCATTGCTCAGACACTTTAGCCACACCACTTAAACTTCTTTTATAGCCAATAAAGACCCCCAAACACCTCAGACACTGTTCTAAGAGGGGCCAAGCCCTCCCTGCAGGGAGAGAACAGCAGCATTACGAGGGGATTGGAGCAATGGGTGGCTGCAGCCAGGAGAAAATAGAAATAAGAAGCCAAAGCACCAAACCACACAAACCTGGCTGGAAAGCAGCTTCCCCAGTAAATAACCACTACAGGAGAGGGATGGCCCTGCTGCTTTTATGTGCTTGCTACGTATTTGCAGGTTACTGATCAGAAGAAGAACTACGTGTGTTCTCTTATTAGATTAAAAACCTTGATGTTTTAATTTAGATTAAAACCTTTTCCATCACTGATACATTCCAGCATCTCCCCTCCCATTTTCCTTTCTAACCACACTGAGTTGTTGCCAGGACAGAAAGTGGGATTGATTTTCCCTCTGACCCAGGCTGTGAACCTGGGCAGGAGTTTCAATCCATTTATTGATTATCCTATGGAGACCTCCTCGGGTAAAGCCTGCAGAAAGTGATGACTCCGACTGTTTCACTCTGGAGCAGTTCCCAGACTCAGTTCTCAGGTCATTTAAAAATGTAACGCTGGATGTGTTTGCATCCAGCCTGCTGCTCCCAAAGGATGTAACACGGATTGTCAAACTCCTTCTCTTGGAACAGGTGAGGAGATTCCAGGGACACGGCTGGCAAGTCCAGTAACAGGGATAACTGCAGCAGTCTGGGGAATGTTATGGTCCCAGGGAGGTTTAGGTTGGACATTGGGAAAATTTCTTCATGGGAAGGGTGGTCAGTCATTGGAAGAGGAGTCCCCACCCCTGGAGGGATTCAAAAGCCGTGAGGATGTGGCACCTGGGGACATGGGGCAGTGCTGGGAATGGTTGGACTCGATGGGCTTCAGAAAGCTCCTCAGAGAGCTTTTCCAACCTAAACAATTCCTTCTCCTATTGTCCTGTAAGCAGCATTATCCTGTTGCCCCCTCAAGCATTTTGATGACTTTCCTAGAGGACAAAACTGGAGTTCTCTGTGGTTACAGTTGAATTTCAAGTCTTCTGCTTTTTTCCCTGCTTAAGGAAATAACTCCACAGGGGCAGGAGTTGTGGATTTTTATCCCTGCACAGCCAGGAAGAGATGCAATCAACTGGAAGCATAGGCAGCCTTAAAAATGATTGAGAGCACCTTCAGGTCCCCAAAAACACTCTTAGGGCCAGTTTTTCTGGCTGTACAGTGAGTTTTCCTTGTGCTCCAGTGTTTCTTTCCTTTGTTCTCGTTGTACAAACACCAGCCCAGGTATCCACCCACATCGGGGGACTGTTCACAAAGTTCCTTCGCGCTCATCTCTGTAAATTTTGATTTTGGGCAACAGCTTCTCCACTCGTAGGCAAAGCAAATTGCCTGATATCGAGTGAAATGAAACAAGCGGCTTAAAAATGTGCAACAGCTGAAAGATGAGAGTCCTTACCTCACAGTTCTCATTGTGGCACTGAGATGAGGAGGGAAGAGCTCAGCTGTGCAGTTAAGCAATCCCTCCCCCCAAGAATATTATGCATCATTTTTCAGGGTGATAAAGAGTAAGGGCTGGATTTTAGGTTTTTTATGTGTGGTGCAGACTTTATAAGAGCAACATTTTGTAGACAGAGAGCCCAGTCCAGGCTGGATGTGCCTGGGGGAAAATGCACACTGGAGCCAAACTGCAGCCATCACCAGCATTTCATTACAACAAAGGGGTTTTTTCTTAGAAAAACAGTTCTGCAGAATTTACCAGCTCCCAGCTCACGCCATTTCAGCTGATTTGGCACTTTTTGAGGATGGAGTGACTGTGCTTGGACAGTGACAGAGTTTCAGGAGGGTTGGTGAGGGAAGGGCAAGAGAGGACACCACCTGTGAGGGTTATCATGGAATGGGTGTGAGAAAGTGAGAGGAAAGAAGAATCTTCTTCTGGAACCAGGTATTTTTCTACTCGTGCTGAACTTTATCCCCTATAGGGCCAGAATGCACTTAGAGAGGAGGTTTTATGCAGTAGTGAAGAAAAACCAAACAAAACAAGGAGGATAAATCCTGTAGGACCCAGGGAGTGGCTCAGGCTGGAGAGCAGGAAAGGTTCTTCCCCAGAGGGTGCTGGGCACTGCCCAGGCTCCCCAGGGAATGGGCACGGTCCCGAGGCTCCTCCAGGAGCATTTGGACAGCACTACCAGGGATGCCCAGGGTGGGATTTTGGGATTGTCCTGTGCAGGGCAGGAATTGGATCAATGATCCCCGCGGGGCTCTCCCAGCCCAGGATATTCCCTGATTCCACGCTGTTGTTTGGCCTTCAGTGATTACCTGGCACCCCCTGCTCACCACCTCGGTACCTCAACATCCCCACACACTTCCCTCTGTCCCTCAAAGGCTGAGGAATCCTGCATTCCCCCCCTCTGTCCTCACACCACCTGAGCAAGGGGTTATTCCCTTTCTTTGGAGTGGAGAGGGATCAGCTCTTTGTCCCACTTGCACCTGACTCCTTTTCCCATTAACCGGGGCATTCCCATCCTCCCCCTCCTCCTGCCCTGATGGGATAACGAGAGCCCCCTGAGCTGCCCAGGCTGTGCCCTCCATCCCCACCCTCTGCTCGTTAACCTGGATCCACCTGCCCAGGCTGGGCTCACTTTCCTGGGCTGTTGGGGGATATAAATAACCCCGAGGAGAAAAAGGGAATTTTCAGTCCCAATTCTCTGTGGGTGCTGCTGGCAGAGCCTTCTAAGGAGTGATCCCTCCAGAGTAACTCTGCTGTGATTCCAGGTAGGAAAATATTCTTTAATTCCCTCACTGGTCTTAGTTCTGTTCCTCTCATACAAATTTCCGAGTGGCTCTTCTGTAATGGTTTATAAAACCAGGTGAATGTGTAGCTGGTTTGTAAAAGCCTAAAGAAAGGCCTTGAAGTGATGAATAATGTAATAATTGTTATGGCTGTAAATCTGTTAACCTTGGAGATACTGTATTTGCCTGCCTTTTATTACTTAAAGGATGTAAATGCCTGCTAGAGTGTAAATTTTGAGCTCAATAAATATGTTGAGGACTAAATATTTGGGACATTTAGTGTAGAGATAATCAATTCACAGCCTGCTATTTATTTTTATTGGCTACAAGAGGAAAAAACCCATAAAAGGGATGAGAGGATTGTGTGTAACAAAACTTAGAGCTGTAGTAGGAGTAGGTGTGACATAAACGTTAATTTACTACAGGGTGATGTGCACAAGGAGCATTTTGCGAGAGAAAATTCATGTGATGTTCAATATATTCCACCAATTAAAGTGTGTGTGAAGCTGTGTGATCTTTGGGTGCTCAGAAATGCTGAGCTTGGTTTATCTGGGTTGCTTTCAAAGTCTTGCAGGAATGTTTAATCTATAATTAACAGCTCTGCTTGCAACTATCCTGGTGGATGAAGACGGGGCTTCAATGAAAACCTGGGTGGTTTTTCATGGGATTCCAAGGTGCTGAGCACAAAAATGACAGAAAATACAGATTTGATGTTAGCATTGAGCTGAGTGAAGTGTCTGAGTTCCTGGCTGGAGGGAGAGACATGAGCAGCCCTGGCTTCAGATGCTCCTAATTAATCCAGGCAGAGGGGTCCTGGAGCCAGTCCTACCTGAGAGCCCTTTTGCTTTGCCTCTGCTTTATTATTTATCACCCTGTCACGGGGTTTTTATGTACTGTCATGATATGTTAATTAACTTGTGCTTCCCCCCTCAAGTAATTTGCTTAAGATTTAATTAAATAGTGGATGTTAAGTGTGGTTTAGTGAAGAGGTTCAGCTGTGGTTGCTCTTTGCTGCCTTGGAGGAATATTAAAGCTGGATATTCACTCTGTTGGGAGCACTTCCTTCTGTGCTGTGGGTTCTACCTGGATCAAACAGGAGAAACCCCCCATGGATGTTTATCCACATTTATGGACTAATTTTAGTTACAGTTACTATATTAAGAAGCTGTTATTTGGCTGGTTTATGGACTTTGCCATGCCTGTTGCTGTCCTTGTCTGTGCTGAGCTATTGGGCCTTTGAAAGTACAGGATGGAATGAAAAGCTGGCAGTGCCTCAAATTATCCATCCAGGAAGGCTGATGCAGCTTTTGACTTTCCAAGGGGAAAAAAAAACCTAGATGAAAATAGAGGGAAACCAGCCTACTCCGTGGGGATTAATCAGAATTTCTCCTGGGACTTGGGATGAATAGGATGAGACTCTGGGACTGTGTGGCATCCACTTGGTTTTTAGAAGGGAAAGTGCAAACTGTGGGTGGTAACAACAAATGAGAGTTTGCTCTGATTATTTAATATCTGTGCTTAGGATGCAAAGAGTTTTGGTCCATGGTGTTTCTTTAGAAAACTTGCCTTTAAGGTGTCTATTTGATGTGGTTTTATAGGATTCAATGGGATTATTCCTGTACTTTTAGAAAAAAACCTGATTTTCTGCCTCTGCCCCAGGCCCTTAACAGGCAGCTCCTGCAGACAGAGGCATTTTCTCCCTGTCCCCAAAGTGGTTAATTAAAAATAGAACCCCCAAGCAAGCCCAAGCCCAGCTCTGTGCAGCTCAGCAGAGCTGGGCTGCAGAATGAGCCTTTTGTGCAGCTGCTGCTCCCTGGGAGCTGCAGCTGTGCCCGGTTCCCTCACAAATGAGTTCATCAGCCCCATTATTCCCCAAAAGTGGAGCAGCTGCTGCTCCACTCCAGCCTGGCTTCCCGTGCCTGCCTCTCAATTGGTTCACTCCAAACATTTTGTCCCTGAATCATTCATCTGGTGGTAACCACATGGGCAAAATCCATTCAAATGCTCCAGAGGGCAGCAGTTGGGAGCCACTTGCTCAAAGGATGGGATCATGCTGGAATATGGAGTGTGGGCTCCCAGCTCCTGGCTGTTAGGAAAAGGTGCTGGAAGGGGAATGCTTGGGGGAGTTGGATTGTGCTGCTGTTTGGGAGCAGCGAGGAAATGGGAATGTTGCCCCTATTTCCAGGCTTTTATCTCGATGGGTTTGGTGCTTCACTTGTTCTTTGTGAGTCTCTGGGATGCAGATGTTCCTGGAGTGGAAGGTGGCAGCTGTCAGGAATGTTAAACACCAGGAATGTTGGCAGGGGCCGAGGGAGAAGCTGGATCGTTCACTAGGAAATGCAACTAAATATTTACAGAGATTTTTTCCAGGATTTTCCTAGATATCCTCCAGTGCCCAAAGGACTCCAGCTGGAGTGAGCAGGGTTTGCATTCACACAACCCTCAGGATGTTCCTGCTGCTGTTTCCAGTGCTGTTCCATGGCTGAGGCTGCACTGTTGGGGAAAAAAAAAAAAGGAAGCAATTTTCTCTAGAGCTACTCAAAAGTCTTGGAAGATCCAAAGAGCTTGGAAAAGCAGGAGGAGAATGGAAACACAAAGCACTCGGTCCTTGGGAATAGTCCATGGTCCTTTCAAGTGCTGCAGATAACTGGGAAGTTTAATTTCCTAATTGCTTCCCTTATTCCCTGGGTGTGAGCTGTGCTTCCCATCCTGTCCATGGAATGTGATTTGAGGGAAAGCTCTGGAAATGTTCTGGCTGCCTGGGAAAAGGGGACCAGAATCCAAACCAACTGGGGCTCATAAAAGGAAGGAGAGGGCAGAGAGTGCCAGGACCCAGGGAATGGCTTCCCACTGCCAGAGGGCAGGGATGGATGGGAGATTGGGAAGGAATTGTTCCCTGGGAGGGTGGGCAGGCCCTGGCACAGGGTGCCCAGAGCAGCTGGGGCTGCCCCTGGATCCCTGGCAGTGCCCAAGGCCAGGCTGGACATTGGGGCTGGGAGCAGCCTGGGACAGTGGGAGGTGTCCCTGCCATGGAGTGGGATGGGATTTGAGGTCCCTCCTAACCCCAAACCAGTCTGGAATTCTGTATCCGCAGGGCACAGTCCATCCCTGCTCCAGCCTTACAGTTCCCCTGGTGTTTGTCTGGCAGTGGCTGTTCCCCATCTCCCCAAAGACACAGACACACCTTTGTACGATATCCATGGGTTTGTATCCAGGAGCACCTGGAAAAGGAGGGTTGGGAACAGCTGCAGGACAACCCAGAAAGGGAGAGCAGGCACACCATCCACGGCACTGAGTTTGGAGTGGGACGTCCTGCTCTGCACAGGAGGAAACCGCACAAGCCTGGCTTTATCCTTGGTTTCCACAGGCGGATTTGGGAATGTGCTGCAGGATGTGGGACTGAGGCGAGGAGCCAGCCCTCCTTCCCTGGGCTCTGTCCTCGCTCCCTGCTCGATCCCGGCCACACGGTGGTGGTGTTGTTTTCCTAATCCCGGAAAGTTCTTCCCAGGAGCAACTGAAGGAGTGGGAAGGGCTGGGTTTGTGGGATGCAGCTGACTGACAACAGGCTGATGGTGAGAAACGTTCGTGCCGTTCTCATGTCAGGGCAGCAGTATTTGTGTGGAGGAGCCGTGCTGCTTTTCCAGCTTCCCAGGCCTTGGAATCTAAAACTCCCCCGAGTTTGGTGGTTTAGTGCTGCTTTATCCCCATGGGGAAAAACGAGGTGAGCCGTTTTTCCAAGAGAACTTAGGAGCTCCGAGTCCTTGGGAATCATTTTATGAAATTAAACTTGGTTTCTGAAAAGGTGGCTTGGGGTCTGTGCTGTAAGTAATGGATCTATCGAGATTCCTGTTAGTTTAAATCCCAAAAATATCTTCTTTGGAGCCTGTCTGCTCATGGACAGGGTGCCCAGAGCAGCTGTGGCTGCCCCTGGATCCCTGGCAGTGCCCAAGGCCAGGCTGGACATTGGGGCTGGAGCAGCCTGGGACAGTGGGAGGTGTCCCTGCCCATGGCAGGGGTGGCACTGAGTGGGCTTTAAGCTCCCTCCCAACCCATTCCAGGGTTCCATGATCTTCCTGGCATATTCCTGGTTCTATTGTGGCTGCAGTGGAGCCTGGTGCAGTTGGTGCTGTGTAGCCTGTTCTTTTCTGTGGAATTTAATTTCAAAATGCATTTTAAAAAGGGCAGTTCTGGGCAAGTTCAGTGTTTGGGGGCAGAGAGGCTCTGACAGCTCTTTTCTATGAGCCACCTGTCAGTGCAGCTCTGGCATCCTCAGCAACCCTCCAGTGTGATTTACTCTGAGTAGGCTTTGAATTCATTGTGTGCAGCTAAACTTTGTCAAGTTTTTGGACTTAATTTGCTTGTAAGCTATGGACAAAAATGGCAGTAATTTGAATTTTTTCTAGGTCACTGTACACTATTATCAGCTGGGCTCCTTTCTATCAATTTCAACTATTCAGTTTTTAGCCAACAGATTTTTAAAATAAATATTCCCTGGCTGAAGAGGGGGAGATGCTGTTCTAAAATTGTTAGAGCTTGTTGTTAAAAATGACCTTTGTGCAAGAGGAGGTTATTTGATTTAAATAGACTTTTAAAAAGTTCCTCATTTCAGCAGAGCAGATTTTGAGAGACTGGGAGACTTGCCTGACCATTAACTGAGAGCAGGAAGAAATTCCAGGGCTGCTCCAGCTCTAGTGGCAGCTGAGAAGGGGGAGAAGGGCTTGGCCCTTTGTGTGGAAAACTGGGATGGGGAGAATGTTGGAATAATGAGAGAGCCTTGGAAGGTGGAGAGATCATCCAGGTGGTGTGGTGGAGGTGGGAGCTGGCCCAAAGCACAGCACAGGGCAGCCTCGTGTTGGCCCCTGTTTGGTGTTTCTACATAAATTTGTGTCCATCCCCGGAGCCTGGCCGCTCTCATCTCAGCCTCGTGCCTCCGGTGCTGCTTTCACCTCCCTAATTCCATTGTTCCAGCCTGTGCCCAGCCAGGCTGAGAGATTTGTGCCCTGGCTCCTCTTCAGCTCCTGTTTCTGGGCTGGTGAATATTTATGAGCAGTAAAACATCCTGTCCAGGCCGTTGGAGGCAGAGGGACTGTGCTGGATGGAGGTCGTGTCCTCGGTGCGCCCGGGAGCTCCTGGCTCTCCTGCCAGCCTGAGCTCGGGTTAAACGCTGCTGCAGGAGAGGGAGGCCTGTCCCTCTGGGCTTGTGCTTAGCAATTCGAGGCAATCTCTACCTGAGGTGGAGTGGGAAGAGTAATGAAACACCAAATGTTTTCTCAGGAGAGGCTCCTCCAGCAGAGCCAGTCCTCTGTGCTGAGCAATCTCCCGAACAGGAAACACAACCAGCCCCATCCAGAATTAGCTCGGATCCATTCTTTTCAGCCAATTTTTCTTTTTTCCCTGATAACGCACTCGCAACACCTCTAATTTTAGCCTGGCTGTACATTCTCAGAGCCAGCAGTGCCAGGAGGGTGTAGTAATACCCTGAGAGCGGATGGGAACGTGACTGAGCTGAGGGAAATGTGCCCAGCTCCCCACACTCCCACCAGAGAGCAAATCCCAGGGAATGTGGCTTTGGAGCACCACTTGTGTGGGGTTTGAGAACAAATCCCTGTCAGGGGCGTCCATGGGCTGCTCACACCCCGAGCAGTGCTTTGTCCATGTTTTGGGTGGGAGTGTGAATCTCTGGAGGTGTGGGAAGCTCTGCAGGGGGCCCTGGGCAGGCTGGATCCAGGGGTCAGCAAAGCCAAGGGCTGGGTCCTGCTCTGGGGTTACAATAACCCCTGGAATGCTCCAGGCTGGGGAAGAGGGGCTGGAAAGCTGGGAAAAGTCCTGGTGGTGTTGGTGACAGCAGCTGGACAGGAGCCCAGGGCTGCCCAGGTGGGAAAGAGGCCAGTGGCCCCTGGATTGGGTCCGCCCCTCCCGGTGAGACTCTCAGGGGG
>NW_008236198.1:1252382-1264297 GCF_000691975.1 Corvus brachyrhynchos | reverse complement strand
GCCAGGCCTTGGCAGGGGCTGCCCAGGGAGGTTTGGAGTGCCCATCCCTGGAGGTGCCCAAGGAAGGGCTGGAGGTGGCACTCAGAGCTCTGGGCTGGGGACAAGGAGGGGATCAGGCCCAGGCTGGGCTCAGTGATCCTGGAGGGCTTTTCCAGCCTCAGTGATTCTGGGATGTTTTCAGGGCATGAGCAGTGCTGTGATGTGGTTGTGCAGAGGAACTCAAACTGCTCCTTAAATCCCTGCTGTGAATCCTGGCTGGATGAGGCTGCCCGGGGTGCTAAACACCTGTGCTGGAGCACACAAAACCTCCAGCACTTAGTGCTGGGCTTATCTTACTCTTATCTTCACTTAGTCTTGATCTCAGCACCAGTTAAACACTGGGCAGTGCTTTGAACTTTCCTTCTTAGAAGACATTTGGGCAGTTCAGTTTCTGGAGCCTTCAGATGAGGACTCTGTGTCCTCCTAGGGGTGAAATGGGTACTCAGGGCTGGACTCCCCATCCCCTGGGAGTGCTCAAGGCCAGCTTGGATGGTCAAACCCAGATTTTTACCACTGGAAGTTTGAGCTCCTGAACAGGTCCAGGCTTTACTTCTGTGTATTTAAAAATGGACACAGAGACAATTTAGACTAAACTCAGGACTGGAATTTTTCAGGGTTTCGTCAATGCCTCAGTTCAAACTTGGCATTGGGCTCAAATCCAGCTCCTTTAAAAATATTAAAAACAAACCAAAACAAATGTCACTGGGAGTTTCTGATGGCACATTAATGATAACAATGGTAACAATGATAAATGAAATTAATGTGATTTGCTTTCTTAGATAAGGGCTCCTTGGGAGTTCTGGCAGACAGTGAAACAAGCAGGCCCATGACCAAGTGATCTCCCTGCTCTCAAAGCTCCCCTTTATCATCTGTGCTGTTTAAACTAATCAGGGAGTTCTTTTGACAAGAGCTTGGAGCTTGTGAGGTTTCAATTGCCAAGAAAACTTTTGAGGAGCAGCGGGCCCTTAACAGTGAATGGGTGTGAGTGAGATTTAGACTGATATTTAATTTGGGCCTCAGCCACAGCCTGGGGGATGTAACACTTAAAGCTCTGCTTTTACACAGTGGTAGAAACTTGGTGCAGTTGAGTGAAATTCCCGAGGTGATCCCTGCTGTCTTCGGGACCAGGGATAATCTGCGTCCCGAGCAGTCTCAGTGTGGGGAACCACGCGGCACAAACTCTGCTCAGGAAGAGGCCCTGTGCAAACCTGCCTCATTATGTAGTGATGCTCAGGGATTGCCAGGGCTCTGTCCTACAAGCATGGATCGTTTTTAACCTGAGCAGTATGAAAAGCTGGTGTTTAGAGCGAGCTGCCTGTGTCTGCCGGCCCCGGGTTTGGGGACAGTGCTCAACCAATCTTTCCTTGGCCATTCCAAAGCCAGGGGGTGGTTATTTGTGGAACTAAACTTGCTGTAGAAGTACAAATTCAAAGGAAAAGGAGCATTTCATTAGGTTTTGATCACTTTTATTTATTTGTTTATTTATTATTTTCTTTCCTGACTGAAGTTCTCCCTGGGTCTCAGGGCTCACCTGTGTGAGTTGTAGCTGTGGGAATTACGCACTCCCTGTCACCCAGATTTTTTACCTGATCACATGAAAGCTTTCACGAATTCTCATGGACAAGAGCAGATGTTGCCAGGTTTAAAAATAAAATTAAACCAACAGCAGCAGCTCTTGAGAATTCCTCAGCCATTGGGGCTTGGTTCCATGGTGCTGTGCTGTTATCTGTCAACCATTCATGCAATTAAGGGAAAATCTCTCCCAACGTTTCCATGGTGCTGGAGCACTCCAGGAGAACAGGCAGCCCACACAGGAGCCAGGAGCAATGAAATATTAATTGAGCACCAGCACATGTTCAATAATCTCCACACTTAATCCAGGCCTGAGTCATTCAGGCCCAGCAAATGAGGCAGTGGAACAGAGCACAGCCTTGGCAGGGACTTCATCTGAGGGGAAAAAGCCATTTCTTGTGGGACCAGGCTGGGGAGGTGGCAGTGGTGCCTTGTGGGGCCAGGAGCTGGCCCAGGTGGGTGTGGGAAGCTTGGGATCCAAGGTGTGCGTCCAGAGGAACCCAAAGGAAGAGGGATTTTGAGATGTGCATCAAGCTGGGAATGATGAATTTACTGTAGTAAATTCATGTGAGATTGTGGAATCCTGGAATGGTTTGGGTGGGAAAGGACCTTAAAGCTCATTTTGTTCCACTGTTCCATGGGCAGGGACATCTCCCACTGTCCCAGGCTGCTCCAGCCTGGCCTTGGACACTCCAGGGATCCAGGGGCAGCCCCAGCTGCTCTGGGCACCCTGTGCCAGGGCCTGCCCACCCTCAGAGTAAAGAATTTCTTCCTAATATCTAATTTAATCATGCCCTCTTGCAGTTTAAAACCATTCCCTCTTGTTCTAATATTTATGAAGGAGGGTGGGCAGATCCCAGATGGAGTTGGTCTCCCTGTGTGCTGCAGAGTGGATCTGGGGGAAGCTGTGCCTCCTCCAGCAGCACCAGCACACATCCCAACCCTCTCCCCATGGCTGTGTCCACCTTTGGAACGTGCTGAGCCTTGTGCTTAAAGTCAAAAGAAACATTTCCAGACTCTGGGAATGCCCAGGGACTTCTCCAAGGGCTGGGGGTTGTGGTTGGTGATGCCACCTGGCAAGCGTGGATTGAACACGGCTGGGGCTTGGGAGCTGTTGGGTGCTCCCACATGGACAGGGGACCTCCAGAGGCCCCTCCAGTGACACAAACCAGGAATGAAATGAAATTCCAGATTCTGGTGTGGTGTGAGCTCCTGTGTGATCCGTCTGGGAACGAGTCTGGATCCAGGGAAGCGCTCCAGCCGGGCCTGTGCTGCTCTGCTCTGGGGTGGGCCCATCCTGCCCAGCTGTCCCTTTGCCATTTGCTCTCTGGGAGCTGGGATATGTTTGGATAAGCTGGAATTAGTGATGCCAGAGTGGCCTCCTCTCCCTGGGAACAAAATCCTATCCTGATTCAGCTTTCCAGAAGAAAACTTTCCCTGAAAATCTCTGAGGGGGATGCAGCATCTTCCCAGCTCCAGGTCTCTGCTGCTGCTCCTGTTTCCCACCTGGAGCTGCTCTGGAACTTTGGGGAGGAATTGGCATTTTTTGGCCAATTTTTTTTGGCATTTTGAAGTCCTGCAGATGAAGGGGCCCTGCCAGCCCCTGCTGCCTTTTCCTCTCTGCTTTAGAACACGATCCTGGTTTTTGTTCTCATTGCTGCTGGAAAGGAACAGTCCCACAATGAGTTTTTAGGCTGAATAAGTTATCAGTTGCCTTGCCCCTAAAAAGGCCGGATCACAGCTTGAAATGGCAGCATTCCAAGGTGGTTTTCCAAGAATTGATGGTGCAGTTCCAAGCAAAAGGCTGGGAGAATGGATATTTGTGAAGAAAAATCATGGGAAAATTGAGAGTTGTGTTCTCTGGCTTATTTAATTTCTAAATATCTCAAAGAGGGCTCTGTCAGCTCCCTTAAATGAGAGCAGATAATGGGGCAGATATTGATACCTGCAAAGAGACTTTTGGGGCTGAACTGTATTTATTTTAAACTTCTGAGGTGTCTGATCTACAAAAACCTGAGCAGATAAAGTTTAGAGAAGAAAGGGAGTAAAAGCTCTGGGCTTGAAAGGGAAGTTGAGAGGGAAATATCAAGGTTTTCTGCTTTTTGCCCTTTTTCCCTAATTTCTCCACTTCAGATGCTAATTAACATTTCAGAGGAAGGACGGCTTTGCTAAAAATCCAACACCTCTCCTTAAGGCTCGGCTTAAAAAGAATTCGAGACTTGTGTTGAAAACCAGGCTAATATTGGCATTACTGATTTTTTAAGGATAAAAGAAGGAACAAATCAAGCAAAGCCATCCTAGACAGTCTCTCAAGCCCACATAAAGAAACAAATTCAGGCAAAAGAGGGTTTTGGATACTTGGCAACTCCTCTTTAACATTAATTCCAGTTCTTTTCCCTTATTTTCCTGAGTGATGCATCCCAGGTAGTTGTTCCCTTCAGGTATTTCTGGAGACAATTCCCCATTCCTGGTCAGGCAAATCACTGTGGACAACAGTGGCACCTCAAAATATTGAGTTTTCTGTAATACACCAACTCTGGCAGTGGGAAGCCATTCCCTGTGTCCTGGCCCTCCATCCCTTGGAATGGGATCTCCTGGAGCCCCTTTAGGTCCTGCAAGGGGCTCTGAGCTCTCCCTGGAGCCTTCCCCTCTCCAGGTGAGCACCCCCAGCTCTCCCAGCCTGGCTCCAGAGCAGAGGGGCTCCAGCCCTGTGGCCCTAAAATGTTTCTCAGCAGAAAAGTCAGCTCTTCTGTTGTCCAAATCTCTTTTTTTCTTGATTTAATCATGACTATAAATGTTATTAGACAATTTACCAGTCATGACAACAAAGTAGAAGTAATTATGGACGTGAATGACAAAAGGAATTGTGTTGAGTAGGATAAATGAATCCCGTTTTCCATACTGTAGTGAGAATATGTTGTTGGGATGGGCAGTGCAGTCCTCCCAAGAGGGAGTTTTCCAACTCAGATCTCAGCTGGAAACCCTCCAGAAGATAAATCCTGTCTCCGTGGGCATTCCCTGGGGTGGGAGCGACAGCGCTGCTGCAAAATTGACCCTTGAACCTTGTGGCTGTTTCAGGAGCCCTCTGCCAGCACCTCCCTGCAGGATGGTTTTTCCTGCAGTGGCCGGTGAATATTTCACCCCTCAGACCTTTCAGACCTTCAGCCCTGTGTTTGTGGCAGGTGAGGGTGAGCTTGAGGTGACCCTAAATTAACTTCGCTGTGACAGCCCAGGGATCCATGAATGATGTCCTGGTTTTCCATCCCCTCATAACTTCACCTCTTACTGTAGCCCCTGATTTTTTTCCCCCCAGATAAAAAATATCCGGCTGATGAAACAAACTGGATTTTTCTACCTGATGGGGGAAAATTTCCCTTTCCCACTTCTCCGTGGCTTTTGGTCTCCTGTTTCTGGCTCCCAGCTTTCCTTACAGACACTTAAATTTTGCCCTCTCTCCCTGCTAAGGGCAGAGCTTTTCCTGGCTCCTGCTGGAGCTCAGCGCTGCCTGGCCGAGGTTTGGGAGTGCACGGAGGGAATCCTGGCTTGGGAGGAGCCTTCTGCCCTTCCAGGCTCTGGGAGGCCACAGAGATGGGGATTATTGCCAGGGGCTGGGGTGCTGAAATCCCTGTTCCATGGAGGAATTCTAGGATATAAAGCTGGGCACGCTGGCTTAGCCATGGCAGCTCATCCATGGATTTGTTTTGTTTTTCCCTCCTGAGGCAAAGCTCTATCGGGGTCTGCTGGGATTTTGTTTGACTGAACTCCTGGAAGCAGAGCTGAGCCCGGGGACCACTCCTGAAATTCTGACGCCCTTTAGCTCCAACACTCCCTGGATTTCAGCCTCTCAGCCCTTTCCCTGCTGTTTTCCTGCCCTGCTTTTATCCCCTGGCTCTGTCCATCTCCATTTGCTGCCCCACCAGGCCGGGTGTGAGCAGGTTCCTGACATCATCCTGTGCCTGGAGCACTTCGAGGCTCCTGCAGCCCTGCTGAGTCCCTGGAAAACCCAGCAGTTGTGCCAAAGTGCACTTTTGGGGTTGGACATCCTCCCTGCCTGGAAAACCAAAGCCCTGCAGGTGCAGCCTGGGTGAGGGTGGAGCACCCTGAGCTGACCTCTTCCAGGGGAGCTCCAGTGAGAATTCCCTGCCTGTGGCAGGGGCTGGAATGGGATTTTGAAGGTCCTTCCCTGGATTTCTGTAGTGCCAGAGGGTGCTGGGAGCCAGCAGCTGCTTCCCTATTCCTGTGGGGATTCCCCCACACCTGTGGCACCTTGGATTTCTCTGGGTTTCTTTTCACTCCTCATCCATTCATATCCAGTCCTGGCTCTTACTTAGGGGTATTAATTCTGTATTTATCGGTCAGCTGGGCCTTACTGGGATGTGTAAGCTCAGTTCATAGCTCTGGCAGAGTCTGAATAAAGAAAAACCAGTTTCAGGAGCTGTTCCCTTTCCCTGCTGCTTTCGGCTGGATGTTTGCAGGCAGTTGAATGCAATATTGACTGGGACATGAGAAGGGTGAGGGAACAATCTGAAATGCCATCTGTTAGGCCCTAAATGAGGGTGTAAATCCACCAGAGGTGATGTTTTAGAGGTTCAGTGGAGCAGAGCCTGCCCACATGGGGCTGTGCTGACTGAGGGCCCAGCCCCTCATTGATTCCATCGAGGAAAATGAATTCTTGAATCTCTTAATTGTGCTTGCAATGGAAATTCTCTGGTGTATCTGTTTACCTTCCTCATTCTCTCATCCCTCCCAGTCTGGATTTGATCTGTTGGGATTCTTGGAGTTATCCCTCCATCCTCTGTGGGTTTGGGTGCTGCTGCCCTGAATCCCTGTCCCCAAACCTGCAGCCCATCCCTGTCTCCAGCCCCACAAACAATTAACTCTTGAATTAAAATTCCTGGTGTAGCAAACCCAACTGTCCCAGCCTCCTTGACCTTTCCTTTGGGGGCACTTCCAGGGGGCACTTGGCACATCCAGGGCATCTGCTGTGGGAAGAGCTCTGCCACAGCCTCATTTCCCACCTTTGTCCTGCACCTGGCTGGGATTTTCCTCTTCCAGAGCTCGTGCATTTGAGGAAAATGTATTCCAGCAGCACTCCTGCTTCCTATTCCTTCCTCACTGCGCATGGATAGAGGGAAGGCATGGCACCAAATGAGATTTCCTCTGATTGGAGCTCCTTGGATTTCAGACTCCTGAGTCGGGGCAGAACTCGAACAGTTCTGAGTGTGGCTCGTGCATCTGCTGGGCTTGCTCGGGAATGGGAACCACCCCGTCTCACCCACTGCCCTAAAACCTTGTTTGAAAAGCCCAGGAATGCAGAAGAGAACCCAAACTGGTGCTTGAGTTGCCCCAGTTCCACAGGCAGGGCTGTGTTTTACACAGGGCCGAGCTGCCAAGGCACTGGGAGAAGCAAAAACTCGGTTTTCCTGATGCTCCTGGAAATCCCTTTATTCCCCAGAATGTGCTGGGGCAAGGCCACCTTGCTAATGAGGAAAGCCCCAGTGGGAAGCACCAATAATGGGTGCTTACTGTCCAGCTCCATCTAAAGCTCTTTTGTGCTTGGATTTAAACAAACAACAAAAAAAGCTGCTTTTATTATTTTTGTGAGTTTTATCTCTTCAGCTGGTCTGGAGACAGCGTGTTAGTCAGCTGTGTGGGCAGCGAATCACCCAGGAGGTCAAACTTGGTGTTTTAATTAAAAATACGTGGCTTTGACATATTAAGCATCCATTAAAAGCCCCGTGGCTTGTCTGGGGAGGCTCTGAGGGCAGGACTGAGCTGATTAAATGGAAAGAATGGAAGCGTTGCTTTGGATTATCGTTATTGTTTTGCTTGTCTCCCAAGGAAGAGATCTGCAGGGTTTATCTGGCTGGGGGACAACCAGCAGGTGGAAAAATGTCATTTTTTTTGCTGTTTTTGTGTGATCAGCACAGAGCCGAGTGGGGGGTGTTGGGTGGTGTGGCCCAGAGGCTGCTGGACTTCTCAGGGAGAGGAGGAATTGTAGTTTTTAAATCCATGTGACACTTGAAGCAAGGAGGATTTCTCCCCCCGTGGGCTCTGTTCTCAGGGGTGCTGGGATGCAGACCTGCAGGGCCCTGGGGTTTCCTCAGAATGGGAAGGTTCAATTCCTTCAGGAGCAGGTGTTAAGTGTAATTATGCCAAAGAGATGGAGCAGTTATTGGTTAGCACACAAGCAGTGATCCTGGCCCTGGTTCAGGCCACCCTGCACACCTAAGTCTGTCCTGGCTCTGATGCGTGCTGAATCTGAGGAATTTGCATCCTGGCAGTGCTGGCTCAGCTTTGCAGCTGGATTTCAGGATATTTGGTGCCTTTCCCTGCTGGAGGTGCTGCAGTCATGGCTCAGGGCCCCTGGCAGTGGGGTTTGGGTGCTGGGGCCCCCATCCTGCTTTCCCAGCAGGGGTTGTGTCCCCAGGGTGTGCTCCTGGAGGCTGGATGAGCTGGGCATCTCCAGCAGAGCGGGGCTTCATTTCATTAATGTTCACACAAAAACCAGGAAATAAAGAGAAACCTTTAAAATAAAGCCCCAAACACTGAAGGACTGAGTTGTAACCCAGGGAAGGGTTGTCCCTTTGTCCCACATCCATCAAACCTGAGCACTAATGAAAGGGGCTTCTCCCTTCCAAGCAAATTGTTCCCTGGGAGGGTGGGCAGGCCCTGGCACAGGGTGCCTAGGGCAGCTTTGGATCCCTGGCAGTGCCCAAGGCCAGGCTGGACAGGACTTGGAGCAACCTGGGACAGTGGGAGGTGTCCCTGCCCATGGAATAAATGAGTTTTAAGGTCCTTTCTAACCCAAACCAGTCTGGGATTCCATGATTGTTATCCTAAGGAAAGTGGGAAAGTGAGATGCTGCTGCTCTGCTGCACAGCTGCCCTTTCTGGGGTTGTTTTGGGCAACCACAGCTTTCTTTAATCTTGAAATAGAAAATGGGCAAAGTATTTGATTAATCTGGGTAAATTCGAGTGGGCTGTGCCATTCTGTTTAAATGTGATTTCAGCTGAATGGAAGGCGCTGGGCCCTGAGGAGGTGCAGAGCTGTGCATTGGTATTCAGGAGCTGCAGGGCTGCACTCTTGCCAGGCTATTTAAAACCCGCAGAAAAGCCTCCCGAAACAAGGTTGTGCTCCTCACTTACCATTCCAGGGCTGAGAAGCTGCCACCTCCAGAGAGGCAGCACAAACCTCACCACGCTTGGAGCTTGTCCATAACAAATCTGAACCAAATTTGGTTCCTTTTGCTGTCGCCTTTCCATGGGGGTGTGGGTAAAACAGGAAGATTTAATGCGTGCAAGTGATTTAATTGCAAATGGACAAGGATTCTGCACTGAGACTGTGCAGTGCTGCAGGGATGTGGCCACTGCTTGAGAGTTTGGGGGAAGAAATGGGTTTTGAATTGCAAAACTTTGTCTCACTTGAACAGACACCCTCGTACGTGGGAGCTCTGGGAATTCAGTTACAGCTCTCCTTGAATATATTAAAATTGGGGGGTTGTAGTTTTAAAGGAAAATAATCCCAGCACGGCTGAGGGTCAGCACTGTTGGGTGTGGTGGCATCCTGGCTGTGGGGGAGCCTCAGGGATGGTGCCACAGTCCCAGATTTTAGGGAAAGCTCTCAGAAATAGCATTCAAATAGGGCAGCTCATTGCCATCCCCTTCCCTGCTCTTCCCAGCTTTCCTCCACTGCAGGCACTGCTGGAGATGGGAGGCTGTGGTGGTGAGGAGCAGCTCTGTGAGGGATTTGGGGTTGTCCTGCTCCAGGGATGCCCCTGGTGGTGCCAGGGAGCACGGGCAGATCCCTGGGGGTGCTCCCACAGCCCAGGAGCCAAGGACAGGTACAGCCAGCTCCTGTGGTGTGCTCCCTCCTGGGACCACATCAGGAAATCTGGGGTTCTGGAGAGAATTCCGTGACTTTGTCACACCCACAGGCATCTCCTGGCTGAGGAATCCCGGGAGTAAAGCCCTGGGCAGGAATGTTTCACTGCTGGCCATGGGGGAGGCTCTTCTGGAACATTCCAGATTTCCCTGGGTTTTTAAGGTGCAGGTTGCTCACAGCTCTGAGTCAGTCATGCCTGGAATGTCCTGAGTTGGAAGGATCCACAGGATCATGGGTCCGACTCCTGGCCTTGCCCAGGACAATCCCAAAATCCCACCCTGGGCATCCCTGGCAGTGCTGTCCCAATGCTCCTGGAGCTCTGGCAGCCTCGGGGCTGGGAGCATTCCCTGGGGAGATCTGGGTGGCTGGAGCCTTGGATCTACAGCATTTTCAGCTGATTCTGGAGCTCAAAGGGGAATCCCTGGATGCTGATCCTGTCCCTGCTAGTGAAATCCCTCCTGTCCTGCCTGGGCAGGAATTCTGTGCGGGGACATCCCATGGGATCGTCTGTCCCCTGCTTCTCCCAGAATTTTGGGGGGCAAAGCCACTTTTTGTGCTGGGAATGCACGAAGCTGTGGATGGTGGGAACCAGACCATCCCTGAGATCTGTAGAAGGGCCAGGTGTGAAAACCTGGTGCTACAAATCCCACAGCTCCCGAGGAAACAGGTGCCAGAGTGAGGTGACTTTTCCTAGGCCGAACCTAAGGAAGTGGGGACAATGTTGAACTTATCAGTGCACCAGAAGAATGAGAATCCAAGGGGAAAAGCTGAGTTTGGGCTGCAGTGTTGGACAGCAGGGAGTGCCAGTGATGCCTGGGAAGGCTCTGAAGTGCAATTCTAGTCAGAAAAATCACTTTGGGACAGCGATGGAGGGGCTGGAGGTGGGTCATACCTGTGGTTTTCAGGAGTGTGTTCCTTGCTGCTGTCCCTGGGAATGCAGCCAGAGCCCTCCAGCTCAATAAAAGCTGTGACACTTCTGAGTTTCAGCAGTGGTGGCTTCGTGGTGACCTCTGGGGAAGAGGGGACTTTCAGCCTTGGCTCTGTGAAAACCACAGGCTTTAGGAAATGAAAGTCACCCTTTTGTCCCCAGTGTCAGCAGAGCACTTTGAAGGTGTCAGAAGGGACAGAGCTGCTGAGTCAGGGCCTTCCCACAAAACTGCTTTTCTGAGGAAGAAGTGTGTTCTGAGGGAATGTACGAGTTCTATGAACACCCAGCCTCAGTGGGAGATCCCAGCAGAAGAAAATATGTGCTGGAAAAGGCAGGTGTGGAATGTGATGGGACCTCTCGCTGCGATTAGAGGCAAAAAGCAGGAGCCAGAAGGATCCCAGGAGCTGTTCCTGCAGTAGGGCAGAGGTGCTGCCACACAAACTGCTGCATCCCTTGGGAAAAGCCCCTGCAGCGCCTCCCTGGTGGGGAGGAGAAGCTCCAGGGTGACCTAACTGGGACCTTTCCTGAAGGAGCCTGCAGGAAAGATGGGAGAGGGATTATTTACAAGGGACAGGACACAGGGAATGGTTCCCAGTGCTAGAGGGCAGGGATGGATGGGAGATTGGGAAGGAATTGTTCCCTGGGAGGGTGGGCAGGCCCTGGCACAGGGTGCCCAGAGCAGCTGGGGCTGCCCCTGGATCCCTGGCAGTGCCCAAGGCCAGGCTGGACATTGGGGCTGGGAGCAGCCTGGGACAGTGGGAGGTGTCCCTGCCCATGGCAGGGGTGGCACTGGGTGGGCTTTAAAGTCTCTGCCAACCCAAGCCAGTCTGGGATTCTGGGATCCCTTTTTCTGTAGTTGAATTTAGAGTGGAATGAGCGAGGGGGGAGACACTGATGAGGAAATGAGGAATGCTGGAGGTGTCAGACTGAAGCCCTACAGCCACTGGTGCTGGCCCAGTGAAGGGAAGCACAGGGCTGAGGGGCCTGTGGGGTCACCTGGGCTGAAATGGCTCTGGGCTCAGCATCACAGGAGGATTTCAGAGCAGATTCAGATGAAAGGCAGTGAGGGGGAGCAGCATCAAAGGGCTCTCCAAGCCCAGTCTGTTCCCAGCCCTGCAGGAACATGGAGGCTGTTTGCCATGGCCAGTGACTGCTGTGTCTTGTGCTTGAAGTTTCCTCAAATCACAAGGGATTTGGGATCCTAAAAGGGTTCTGTGGGGCAGAGCTCTGCCCTTGGAGCACTCCTGGCACTTCCGTGCTTGTCCCTGTGCTTCCCTGCCCCCAAACGCACCAGCACAACTGCTTGTGGGACAGCAGGTGGATCCAGCTCAACAAAAACACCCAACCACTCCCCTGAGGGGCCAAACGTGCCAGGAGGACACCAGGTGGGTCAGGAGGTGGTGGAAGGAGAAGCTGTGGAGATTTGGTGCAGTGAAAAGGAAAGCAGGGAGCTGGAGGGGCAGGAGGGAGCCCGCAGCCTCCCGGGGGAGGG
>NW_008236198.1:1241436-1252167 GCF_000691975.1 Corvus brachyrhynchos | reverse complement strand
AGCATCCCGGGGAGGGGAGCGGGAGGAGGGAGCCTCCAGCATCCCGGGGAAGGGAGCGGGAGGAGGTGCCAGGCTGGCGGTGGCAGCGTGCCTGTGAGAGCGGCAGGGGTTGCTTAGCAATGAGCAGCAGAATAAACATTCCTGGAGAACCATCTCAGGGCTTCAGCTCCGTGTGAAGGCAGCAGCTGCTCTGGCAATGGCAGGGATGTCCTGAGGGCCTGGGCACCGCTGGATGCAGCAGGGGAGCGCCCAGGGGGACCTGCCCAGGGCAACTTCCCCGAGTCCAGGTTCACGCCCAGCCCAGGGCCCTCCCTGGAGGGAGCATCTCCCCCTGACCCAGGGGCTCACACACCAGCACAGGCTGTCCGGAGGCTGCCCCACACCTGGAGTGCCTAAGGCCAGCTTGGACAGGGTTTGGAGCAGCCTGGTGTAGTGGGAGCTGTTCCTGCCCTGTCTCATGGAATGAGATGAGCTTTAAAAGTTCTGTTCCAACCCAAACCATTCCACGATTCTCTTGAGGCACCACTGGGCACCTGAGCCCTGCGGAAGGGCCCATTTCCATCTCTTCCAGGTGTTTGGTGCTTTGCTTCCCTTCCCCGGTGGTGGCAGGAGGAATTTCTGCATAGAAAGGGTGCTCAGGCCTTGGAACAGTCCAGGGAGGTTTGGAGTGCCCATCCCTGGAGGTGTCCAAGGAAGGGCTGGAGGTGGCACTCAGGGCTCTGTGCTGGGGACAAGGTGGGCATCGGGCACAGCTTGGGCTCGGTGACCCTGGAGTGCTTTTCCAACCTCACTGAATCTGGGATGTCTGGTTTTATTCACTGAGTAAATCTCACCTATTTTAGTGTCCTTTGATTATTTGTGGGATGAAAGGCAGGGCCTGGATGCTGGAGCTGTGGAGCATCTGAGACTGAGGCAGTTTAGGAATGCCTTGATATCCTCCCCTGTTTAATTATCCCGTCTTTCATGGATTGTGGGGAGGGGAATCGCTGTTTGTAAATCCTCTGTTCTCAGCACCAAGATGGAAGTGTGGAGCTGCTTTGTTTCCTCGTGTTGCAGCAGAGATTGAAATGGGCCCCCAGTGTCCCTGGAGCTGGAGAAAATCTAATTAAAGCAACAGCACTTCGCTGTGCCTGTGCAAGATTCCCAGCTTTATGCCGTGGTGTTTGAGTTTTCCTTTCCTGATGTCTGGTGGAGCTTTGGGAGACCCTTTGCCTGTCCCGAGGCAGGGTGGGCTGCACGGCAGAGCCCCTGAGCCAAGAGCTGCTGCTGCTCCCCCTCTTTTTTGAACCTCCCTGGGAGCGGCTCTCCATGTGCTGCGGCGGAGTATTGACGAAATGAAAAAAAAACCTTCTGTGCTGCCGATGTGCTGAAATCCCAGCGGTGATAAGGGGTTATCAGAGCTGCCCCGGCCTCCGAGGGGAATCCCTGAACCTTCCAGGTTGTGAGAAAATCAAAGGGAAAGGCCAGAGCTGCTGGAGGGAGGGGCTGAGAGCAAAGCAGGGGAAGGTTTTGGCAGCCTGCGGGCGATGAGTGCGCAGGTAAAAAAGGTGTGAACTGAAGATATCAGAGCCGCCTCTGCCTGACCCTCCTGGCCGGGGCAGCACCTTCGTGCCTCCCAGACGAGCAGGTCTGGGTGGATAAATCCGTCCTGAGACTGTTGTTCAGATCTAATCGGTAGGGTAATTCGGGCAGGGTAATTTGAACACACATCACATCCCCCGCTGCGCTGAGCCTGCCCTCACCTTGCTGCAGGCTGTGCCTGGAGTATCTTCCTCTCCCATCCAGGAGAAGGGCCAGCTCTTCAAAGTGTGGAGCCTGGGGCTCCCAAATCCCAGAAAAACAGCCTGGAGAGCTCTGGGAGAGGGGGTGTCCCGGGAACATCACCAGTGTCACGGGAAGATGAGGACACCTGGATGCTTTCCACTCCTCGTGAGGGAAGCAGGAGGTGCCCAAGGAGGGTTTGGATGTGGCACTGGGCTGGGGACAAGTTGGGGACAGGTCACAGGCTGGACTTGGGGATCTTGGAGGTTCTATTCCAACTTCAATGAATCTGCACCTTCCCAGCTCGGGCTTCATCCCAGTTTGTGATGGGTTTTGTTGGGAATTTGTCCCGTGCCCGTTAATGGTTGCAGAATTCCTGGATAGCCACGGAAATGCCTCTGGAGCAGGACTGGGGCCAGCGTGGCTGGAGGGTTCTGGACACCAGGAACAGCAGCAGATCCTTCCTGAGGGAAGGCAGGGACTGGAGCCCTGAGCGAGATGGAGCAGGGGGAGCAGTTGCTTTTGTAGCCTGTTTTTGATAGAATTCTTTTATTCTAAACCCAAGTCCTTAAAACCTGGAAACTTAATGAGGTGAAGACATCATGCTATGGAACAATGTGTGTATTTATGGGTAAGGTACTTTAAACCATTTATTTGTCCCTATTGGTCTGAACCTCTTTGAAATGTCAATAACTGAAACTGCAGGGCAGTGGAATTGGAATTTGGGGTTTTATGGCTCAGCTGTGGGAGAGCTCTGGGATCTCCTGTGATGATGCTCAGGAGTCGCTGAAGTTTGGGGCTGGCAGGGAGGAGCAGCAGCTGTTGGGGCTAATTCAGGATTGTAGGACATGGCTGCACCTCAAACCCATCCTCGCTGGCATGGCCACATCTCTTGGCACTCCGGGAGGCAGAAGGATGGATCCCTGATTGAAGAGTCAGATTTGACCTGATTGATCTGTATTCCATGAAAACAGGACACTGCTGGGTTTTGCCAGCAGGATGAGGTGTTAAATCCTGATCTTTCTTGCAGGAAATTTTCCTGTTTCAGAGTAGTTTAAAACTTTAAATTTTTTTTTTTTTTTTTTTTTTTAAATCTCAGATTTGAATTTGTGGTTTAACCTGTAGCAGCTGCCTTGCGTGGCTAATGAGGGTGATTAATACTGATAAATGGGCAGTGGAAAGGCAGGGCCACGGGTGGGGTGGTGTGGCTGATGCTGCAAAGTGCTCGGAGCTGATTTAATGTCACAGAGCAATCCCATGTGATGCAGTTTTCTCCTCCCAGGACCTGGTTCAGCCCCAAAATCCTCAGAAGAACTTAAATCAAGAGGGAGTTTTATCCTTTGCCTGCTGAGAGGTGCCGGCAGGGAGCCCCTGGATGCCGGGCTGGGAATGGCTGCGGCTGTGGGAGCTGGAGGGGATGGCTGGGACACCTCTGCTCTCCAGACACAATTCCTGGATCCACGCTGTTCCAGAGGGCTGGGACACGGACACCATCCCAGGAACACCCTGGCAGCACCCAGTGTCCCTGGCTCTGTGGGGGTGAATCCCCCTGGGAGAGGGCAGGGAAGCGGAGCAGCAGCACGGCTGGCTCTGGGAAGAGCTGTGCCACACACAGGCCTGGAAAAGGAGCTCAGTTTGGGAATGAAGGTGAAGCTGAACCTCTGCTGGATCTCTCTGAATCCCAGAGGGTTTTTGGAAGCCTCGTTGTCCCATCTGGGATGCCAAAGAACTGATGCCTTAAGAGGCCTCCTAGACCCAGAGACTGGACAGGAGTGAGGGAATAAAGGCAAGGATTTATCTGAAAGGCCTTCAAAGGTACCCCTGGGCAGCCAGAGGCCACTGCCCAGATGGACCCCAAGGTGGACGGCAGGGCACGGGTTCTTCACTCTTTTATAGGTTTGGTTCATTTGCACAGCAGGGTTAATTAAAGCTTCAGTTTAATGATGTAATTTCCCCTCAGCTTGCCCCCCCCTTTAGAGGCTTTTGGTTTATAATTTTGGGCCTAGGACGGTCTGGGTGTCCTTGGAGAGCAGGCCCGGAGAGGCTTTGTTGTGTCTGCCCGGCACAGAGAGCAGAAATGAACAGGCCACAAGAAACTCCAGAGTTACACACTGGGCAGTGCAGGATTTGAAAATAGAAAAGTTAAAACCTAAGGCATCACTTCAAGCCCTGCAGAGCTGCTCTCCTCAGCAGCACCGTGCCTCTGGAAAAGGGATTGGCCCTTCCTGGCCGGAAGCAGGATCCGCACTGCGATTCCCATTTTTCCTGTACAGAGTAGATCTTCCCTAATTCTTTTCCCTCCACATTGTTTTTAAATGAGGCTTTTCTTTTCCTAATTAACCACGCAATCATTGCCTTTCTGCCTCTGCTTTGTTGGGGCACTTGAAGGTATCTCACTGAGGCTTTGTTTCTGCTCTGGCTTCCCCGCAGCTTCCAGAATCCCAGCCAAGGCTCTGCAGCTGGAGTTTCCCTGCTGGAGATTTCTCCTTGGAAAGAAATCAGTTCAAATTTACCTGTGCAGCATTTGTTTGGGATTGAGGTGGCATTTCTGCCTTCAGAGCAGCTCCTGGTTTGGTTGATCAACAGGAATTATTGATCCGGGGGGGATAAATGAGTTGTCTTAAATCTTCTGCCTCACTTCCTGCTGCTCCAGAAGCCACCCCGAGTCCTTTCCATGGATTTTCTGTGGACAAAATGCAGATTATCCCTTGATTTACTCTTTGTCCACTCAGGGTTTATCCCAACCACGTGCAGACCAACACCACAAGCCCATCCCTTGTTATACTAAGCACAAATAGTTCTCAACTTCTCACTGATTTTTAAATTTTATTTGGAAAGTAATAAAAAAAATCTTAGTTTTTCTTTGGAAAAGGAGATTTTGTGTCTAATGGAGTTTGCTCTGGGGAGAACAGATCCTCCTCTGGGAAAACTTCAGGCAGCTTTTAATAGATCCCTGTTTTTCCTTGTGCTGGGCTTTGGTGTTAACTTCCAACAACTGCAACAATTATTTGGGAGAACCTGGTGGCATCCCTGAGCTCCCCTTTCTGCTGCTTTGTTGTGCTGCAATTTGGGAATCATGGATGTGACAAAACCCTCAGTTAAAGCCAGCTCCGGCATCCAGACAAAATCCCGGGCGTTTCATCCCGATCTCCCGGGATCCCGAGCTTGGAGCAGGTCTGGGACCAGCCGAGCCCCAGGCTGGGGTTTGTATCCCTGGGGACACAAATAAGCAGGAAAAGCAAAGCAGAGCCCATGGAAGCTGTGGGATGCTCCCAGGGGCTCCTGCAGGGAGCAGGGCTTGTGTGGGGCTCTGCTGTCCCACTGCCCCTGCTGCTCTCATCCCAGGACATCTCTGTGGATCACTGGGGCACGGAGTCTGGATCTGGCTGTTGAGCCCAGAGGGGCGTGAGGAGAATTCCCTGCAGTCACTCCAGAGGCACTTTTGGCACAGAAAGCCTGGAATTTGTCCCTGTTACACTTTGGGCAAGGGCATGTTTGCAGTGCTGGCACGAGGCAGGCATGGAGCACGTGCAGCTCCACTGCCAGGAATTCATTCAGGAATTAATTCTTCTTGGAGCTGTTCAGGAGTGCTTTAAATCTTGCATGAAGGGCTCAGGCATCAGTGGAACCTCCATCCAAATTTTTCTTTGCATTTCTGTCTAAGATGATGCTGAAATGGAGACTGAGGTTTTATGTCAAACTTCATCACCTGCAGGAGGAAAATAAATGAAAACCTGGAGCCACGGGGAGCGCTGTCCAGCATCCTGGTGAAGGATTAAGGGGAAGAACTGCAAAATATTGGGATTTTGACATGGTTTTGGTTTTTGTGTAGCAGAGCTGGCTGGAAAGGGCACCCCTGAGATGCCCAGGTATGTCTGGCCCTCTGCCAGGGCAGGATTTGGGGACGGCAGGATGAGGGTGCAGCTTTCCCTCCACCCCTGGCTGGCTCCAGGCTCACAGGAGGAAGCAGAGGACAATCATTTTCTCTCAGGGCTGCTTTGGCACCGGGGCTCTGCTTTCCAGGAATGCAATTTAATCCATGGCCAGGCGAGTGTGAAGGATTAATGGGAAGAGCACGGGGCTCAGATCCAATCTCTTTGATTTCAGCCATAATTCCCTTCTAAAGTGCAGCAGCCATCCCGACTGAAGGATTCGCACCCATTTGATCCCTGCAGGGTGGGGGGATTCCAGGTGTTTATGGGGTGGGATTTACGGCACAGCCTGGATCTGCCTCCAGAGTCCAGGTGTGCTCCCAGGGAAGAGGGAAGAGGCTGCTGGGAGAAGTGCCCTGCTAAGGAGGGAGACTCTGTTGTTCTTTATTAATCATTCCTTCCTGAAAATCAATTAGCTGGCACAGGCAGCCCAGCAATCTCCTGGTAGCCATGGAGACGGCCCGGGGAGCCGGGGGAGAAAAGTGCAGTTCAGTCAGGAAAAGTCCAAATTTTGTGCTGCAGCGTTTTTAACCTTTCGGAGACAATTACAAACTATTTTAATTAGCAGTGTTTATCACCCACTGGAGAACAGGAGGAGCTGCACAGGCCCCCACAGACCTCACTCATCCCGCTTTGGTGCAGAACAATCGGGGATTTACGTTTGGAATGTGCTGAGTGCCTCCAGTTCCCATTAAAACAACAACTTCTCCGGAAGCCAAATGAGCAAAGCTGATGATTGAAGCACAGAGGATGACAATCAGAGCCAGGCTGGAGCTGGGCTTGGGGAGGACCCTCTGCATTCCCAGAGCCTGGCACCCGCCCTGGGGTTTGTGGGGTGTGCAGGAGGCGCTGCCTTTACTCCAGGCTAAAGGATTCTTCCCGTTTTCCAGCTGCTGGGCTGGGAATAAAATCTGCACTGTGCCAGTGCCCCAGCCCAGGGTCATCTGGGGCTGGTTTGGTTGGGTTGTCCATGGGAAAAGTGGATGTGGCATTCCCCAGGGTGGTGCTGGGACGCTTTTGGAGTGCACAAGTGGCACAAAGCCCCAGTTGTACCCCAAACGTGCCCCCACGTGGGAATATTCAAGAGGGGGCCTGAATGTGCTTCCCGAGGTGGGAAAACATGGTTCCTTCCCTGGATCCAGCACCGAGGGATGCACATCTGCTCTGTTGGGAGCTCTCCTGGAGCATCCCGGCCAGGAGAGACCCCACCTCCTTCAGCCAGAGCTCAGGTTTGAACGTGGCCATTTTTTCTAGGACTTCCCAAAAGGAAACTGGTCTAAAATCTGGGACAACATTTTGTTTGGATGGCAAAAAAATCTTTGCAAAGTTTTCCACACAAAAGGAATTTGTAGGGAAGCAGCTTCACTTTGAAAATTCCCCTGCAGAGAACTTCAGAATTTTGCCTGTAAAGGTGTGGATTTTATTCTCTTTGATAATTTCACTGGAGTGCATCCCATGGGAATAGGGTTTGGCAGAGCTGTGAACCTCATCCTCAGCATCCATGAGGACAGGGGTGTGTGGGATGCCAGGAAAAGGAGGGAAGGGGTGGCCGGCCCTGGCCAAGGGGCCCAAGGGGTGGCATTTTCGAGGAGGTCTCAGTTTTGGCAGGAAATTTGTCCCTTGCTGTGTGATCCCCTGGATTTCTGGCATTGCTGCTATTTCTAAGATGTATTTTTTAAATGATGGAGAATATTAATGTACCAAAGGGTTTAAGGGATGACAGAGTCAGGAGATCTGGGTTGTACTTGGAAAGGCCCTTGGAATGGGCTGCTGCTGGAAGTGCAGCTGCTGGATGTGAATCCACAGGGAGGCACTGGGAAGATGTCCTGGACTGTCCCTACGGCTCAGAGCCCGACCTGCAGGTCCCAAATCAGCAGCAGATCCACGTCTGAAGGTGCTGGAACATCCCCAAGCTCCCTGTGCAATCCAGCCTCTCCGTGCTGGGGAGGGATGGAGGAGTGGGATGAGCCTGCGGGGTCCTGGGTGGGTGGGGGGACACAGCACACGGAGCCTCCACGTGTCACAAATGCAGCTCAGATCCATAAACACCACGAAATCCCAGCTGCAGCCAGGCACAGAGTGGAGGCAGAGGTGACACCCCGGGGCCCTGTGATTGTCCATCTGGTGATTCCACATCCAATCCCAATTTGGGAGCAGAGCCTGTTTTTCTGGCAGCTCTCTCTGCATCTGAACCCGGCCATGAAAACCCAAGATTTCTCTTCACACTTCCACCTCTTCACCAGCCCCACCCGTGGCAGGAGTGGCATCGGTGACAGCTTTGTTGGAATGCAGGAAAGCCCCAGCAGGGAGTTCAGCGTGCAGCTCCAGCCCTGCAGCTATTCCTGGCTGAGGAGCGGTGTCACTCCGGAATAACAGCCCCGGCAGGAATAGCAGCCTCAGGCACTGGAGCACAGCCCCCGAGGGTTTGTTCACAGCGAGCAAGGTCAAAGCTCGAACCCAGATTTGTTTCTGTGGAGCTAAAAGTGGCAGCTTTTTCCTTGGGAGAAGAGGCGATGCGGGCTCCTGGGAAGCAGCAGCACGTGAGAACAGCCGGAGCCGGGGTTTTATTGGGGAAATGTCCCGATTGCCTCCTGAATACCTCCTTAAAACGTTCACCTGAGCGAACTTGTACTGCAGTGTGTTGCCATGGGGGAAACTTCTCATTTAAGTCAGGAGGAAATAAAAAAGGGGCAAAGATCCCCTTGCCCCAGCTGCCCCGTGGGGGCTTTGGGCTGTTTGCAGGGAAATCTGTTGGATTGCTCAGCTCCAGCCATATCCCATGGACAGGAGTCAGAGGAAATTGGGATTTTGTTCATTTTTGAACAGACTCCTTTGCTCTTTCTGTAGTGATTGGTGCCAAACTTTGGACAAGGCATGGAGGGACAGGACACAGGGAATGGTTTCCCAGTGCCAGAGGGCAGGGCTGGATGGGATTTTGGGAAGGAATTGTTCCCTGGGAGGGTGGGATGCCCTGGCACAGGGTGCCCAGAGCAGCTGGGGCTGCCCCTGGATCCCTGGCAGTGCCCAAGGCCAGGTTGGGCTTGGAGCATTGGGACAGTGGGAGGTGTCCCTGCCCATGGAACAGAGGAATGAGATGGGCTTTAAGGTCCCCCTTCCAACCCAAACCAGTCCAGGATTCTGGGATTCCATGGTTAGGGTTAGGTAGCCCAGAAACTGTTTGATCATTCCCTTTGAGCTCTCAGAGCTGCCTGCATGGTGAAATCCCTGGAAACACCAGCCTGGGGGTTAATCCCAGTGGAGAGAGTTTTGATTGTAGCTTTAGACTGAAGGGAAGCATCACGTGGATTTTTAGATTCCTTCCAGCTCTACCAAGGCTTTCATTTGCCCCCAGGTTTATAAAAATAAAAGTCTGTGGGCTTCTGGCTGGCTGGCAGGAATTCTCCGTGGCTTTTCCCACAGCAGTCCGTGCAGGAAGCATCCCTTTCCCTTCCAGGGATTATGCTGAGGGATGCAGAGCCCCTTTGGCTGCCTTCACTTGGATGCACAGATTCTGTCACCTCTGTTTGCTGCTCAGACTGTGAGGGGAGGTAACTCCCAGCACAAATTCAGGATCAGGCTCTGCCCCCTTGGAAAATGTGGCTCTTGGAAAAGCCTGAGCTGTTGTGTTTGCTGAGTTCCCCGTGTTCCTACTGTCCAGCAGAGGAGTGTGGGAGGTCTGTCTGTGCTGAGGGGCAGCAGAAGGCGAGGAGGAGGATTCCTGACTCCATGCTCAGACTCCCTCCTCCATCCAGGGCTTTCCTGGGACACCACTCCCAGACTCGCAGCCCCATCCAGGCCCAGAGTTGTGTTCTCCTCTCTTCCCAGGATATTAAGAAGCACCCGTGACCCAGCGGGGTTTGGGAGGGAGGACAGGTCAGGCAGGATCCTCCAGCCTTCCAGCTGACCTGGTTTGGAGTTCCATCCCATCACAAATTCATAAGCAGACAGGATTTTATCCTCAGAAATTCCAAGCAGAGAGGATCTGACAGCATCACGGGAAATACTCTCCCAGACCCGTGTAGTCCTGCAAAATGAATGCTGAAGGAACACTGGAGAGCTCACTGAGGGACCATGGACAGCGCTGGGAATCTCAGCCCATGTGGAACTCCTCCTATAGGTTTTGCTGGTGAATTAGGGGAATTTTAGGGACATTTCCTTGCCTGAGCAGCTCCTGCACCATTCCCCTTGCAGCAGTTGGCTGCAGAGCCACGTGTGGCCAAGTGCCACTGCCAGGGACAGCAATGGGCCAAGTTTTTGTCCCATCAGGTTGAGGCCTCTCCCGTCCAGCTCCTGCTTTTGCAGCTTGGCATCAGCCCTGGCCTCTCTCCTGCTTGGATTGTCCTCAGGAGGCTCCCCATGGACACCCAGCGGGAAGAACGTGTGGATCTGATCCTGCGTTTTGGAACCTTCCCTGCCAAAAGCCATCACTCGCCGTGGCTGCTCTTGTTGCTGGAAAAACCAAACAGAAACATTCCAGTCTTAGCTCTCCAAAGGCTTTTTTTGAGGGGGGTGGGGGATGTTTTTATTTGCACTCTGTGGCTCTGCTGCTCTCTTCTTGTCCCCTTCCACCTCGCGTTGTTCTAAGGATGGTGCTGGCCTGGTACCAGACTCCTGCAGAGCAGATGGAGCTGGGAATGCTGCTCAGCTGGGTTTAACCTTCGCCTGGGCTCCCAAATTCCCAGGCAGTGGATGTGGGAGCGCTGCTTAGGGCAGGAATTCCCCCTGGGGCTGGCACAGTGAGGTGTGGAGGTGTGTCCTTGCAGTTGCACAGTGGAAATCCAATGGAAAAGTGGGGTGTTGTTTGTGTCCAGGGGGTCTATCCTTTATCCAGATGCAAATCTGCTCGTTCTGGAGGACCTGGATTTGCAGGGGGCTGCGTCTCCTTTGTGCCTTAAGCTGGGGCTTTTGTGGGCTCCTCGTCCATCCCCAGCCCCACACCAAAGCAGCCCTGAGGTACTCGGGGAGATTAAAAGGATGATTAAAAACTCAGAGCACGACCAGATCCATCCGTCTTTTAAAAGGGGATTTATTTGTAATC
>NW_008236198.1:1240025-1241365 GCF_000691975.1 Corvus brachyrhynchos | reverse complement strand
CTATCTCTAATGAAATATGACATTTTGTGGGCAGGAGGGACCTGCTGCCTGTTCCACACTGCCCCGTGCTCCTGGGCTTTGTTATTCCCGGCGTTTGTGGCATTCCCAGCTGTGCGGGAGCATCCCGGGGCTGCTCGGGGTCTCACGCACACCGGGAACGGGCCCCGAGCTCCCTGGATGAGGCCAAGCTTTGGGATAAACCTTACACAACAGCACTTAGGCGAAAGACTTGCTTTTTCTTAAAAGAAAATAATTCTCCATTAAAATTTTGACCTGTTTTAATAAAAAAGTCGAAAAGAACAGAAAACTTGCATTAGGAACATGGAAATGTCTTTTTCTCTCTGTACCAGGCTGGCTCAGCTTTGTCCTTCTTGCCTTTGAACAAGAGAAACACCTTTTAAATCCATTTCTGATGTTTCAGCTGGAAAATGACTTTTAAAGGGAATAATCATGTAACACATCTCCTGTTTTCCTCACGAATCTTTGAAGCAAAGGAAGGCAGAATATTTTTTTTCTTCTGAATGTGTTCTGGTCCTAATTGAAGCCTGAGCCCATCCGCTGTCCCTGAGGGGAGACCTTCACTTGTAATTAATTTTATACAGAATATCTATGTTAAACAGGTGCAATTACAGCACCCAAGTCCCTATATTGGGCTGGAGTGCCTGAATTACGAGCAGGTTCTTGCAGCCCTTCCTGAGCCCACAGGTTTGTCCCAAATTTGAGGGGTGCTGTTGGTGTGAAGTGCCTGGGCTGGGATTCACTGGGATTTACTGGGACCAGCCTCTGTGCTGGTTTTATCCTCAGCAGTTCATGGTGATAAATTCTGCTCAGTGTATTAAATAATTTCTCATCAGCAATAATTTATTGGTGGGTATTGGAGAACCCGTCAGGCGTGAGGGAAGTGAGGCGAGGATGGGGTTGGGGGGGTTGTGTGTCCCCTCTGAGCCAGGGACAGGGGATCTGTGTGTCCCCTCCGCAGGCAGGGACAGGGGATCTGTGTGTCCCCTCTGAGCCAGGGACAGGGGATCTGTGTGTCCCCTCTGAGGCAGGGACAGGGGATCTGTGTGTCCCCTCTGTGCCAGGGACAGGGGATCTGTGTGTCCCCTCTGAGGCAGGGACAGGGGACTGTGTGTCCCCTCTGTGCCAGGGACACGGGATCTGTGTGGCCCCTCTGAGGCAGGGACAGGGCTCTGTGTGTCCCCTCTGCAGGCAGGGACGGGGGATCTGTGTGTCCCCTCTGAGCCAGGGACAGGGGATCTGTGTGTCCCCTCTGAGGCAGGGACAGGGGAGCTGTGTGTCCCCTCCGCAGCCAGGGACAGGGGATCTGTGTGTCCCCTCTG
>NW_008236198.1:1230235-1239320 GCF_000691975.1 Corvus brachyrhynchos | reverse complement strand
GGGTGTCTGTGTGCCCCCTCGGAGCCAGGGACAGGGCTCTGTGTGTCCCCTCTACAGGCAGGGACAGGGCTCTGTGTGTCCCCTCTACAGGCAGGGACAGGGCTGTGTGTGACCCCTCTGCAGGGCCCTGGCTCCCTTCCCACTTGGTGCTCCCTTCCCACTTGGTGCTCCCTCCCCACTTGCACCACACTGATCCCTTTGCTAAGGGAGAGCTGGAAGAGCAGCCAAGGATGTAATTCCTAATTATGGCAACTGCCAAGAGAATAGAAGCTGGTGTTGATATCAGAGGCAGAGGGCCCTGAGGAGGAGGGGTGGCAGCATGGCCAGGTGGCCAAGAGGCCCAGGGGCACCGGGATTGTCCCAGCCCCAGCTGGGCACAGCCCCAGGGCAGTGACCATCGCTGTGCTGGCTCTGCTGGGGCACCTCCAGCCCTGTGTCCAGTTCTGGGATCAGCACTCCAAGGAAGACATTGAGCGTGTCCGGGGAAGGGAATGGAGCTGGGGAAGCGGGTGGGGCACCAGGAGCAGCTGAAAACCAAAAGTCCCCAAAGATGCAAAGAGCCAAGAACCTGAAAGAAGTTTTCTTACCCATCTTGGCAATTAAACACCTTTGAGCTGGGACTTTATCAAATGCAGCGCATTTTCAAGGCAGCTGTAGTCTCTAACTGGAGTTTTTTGGGAAAACCACTGGGAACATTCAAAACTGCCTCTGTTTGATGACAGTGGCACATTGTCCTCTTCTTTCTCGCTCACATTTCCGCACAGAGACGTTCAAGGGTCTTGTGGACCCAGAGTATTACTTTTGGGTTTATTCCTTTTGTGTTGGGGGTGCTGGAGTTGGACTCTGGTGATCTTTGTGGGCCCCTTCCCACTCGGGATTTTCTGTGATTCTGTGCTGTGGGGATGGAGGGAGCAGCCTTTTCCCTGGAAAACAGCTCGTTGGGGCTGCAGGGCTCAGCTCTGAGCAGCAGGTTGGATGAGAGTAAATCACTTAAGAGAGCCTTGCTAATATCCATAAATCATGTGGAGAGTCCCGGAATTTCACTGATCTCATCCATTGTCGCTTGTCACAGCTGCTGTAATACATCCCTGAATAGCAGAAAATAACTCAAGGAACCAGAGGCAGGACACATCTGGCATGTCTAGACTCAAAAATAGGTTACGCTGGGAGATGTCAGCTCTTCCCCTGAGTCGTTCACCAGCAGTTAACAGATTTCTGAAAGGATTTAATTTCATTTGCACCAGGAGCAAGGTCATGTTTAAATTGCTCTTAACTAAGTGTGGCCTATTTTTGCTCCTCCAGAAATGGCTGCTCTGAGCTGAGCTGTCACCAGCAGGAGAGGGCATGTGGAGCATGTGGAGAGGGAAGGAAAGTAAAAGGAGGATCTTTTATCATCCCCAGGATTTGGTTGGGGTTTATTTCAACTTTTGGCTTCGGGTTCCTGTAACTCGTTTTTCTGAAAGTGGTTTGTGCCTCTGGGAAAGGGAGCGGGTTGGGAGTGGGGGGCTCCTGGGAAGTGCACCCCAAACTCGTCTCACCAAGGAAGTCTCTGCTGTTGAGTCTCCCTGCTTTTTGTATTGTTTTCCTGAAAGTTTTGCAAATTGGGAATTACTAAACCTCTCTTCCTGTCTGTCCTTGTCTCAGTGTCTCGGAGATGCTCCTCCTTATTGCATCCAGCTGGGGCCTCTTCTTCTGCTGTTTGCCATGAGAATCACTTTTTCAGTCATCACTTTTCTATTAATTGCGCACATCAGACTCATAATTCCAGTGACTGAGATGGTCACAGGTTGGACTCAATGGTCTTGGAGGGCTTTTCCTAAATGTGATTGTTTTCCTGATGATCTCTACTGCTCTGATCAGCCTTGTGCTGCCACAGATGTGATTGTCTCTCTGGTGTCTCCTTGTGTCTCTTCTTCCACCCTGCATCTCATGCTCAGGAGTTGTCCAATTTCAATACAGAAACTGGAGATGGGAATTCTGGCAAGAACACAACCCAAACCAGCAATGGAGAGTTCAGGAGCTCAATTTGACCTCATCAGGTAGAGTTTAAAACCCCTTTCAGTGACCTAAACAGGACTTGGGAGCTGCCAGGGCATGAAGGATCGCAGGCCTGGTGCATTGTCCACAGCTCAAATCAACTGAGCAACCTCATCCCATCATCATCCATGTTAAATAACCCAGCTCTTGTTCCGTCTCCGGCAGGAATTTCCTCTCCAGCTCTGCTCCACAGCCAGGGCTGATGCTTGGGGTCTGCTGAGTGTGCAGGACACAGCTCTTGGGAACACCAAGGGGAGTCTTTGCTCTGGGTTTTGTCGCAAACATCAACAAATCCAGTTGGACTTGATGGTCTTGGGGCTCTTTTCTGACCTTAACGATCCCGTGGTTCCATGGAACATCACCCTGGGGTGTACACCTGGAATGCTGCAGCCTCCCAGGGGCAGGCAGGGCACAGCTGGTGTCCTGGTGGAAAGCAGAGGGATGGATCCAGTGATCCCAGTGGTCCCCAGTCCTTGCCTTGCCTGACACTGCTTCTCCACGGAGAACAGCAGAAACATCTCTGCGTGTCCAGATTTGCAAACTTCAAGCCTTCAGAATCCAATAACTATGGATTTCACCCCTCCTCCCTGAAAGGCCACTTTCCCAGATCCCAGAGAGTTGATTAAGTTTAATTGGATTTGATTCTTTTTGCTATCGATGTGATTCTTTTGGATTGATAGGCCGAGAAGGCAAATAAATATTTTTGCAATATGAATGTGAACTTGTGAGGCAAAATGCCAGTGAAGTCATCCCCGACTCTGTTTTTAGCTCCTTTATTCCCTGCTCCACGTTGTGACAGTGCCATTCCTTCCCTGGGCTAAGAATAGCCCCAAGTCCCCAGAGCAGCCTCAGCCATCGCTTCCTGGGCTTCACAGGGAAAGCCAACTCTGCATGAGTGTGGGAAGGGGAAAAGCACCTCCAGCCCGTTGGGTTTGGGTCTGAACTGCCCAGGAGGGATTTTTGTCCACTGCCCTTTCTGCTGGAATAAAATACTGGGATTCAGCTGCAGTGAGGGGATGAATTGAGGCTAAATCCAAAGTTTTCTGTGCCTGCTGCAGAAATCCCCTGTACCGGTCTGGATGATTTTAATGCAGGGATGGACAAGTGCTGTGCCATGGGGAGTTTTCCTGGTGTTCCCTTCTCCCTGCACACTTCCTGGGAGCAGAGGGGAAGGGGGAGGGGTCCCTGTCCCTGGCTGAGGCTCCTTTCCCCATGGGTCAGGGGCTGGCTGCAAGCTCCAGTTGTTTTATCAAGGAAAAGTCATGGATTCACAGCAAAATCCATAGCTGATGGCAGGGAAAGCAGGGCCATGGATGGGGACATCTGTGCAACACCCCAGTCCTGGAATCCCGGGATCTCTGAGGTTGGAAAAGCCCTCCAGGATCACCGAGCCCAGGCTGTGCCCGATGCCCACCCTGTCTGCAGCCCAGAGCCCTGAGTGCCACCTCCAGCCCTTCCCTGGACACCTCCAGGGATGGGCACTCCACCTCCTCCCTTTCCAAGGCCTGACCACCCTTTCCATGAAGAAATTCCTCCTGAGACATGTCCCAGATGTGGAGATGGATCCACACCTTGCCCCAGGTGGGAGTTGAGTCCCTGGTGAGGTGTCCCACCAACCAAACCAGCCCTGTCTCCCACCTCCTTGGATTCTGGAGCTCTTCCCTGGATTTGGGACCCAGAGAGCTGCTCCTGTCCCCATGACCCCAGATGACCCCAGCCTGGATCAGAAAATTCCTCTTATTTATTCTTTTATCTGCATCCAGCCCTCCCCTGCGCGAGGATTTGCATTTCTTTGTCATCTCCTCATGAGGGCTTTGCCACGACCGGCAACGTCTCCACCCCACACATTCCAGAGAGCTTGGAAAAGCAGCCATTTCTTTCAATTCAAGTCCTCCTCAACACACCCATTCTGTTGATGAGCTGAGATCATTCTGCAGAAGTGTGGTGGCAGCAAAAGGCATCTCACACCAGAGAGGTTAAAATAACGGGATGGGTTTATTCCCAGCACTTCACTTCTGATGGAATTTGCAAAGGTGTCACCCCGTGCTCACACCAGCCCTGCACTTCACCACGGAGCTCTCCAGCTGGGAATTAATTATTAACCCTGCGTGCCCAGCCATGGGAAACAATGGATAGCAGCAGCTCCAAACACAGTTTTATGCCTTTGTGAGTATTTGTGAACCAAAGTGCAGAAAAGTCCCCAATACCAATTTTCTGGCAGCTTTTAGAGCTTAGAATTACCTCATTAAGCACTGAAGGAGAGATGAACTCACAGTGAGAAACCTCAGCTCTAAACTTGCAAATAATTGCTGTGAGCAAGGTGAATATTCCTGATGTTTTCCAAGGGCTTAATGTGCCTGACTTGTTCCAAAGGCATTTTCCCCCTGAGCTGTTTTATTGTAACTTGTCCTGGCTCAGGTTTTTGTTCCTTTTGTTTTTTCAGAATTTCAGTTTTTCTTTCAAGTCTTTACATTTCAATAATTGGTTTTGTGCCTTTGAATGTCTTTTGCTGCTGGCCACTGCTGCCAGTGCTCCTCCAGCTGCCTGGCTCCACACTGGGATGCATCCAGCTGTACCACACATCCCGGCATTCCCGTGTCCCTGTGCTAATTCCAAAGGGGTTTGGATGATGCCATTTCCATTCCTGTGTGGCAACAATCAGAGGGGCTCTGTGAGAAATGTCTCAGGTGAGACCCCACCTGCAGAGCTGCTCCAGCCCTGGAGCACAGGGATGTGGAGCTGCTGGAAAGAATCCAGAGGAGGCCCGGAGCTGCTCTAGGGCTGGAGCCCCTCTGCTCTGGAGCCAGGCTGGGAGAGCTGGGGGTGCTCACCTGGAGAGGAGAAGGCTCCAGGGAGAGCTCAGAGCCCCTGGCAGGGCCTGAAGGGGCTCCAGGAGAGCTGCAGAGGGACTGGGGACAAGGCCTGGAGGGACAGGACACAGGGAATGGCTTCCCACTGCCAGAGGGCAGGGCTGGATGGGAGATTGGGAAGGAATTGTTCCCTGGCACACCGGGCAGGCCCTGGCACAGGGTGCCCAGAGCAGCTGGGGCTGCCCCTGGATCCCTGGCAGTGCCCAAGGCCAGGCTGGACATTGGGGCTGGGAGCAGCCTGGGACAGTGGGAGGTGTCCCTGCCCTTGGCAGGATGAGCTGGATGAGCTTTAAGGTCCTTTCCCACCCAAACCATTCCCGGATTCTGTGTAAAAGGGCCAGGGTTGACACCGGCTGGGTGTGCCAGGGCTCTGCCATGGGGAGGGCAGGGAGCATCCCCATCTCTGAGCAGCTGGAATTGGCTCCTGCTGCTGCTGGAATGTCCCCTGGGCCCTGTGGCACTGTCACTGACCCTCGGGAGCAGCCACAGCCGCTGGGGGACACCGGGGGCTTTGTCCCAGCTCAGCTTCCTGGGAGTCGCTGGCAATGCTGTGCCTGGAAATGGATTTCTTAGGCCTGGCCAATGGATTTCTTAAGCCTGGCCAGTGAATTTCTTAAGCCTGGTCTGTAGGAGCTGCTGGTGTTTGCTGGGCCAGGAGGGGCTCACAGAGCTCGGCTTTTCTATTAACAAAAGCAAACAAACCAAGTTTAAAAACAAGTTGCGTGTTTCAGGTTTTCCTCAATTATTTTGGAGATTTTCCTCAATGATTTGAAAGTGTTCTTTCCTGGAACACCCCCTCCGGAGTCAGCCCTCATGAAATATTCACAGACCTCTCCAGCTGCCGGCCCTCCATTCCCAGCTCCTCTGGGACTGCAGGAAGGAGAGGAGAAATGCTGCTGGATCCATCCCCTTTGCCAAGGAGAGCCCGCACTCAGGAGCTTCCCAGGCTTTCCTAGGGGATTTGGGAGGGAGGCTCCTGGCCGAGTGACAGGAGGAATTGCAATCCTTCCCATTCCCAAGTCAATCCAACAGGAGTCCCACAAGAAGCTGCTCTCCTGTGAGGAGCTCGCTCTGCAGCCGCTGCTCCCCCTGCTCCACGATCCCTCGTTAAATCTGGGAACACTCGACATAATTGGATCCCAGTCCAGAGCTGGAGCTTGGAGTGCCACGGCAGCACAAATAAACATCTTCACCACAGCTGTGGGGATAAAAATGTGCTCAGCTCCTGAGAAAAACACAAAGTCATGGAATCATTAGTTTGGAAAAGCCCTCAAAGGCCACCCAACCATTCCCACAGCACTGCCAGGCCCTCCAGGTGGTCATCCAAGGTTGGAGTTGGTGGTGTTGAAGATCCTTTCCAACCCAAACGATTCCATGACTCTGTGGAAGTAAAACATCCCAATTGGGAAAGAGGCTGGGAGGTGTTAAGGAGCTCCGGAAAGCTCAGCTTTCGGAAATGCTGCTCCCCACATTAATCCTGACACAGCTGCCTGAAGGTTATCAGGAACAGGGGACCCGTGATTTCCCTGAAATCAGGTTTTGTGGTTCATCATTCCTGCAGAGCATGTCAGTGCAATTACCATTTACCTAATGAACTCCTCAATTTAATTAGCATAACCGGGGCCAATTTTGTGCTGTAACATCCATCCTGCTGCAAGGAACATTCCGCTGGAATTCGCCCATCCCCGCAGAGGCCTGGGCTGGCAAATCCTCCTGGGACTGCTCCCCAGAGCCAAGGGATGCTTCTGCACTGGCTTTTCCCTTCCCATCTCCAGTGGTTTGCTGGGACAGCAATCCAGGACTGGGGGTGCTCCAGCCAACCTGGACACTGGGTCCAGCCCAGCGAAATCCAGTCCAGCTCAGTCCAGGCCTAAGCATTGTGTTGGTGTGGTCAGTGGCGCTGAAAATATGAGGGAGAACAGGTTGGGAACAGAAATATCCACGTGGAGAGAGGCCTGGATCAGCCAGGAGCCCACATCCATCCCTGTTTGACGCACAGGGAGAGGAGTGGGACCTGACCCTGCTTGGAGTCAGTCTGGAATACAAAACTCTTCCCTCCATCCCTGCCCTCCTCCATTCGGTCACTTGGAGAATTTACAGTAAAGTAGGATTTAAGCCCTTCCCAAAAGTGGTGGAATGTCACAGAATCATTAAGGTTGGAAAATTTCTCCAGGATAATCAAGTGCAGCCTTCAAGCAAACCCCCCATACCCACTGAACCGTATCCCAAAGTGCCACATGCAGTTGGTTTTTGGACACCTCCAGGGATGGTGACCCCACCACCTCCCTGAGCAGCCCCTTCCAAGGCTGAATCACTCAGGGAAGAAATTTATCCCAATATCCCAGCAATATCTACTCACAAAAATCTGGCGGTTCTGGCCAACATCCCGAGGGAGAAATGTGCAGTGTGACAAATATCCTTTACATCTGGCTCAGGAGAGCTGACAAGGATTTCCAGCTGGATTGGACACAAAAGATGGAAAAGCTGCTGGGTGAGGGGCTGCTCAGCAGGAGCAGTGGCAGCAGCGAAGTCGGGTTTTGGAGAATCCCAGAATCCCAGACTGGTCTGGGTTGGGAAGGACCCTAAAGCCCATCTCATTCCGTGGGCAGGGAGATCTTCCATAGATCAGCTCTTTTCCATCAGGAGCTTGGGATGCAGAGCTGCCTCCTTGGAGCCCTCCAGGCACCAGCATGGATTTATCCACGTTTTCTCCCCCCAGGTATTTTCTCCAGCAGTACCCAGAGTCGGGGCAGTGTTGCTGGAGCAGATTCCCGCCCGCAGCGATCCCATTTTAATGGGAAAAGCTGTTCCACAGCCAGATCCTCAGGACAAAGCACCAGGATTCCTGATTATTCCTCCTAAATGAACCTGACTCTGTTAATTCCTGGATATAAGAAATGCAGAGGAACATATGTTCTGCCAAACAAGCTCTGTCCCTCAGGGCTCCACGTTCCACCGCAGCGCAGGAGCCCTTGTCCTTGAATAAATCCTGCCTGGAATTTGCTCCAGCAGTCACAGTTGTGCTGAAGGAATTGTTGGTTCCACAGGACTGGGGAGGGCCTGGCTGTGGAGTCTGGGGCAGATGAGGGAGAGCCAGGCCAGGCAGATTTACTCCATGTGGGAATAGCGAGGATCCACTGGGCCAGGTCTGTTTGTCCTCTCCCTTCCCAGCTAAAGTGACGGCTGGAGCCTGGTTTAAAATTGGAATTGGATGTGAAATTGGGATTTATTGGCTGTAGTTTCCCATCTTCCGTCATTCCAGTGGTCCCTCCTGAGCTACTTTGCCTCCTCTCACCTCTCTGCGTGAGGGGTTTGATTTATGTGAAGCAAAACAGGAAAATGGGAGATTCCAGACTGGTCCCAGTCCTAGTTCATCCAGCAGGAGGGCTGACACCTTCACACTGTTCCAGGAATGTTTGGGAATTCATCAGCCTCTACCCCTGGGAGCTATTGCTTCCCAAGTCCTGCAGGATTCCAGCAAGCCCTTGAGGAATATCATTGACCCTTGTGCCAAGGTTTGGTTAAAATTATCCTTTTGTGGTCTCCTGGCATGGAATTAAAGTGGGATCAACTCTTCATGCTGGAGCTAAACCAGAGGCTTGCAGCTTCCAGATTTCTTAGTGAAACTGAATATTCCAGGGATGTGGGAGACCTGAGGGTGGAAATCGATATTGGATGATCTTCCCTCAGGAAACACGTGCAGAGTGGTGCTGTTGGGGCAGAGCCTGGTCCCGCTCCTGCCTCTCCCCGTGCCGTGTTCCCACCCTTGGCAGATTTTGAGGAGAGCCTCCCTCTCAGCCCTGTCCCTCTTTCCTTGCACAGTTTGGAGTAACAGGAATGAAAACCATTCCAAACCAAAACATGGGGCCAAGTGTGGCCAGAGCAGAGCATGGAAAATAGGATTGTTTCTGCTCGGTGCTGAATTGAATTCCTGGTGGAAGCGATCAGCGCTATTGCCAGCAATTGACTGGATTTCGATATTCCAGGTGGCTCCAGAAGTGCCTTTCCTGAACGGATTGATGCCCAAGGGCTCACTCTGGAATGGTTTTGCTCCGTCCCTCCCCTGTCTCATTCCCAGCCCGGCCGTGCCAGGCTCCTGTAGGATCCATCCCCTCTCCCTGGTGACCACAGCAGCCCGTTTTTCCAGGAAGAAAAGCTCCTTCCTGCTCATCCATGGG
>NW_008236198.1:1227511-1230202 GCF_000691975.1 Corvus brachyrhynchos | reverse complement strand
GGGGATGCTGCCCCTCCCGTGTGGCTCGAGGGGAGGGTGGCAGGAGGGAAAGCAGCTGGGAATGTCCTTGGAGCTGCAGATCTTGGTCTACCCAGCCCCAGCCCGGGAGCTGCTGCTGCTCAGCTTCCTGGGACTGGGATGTGTGGAAATAATCATGGAAGACAGAAGAGCTGGAGTGTTAAACATGCAAGGATGGAGCTGCTGGCACAGCTGCAGCCCACAGGTCGCAGCCTTTGTTAGCCCAGAGCTGCTGGGAGCTGCAATCCCTGCACTGAACCACACGGGAAGAACATTCCAGACTTTTTTTCCCAGTGTAGGTTGAATTCTGCCCCTGTCACCTCCCTGGCTGGGCTGATGAGGTTTTATTGGTGCTGATGGATATCAGAGGTGAGGGGAGGCTGCCCTGGGGACAGCAGCAGCTCTGAGGTCGTGCCTGCGCCGGGAGAATCCCACCTCCAGTGGCTCCAGTTTCTGTGGAAACAGCACGTCTCCACGGCTCCCACTTCCACATGCTCCAGAAGTTATTAATAACGCTGGAATTGCTTCCCTGGGAGCTCTCACTCCAGGGATAGCAGGTCGGAGCCAGTGGCCAGGTGTTGGGCCTGCCGTGGGTCTGAGCAGGAGCTCAGGCTGGATGAGGTCGAGCGCTCCCGGAGCAGCTCCCAGGCTCTGCAGCCAGGCCATGGGGCCCTTCCCGCTCTGATTCCCGGTGGTGGGAATTGCAGCCGTGCATCACGGCGGCTGAGGCTGCCCGGTGGGGGTTTCACGGGAATATTCCTGAGTTTGGGGGCTCTCCTGGATCCTGAATTTCTGTCTCTGCCTGCAGAGCCGGGGCTGTCTGGGCAAACCTCAGATCCCGCTCTCCACCATCCCAAGCTGGAAAGAAAAACAATAAAATTGATTAATCCGCCCTGGAAATCCTTAATTGTGTGGTCCGGACACAGCTGGAAAAGCGGAATTTTCCTTCTGCAATCTGATTTTTCCGTGATTAATTTTATTTCTGCTGGCTTGGATTGGTTAATGAGCAGCTTTGCTCTGCCCAGCACGTGTGGATGGAGAGTTTTGGGGGGCATTTGTTGCTCAGCTTGCTCCACTCATCCCATTTTAAGGAGAAAATCCATCCCTGGAGCGAGGAATTCCTGCAGGCAGGGCCAGCTGGGAAGGGAATGCCCCGGTCACACTCCAGCTCCCGGGGTGGAGCATCCCCAGCTCTGCTCAGCCACCCGTTCCAGGGAGATTTTTATTGGACTGGGAGGGAAAACCTCGAGAGGCTTCGCTGCCTAATTGTGTGGTCCGGACACAGCTGGAAAAGCGGAATTTTCCTTCTGCAATCTGATTTTTCCGTGATTAATTTTATTTCTGCTGGCTTGGATTGGTTAATGAGCAGCTTTGCTCTGCCCAGCACGTGTGGATGGAGAGTTTTGGGGGGCATTTGTTGCTCAGCTTGCTCCACTCATCCCATTTTAAGGAGAAAATCCATCCCTGGAGCGAGGAATTCCTGCAGGCAGGGCCAGCTGGGAAGGGAATGCCCCGGTCACACTCCAGCTCCCGGGGTGGAGCATCCCCAGCTCTGCTCAGCCACCCGTTCCAGGGAGATTTTTATTGGACTGGGAGGGAAAACCTCGAGAGGCTTCGCTGCCCAGGCTGGTGAAGGGGATGGAATGCTGGGAGCAGGAGCCTGGGAAGGGCAGGATGGAGCTGGAGCTCACCAGGAGCTGCCACTGCTCAGGAAATGGGGTGCACTGAGGGTCGGGGGAAAGGAGCAGGATTTTTTCCCTGGAGCAATAATTCCTTTAGTATTTCTCTGAGTGCCTTCATCCCCGGAGCAGCTGGCTCACATTCCTGACTTTTTGTGGATTTGCTCCTTTGTTCCTGATCTCAGAGGTGCAAACAGCCCGAACTCACCCTGAACATTCCCTGTCCATCACGTGGCTTCAGGCCGGACCTGGATCCAGGTTGTGTCTTGTCCATGGGATGCTCAGCTTCCAACAGGAATTTCAGATTTTTGGGATTCTGCTGTTTTTTCCCATGGGAGAGCACGGGGCAGCAGGATGAGCTGTTCAGTTCAGGTCATCCCTGAACTTGGAGAGATCCCAATGTCATTTTTAGGAATGCAGTCCTTTTCAGGAAAGATCTATAAAGTGTTTTGCTGCAGCCTTGTCTGTTCCAATTGATTTCAAGTGAAACCCACAGGATTTGGTTTCTGCTTAATGAAGTTATGAAGTCTTATTGCAAATTAGTTTAAAAAACCAATTTATTCTGCTTTGGAGTCTGCCAGGACAAAGCAGCTGCAGTGGAAGGGGCAGCAGGCCTGAGTGCCCAAGCAGAACTGCCCTGGCAAAGCAGAATAATTCTTTTGGAAGTGAAAATAACTTAGAATTTCCATTGTCACAGCCTTGGAACTTGGAAGATCTCCTTTAAAATGCAAGAGGTTTAGGGGATAATATTCCCTTCTTCTTTTTCTTTCTTTCTTTTTTTTTTTTTTTTAAAGGCAAATATTGTTAGCTCAAAGTTTGTGTTTTCTACTGTTCAAAAATGTGTTAAAAATAACGAGTAAACCTGCCAGTGGCCTTCAGAAGGTGCTAAACTCGCTCAGGAGAGAAAGCCAGGAGCGTTTCCCACCTCCAGAGGCTTCTTGGGATGCTTCCATATCCCGATTAAGGGAGAGAGGCCAAAGTCTGTCTGTATAAA
>NW_008236198.1:1220787-1227488 GCF_000691975.1 Corvus brachyrhynchos | reverse complement strand
GCAGGAATGAGGCAGTGGAACTCCACTGGAGTCAATTGAGTTGCTCCCACTTAATTGGTGAATTTGTCATCAAATTCTTCATTTGCTCTCGGAGGGATGGAAAGATGCCATAAATTCTGGATGCTAAAACAGTCCCCCCGTTGGTGAATCAAACCCAAACAAGGAATTGTGTGCGGCAGGAAAGAGCCAGGAGAGTTAATGAGCATTAATTGGTGACGAAGTTCGGTGCTGAGGGAGGCTGGGGACCTGCAGGTGGCTCCAGGGAAACCAGGTGTCCCGCATTCCTTCTTCCTGTAGAGTTTCTTCTTTTATTTGTTTGGATTTGTGGCTTTACCCTTGGAGACACCAGGGATGGGAACAAACTGGGGCCAGTTTGATGCTGAGGCTGTTTTATTCTTTTTGCAGATTCCAAAGACTGGAGGGATCAGGAATGTTGAGGACGTCGAGCTGAGGGGGTTGAGGTGCTGTGGGCACCTTGGAGAAACCTGATGGTTGTGTGAGGAACTCCACCTATTCCCACATCCAGGGAAAAGGCTGGAGGCTGAGGGCAAGATCCAAAGGAGGAGCTTTTCCCAGCATCCCAGCGATTCCAGGAGCAGAGCTGACCCCTGGAGCCCCACCCAGACACTCACAGCCAGGAGGGAATCAGGACACAAAAATGGAGACATAATTAAAAATTAGGAGCTGGCCCTCAGCAAAGCAGATTAAGGAATTAGACTGAGGCCAAAGCAGGACTGCAGGCCAGGCTTAATTTCCCTCCCCAGGGCCGGCTGAACTCCTGACTCGTGGCTGCTGTTGTTTGATGGTTTTGAGGTTGTTGTGTCTGGTACAAAGCTCTGCCCCCATGCCCTGCCCAGCCTGGAACCACCTTCCCCCAGGGACCACATTTCCCCAGCAGACACAATAAATATGTGGGGGTTTCTAACGATATTTCCGTGGGGTTAAACTGGCAGTTCTTTCTCCTGAAGCAGAACATCGACGTTGCCGAGCCTGGCTCATCCCCCTTCTCCTTGGCTGGGCAATAACGGAGCTTTTGATCATTCCTGGGAAAAATGGAGTGAAGGAAGTTTGTCTTTCCTTGGAAAGCTGGAATTGGAGCCGATGGGTTGTGAGGAGAAGGCTCCACGCGGGTAATGAATTTAAGGCATCCGATGGAAGGGCTGAGCCTGCGGCTGGTGGACACAGAGCTTCTCCAGGCTGGATGCTGACGGTCTCCATCCATCCATCCACCCATCCATCCATCCATCCATCCATCCACCCACCCATCCATCCATCCACCCACCCATTCATCCATCCGGGACAGGAGCCGCCTCCCACCTCCCCGACACAGCTGCTGGTAAGTCACGGCTCTAAAGAGCTCCCAGCAAATTTTAAAGTGCTTTGAGTTCTTTCCAATAAGAGCTGGCAGCAGAACCTCGGAGCTCTGGTGTCTGGAGCTGTTTCCTGGTGCGTTCTGAGCGCCAGCGCGGGCTCTGCGGGGCCACATTTGTGCCACGAACCGCAGCGTGCACTTGGTGGCTCCTCCGTGCAGAAGGTTTTTATCCTGCTGCCAGCCATGGAAACTCCAGTGGCAGCCCGGAAAATGCCGGCTGCCTCACACACCGGAGCTGCCTCCTTCCTGCTTTTGCATCCTCCCGCCTCAGCCTGTGCCGGGCTGTGCTGTCTGTGGGGTTGGGGATGGCAGTGGCAGCCCTTGGCAAGGTGTGAGCCGCCCCAGCCCCGGTGCCAGCGCCGTGTCCTCACAGCCCCAAGGTTGGCTGATGGGGTTGGATGGTGGTGATGGTTGAAATTGATGATCTTAAAGATCTTTCCCAGCCTTCACGATGCTGTGATGCTCCAATTCCATGAGTTCATTGCACAGCTGTCACTTGGGCATCGTTTTCTTTGCTGGTGCTGTAAAATCCCAAAGTCACAGGCTCAGGAATGGTGACATCAGCAAGGGGAGCTGGGTGTTCCTGTCCTTGGGAGAGACAAGGAGCCCTCGGAGCTCCTGGTGACCCTGGCGCTTCTGGAAGTGCCAGCAGCTTCTGTTGCTTCATCCTCTTCTTCCTGCCCCTGCTACCAACACAAAATACTCGGAGATTTTGTGTTTCGATCAGAGCCTCTGTCCCATGTCCCCAAACCCTCTGCTCAGGGGTTGTTCAGAGGTTTCAGAGCCAGATCTGATGAGCAAAGTGTGGCTTTGTCTGGTTTGGTTTATTTATGGGACTGGGGAGAGGGAATGATTTGTGCTGAAGAAGCTGAGGGAGCTGGGAAGGGGCTGGAGCCCCAGGAGAGGCTGAGGGAGCTGGGAAGGGGCTGGAGCCCCAGGAGGATTCCTGAGGGAGCTGGGAAAGGGGCTCAGGCTGGAGCAAAGGAGGCTCAGGGGGGACCTTGTGGCTCTGCACAAGTCCCTGACAGGAGGGGGTAGCCGGGGGGGTCGGGCTCTGCTCACAGGGAACAGGGACAGGAGGAGAGGGAACGGCCTCAGCCTGGGCCAGGGCAGGCTCAGAGTGAATATTGGGGAAATTCCTTCTGGAAAGGCTGTCCAGCCCTGGCACAGCTGCCCAGGGCAGGGGTGAGTGCCCATCCCTGGAGGGATTGAAAAGCCGTGTGGATGTGGCATTGGGGACATGGTCAGGGGTGGAGTTGGCAGTGCTGGGGGTGGCTGGACTTGGATCTCTGAGCTGTTCCCCTCAACCCCAGCTGGTTTCTGCCAGCAGAGCAGGTGACCAAAGCTGCTGAAGTCCAGTGACAATTTGGGTTTGCAGCACCTGCTGTTTCTCACTTGCTCAAACCTCTGCTTTTCCCAAATTGGCTGCAAAGATTTCCTGACACTTTTTCAGCCCATGTGAATTGCTGCAGCTCCCCTGAAGCCTGGGGAGGTTTCTGACCCTGTGTCAGCCAATAATTTGGCCCCTGGTTGTCAAAAACTACTCAAGGCTCATGTCCATGACAGGGAAAACTTATTAGGAGGTGAGAATTGCTTGCTTGGCTTTTCCTGCTTCTCCTGGTGACAGTAAATAACACAAGAGCCCTCACAGAGCTCTGATAAAAGCACAGAAAGAAACAGCCAAAAACCCAGCTGCAAGGAGGAGCCCCAGGGTGGGTCAGGGTTTCACCTCCCTGTGCCAGGGACACGGGCCTGGGTGCCAGGGGGGCCGCAGAGGTGGCACCCAGCTGGAGGACAGGATAACTGGAATTCCAGCGGCTCAGACTGCCCACAGAGCTCCAAGGTGGGGCTTTCCTTTTGGCTGGGTGGCTCTCAGGACCTTCCCCTGGCCTGGGGTAGTGCTGGGGCACAGAGAAACCAGGACTGTGCTGGGACACGGGGGCTCCCCCCCGCTGCATCCGTTCCGTGCTTTCATCCCAAGCCATGGATCGGGTCTGTGCCTGGAGGGGGAAAAGCCCTGCTGGAAACCCCCGCGGGAGCCCTCAGGTGGCAGTGGCTGCTGAGGGCTCTCCAAGGCCCCCCACCCCGGGCTTCCAGACACACAGACTGAGTCCTGAGCTCCCAGCGGTGCCCAGATGTTTTCTGGGATGCTTTGGCTGCAGGCAGTGTGGATAACTGGAGCTGGCACCGCCGGGTGCTTCCATCTGTGGGAAGTGGATGGGTGGGCTCAGGTTGTTCAGGGAAGCTGTGGCTGCCCCTGGATCCCTGGAAGTGGCCAAGGACGGGGCTTGGAGCACCCTGGGGTAGGGGAAGGTGTCCCTGCCCATGGGATGAGCTTTAAGGTCCCAAACCATTCCAGGATCCTCTGCCTAAACCCTGTGATTCTCCTGGAAGCTGGGGAAAGCCTCTGCAGGTGGGGCTGCTATAGTCCAGAATCCAAACTGGATTTCATTTCCAGGCATCCTCGGGACAAGCAGAGCTGTGTGGGGTGCCCTGACCCAGCCCACTGCCCCCAGGCTCCGGACTGGTGTCCAAGGATGGAAAGGAGCTTCCTGCTGCTCCTCCCAGCCGAGGGGAGCGGGGCAGCTCCCGCTGCAGGACAGCCAAGGCTCCGTCTGACATCAGGGCTGATGAAATCGAATCCCTGGGAAGGAGCCAGCGTGAAAGGCAGGGAATATTTCCCAGCCAAGAATTTCTGCGGGAAATGGGGCTTCTTGCCCTACTCCAGGCTCGCCTGTGAAATGGAAAAGATGACTCGAGCTGGGTTCTTGTTTGGATTGGTTCAATTAAGCTGAGTGGGGCTTTGAGGCTCAGGTTTATTTGATGGAATTATTGTATGGAACTCATAAATGTGATACTTTAACCCCCAGAGAGCCTCTGCTGCTCGGGTGAGGGCTGAAGGAGCTGCACTCTGCCCCGCTCCCGGGGCTCTGATGGAATGAGTGTAATTCCTGCAGGCCTTGACCCAAATCTCTTTTTCATCTCTTGCTCTTGGATTAAGCCCCTGATGGAGGAGAGACTTGAAGGAATTCTTGTCAGAGATGCTTAAGTCGCTCAGGAAAAGGATGAGACAAAAAGAGCTGGGAGGTTTTAGTAAACATTTAATGGTTTTTGCGTCGTTTCAGAGGCATTTGAAGCGTCTGGGGCTTCTTGAGAACCCCACAGGTAAAATAGAAATGGGGTCTGGAGGGGAGAGGGGCTTCAGGGGGTGTCCAGCCCCTCCTGGGCTCCAGCATCCTTTAATTAAAGAAAGAGAAGCCGATGAGAGCCTCCACAATCTGAAGGCAGCCTTGCACGTGTAGGAAAGCCTTACTAATTTGGGGTAGGCAATAAATAAAGGGTCTGGGTCTGCTGGGACAGCTCAGCATCCTCAAAGCAGGGCACGGGACACCCCGAGGAACGAGGAGTTAGTTAAAGCAGGCCAGCAGTAATTAGAGGTGGGAGACTGAAATAATTAGAGATGGGAGGCTTGAAACCACTCTGAAGAAATTATAATTATTCTTGATACATTTTAATAAATAATTTCTTTTTAAAAAAAGGGAAAACTCCCTTGGAGTAAGAAAAAACTGCTTATTGAGGGAGCAGCCTCATTGCACAAGGGGAGGGAAGGAGCTGGGACTGCTCGTGGTGATGGGCAGGGAGCAATTATTGCTCCAACCAGAGTGGGAACCAGGGATTGCAGGTGGTTCCATCTTCCCAATCCCCAAATTCCGAGCTGCTGCCAGTTTCAAATGCCTGTCCCAGTCCCCTCTGGAAGAGGCTGTTCCCAGCCTGGGGGTGCAGGGAGTGGTGGCACGGGGAGGATCTCGGCTGCCTTTCCAAAGGCACAGTTCAGTGCTTCCCGCGGAATTCCTTGTGTGTCGTTTCCCTTTTTAACCCTGGAGCCCCCATTAACCCTTCGGGGCATCCTGCCTGTGCTCAGCATCCACACACAGAGTTCTTCCCGAGGAGATCCATAAATCCCAGTGCTGAGGGAAGAGCTGCTCTGGAGGCTTTTGGAGGCTCCCTCTGCAGCCACCGTGTTCCGTGTCCTTGGAATCCATGTCCACATGCACTGTCCCTGCCCTGCTCCAGGCCTGCTGGGCTTTCCAGGCACTTCAGGGGCCTGCGGCAACTCCAGGGCCCGAGTTTTTCTTCCACCTTTCTTTTCAGTGGAAGATGATGGGATATCCCACGGAGGGGCCGTTTATCTCCAGCAGCCTGGGCAGCAGCGATCGCCGGCATTCCAGGAGGGATTTCCCAATCCTGCCCCTGCAAATTGCCCACTTCTGCTCAGCTCTGACTCTCCCACGTGTTCTCCCTTCCCCTTTTGTCAGGGAAATGGATGGAATCACCGAGGTGCTGTTTCGAAGCGCGCCCGCTCATTGAACCCCCGGCATTAATTATTGAACGTTCCTCCAGCAGGCAGAGGTGTGCTGGGGGAGTAATGGAGCTCTTATCATCAATCCTCTGGAGAAAAGAGATCACAATTCCAGCGTGGGAATGTTGGGCTATCCATTGGAAAATACTCCGCTGTTTTCTCCTCAGGAGCAGAGTGAAAAGAGGAAGGGGAAGGGTGGTGAGATTAGAGCTGGGTCTGATTCCAGCGCAAAGACTCCTCGCGGCACTGGGAAGTGCCTGGAGCGTCGGGATTCTCCATAGGATCCTCTCATCTCCAGGGAATTCCTCCCTTGGGTTTGGTGCTTCAGGAACGTGGCAGATTGAAAAACTCTCCCCTGGCAACACCTGTGGGTGCCTGAGAACGGATTCATGGAAAAGGGAGAGGTTCTTCGGGACATTCCCATCTTTATGCCCAGAAAAGGGAGAGGTTCTTCGGGACATTCCCGTCTTTATGCCCAGAAAAGGGAGGGTTTCCTTAGAACATTCCCGTTTTCCTGCCGAGTTTTCAGTTTTGGTCCATCCAGGAGGGAATGAGGAGCTGATGTTTGGGCGGTGCTGGTGATGATCCCACTCCAAATTCCCCCCGCCCTCTCCACCCCTCTGTGCCGCCTCCATCCTCTGGCGCGGGGCTGCTCCGGGAAAAGCCTCACATCCCAGGAAAAGACACTTTGGAAGCCGAGAAAGGGCCAGACCCGCAGCCCCCGAGTGCCAGTGGATCACTGGGCAAGGAATGCCAGGAGCTGGAGCAAAACCCGCAGGGAGGGAGGCGGGAGCGGACTGCTTGGAGCAGGAAGGGGAGGGGAAATCCCGGTGGGTGCTGGGGGGGCTGCAGCAGCAGCGAGCCCAGGGCTGGGAGCTGTGCAGGGCATTGGGGGAAGTTGGGAGCCGCCCCATTCCAGCTGGGAATGAGGCTCGGGACTCCCCGCGACTGGAACGGGAACAACCCGAA
>NW_008236198.1:1219815-1220677 GCF_000691975.1 Corvus brachyrhynchos | reverse complement strand
AAGGGAAATACTCCTATCCAAGAGTGTTCCCTGGTAGTTTTTAAAATGGAAATGTTTGCAGAGGGTTCCATATTTCACAGAAATTAAAGAAAATCCATCTCGTTCCCGGAATGCTCCGTAGCATCCTAAGGAGGGAAGCAGGGAAAAGTATCGCCGGGAAAGTGATAATACATCAAGGTTCCTGTGCTCATTATCAGCACAAGAGGCATCATATACATAAAATGTGGGTCAGAGCACCGCATTTAGCTCGGATTTATCCCTGGCGGGAGGCACTCGTGTGCTCCCGCGGAACAACACATGCTCCGACAAGGAATTCCAATGGCACGGCGCCTCCTTATCTCGCAGATAAGCAAATGTGCTCGCTCCCCCCAGGGATGATTTTCCAGCTTGTCAGCTCCTCCCTGCTCCCGGCCCCGCTCCCGCGGCTGCGGGGTGGGAGGGGGGAATATCCCGCTGGAAGGTTTGGGAGTGGAGGAGCTGAGGGAACCACGGGGCATCTCCAGGGGCACCTGGGCAGGAGGATGGATCGGCCCTGGGGAGGGCAGAGCTGGAAGGAGGAGGCCGGGAAAGGAGCCCGGAGTGTCTTCCCTGGGCAGGAATGTGGGATGGAGCAGCCAGGGAGCCATCCTGGAATCCCAGAGCACCTGGAGCTGGGAGGGACCTCAGAGCCCATCCAGTGCCACTCCTGCCAAGGGCAGGGACACCTTCCACCGTCCCAGAGTGCTCCAGCCCGGCCTGGGACACTGCCAGGGATCCAGGGGCAGCCCCAGCTGCTCTGGGAATTCCATCCACGCCCCTCCCCACCTTCCCAGGGAACAATTCCTTCCCAAGATCCCATCCATCCCTGCCCTCTGGCACTGGG
>NW_008236198.1:1218549-1219313 GCF_000691975.1 Corvus brachyrhynchos | reverse complement strand
ACCCCCCCCACCCCCCCCAGCCTGGCTCCAGCGCCGAGGGGCTCCAGCCCTGCAGCAGCTCTGGGGCTCCTCTGGATTCTTTCCAGCAGCTCCAGGTCCTCCCTGTGCTGGAATCCCGGGGCTGGAGCAGCTCTGCAGGTGGGGCCTCACCTGAGCGGGGCACAGGGACAGAATTCCCCCTCTCCAGCCTGTCCCCTGGATGCCTCCCTTCCCTCCAATTCCGTGGGAATCACTAATGGGAGAAGGGATCCAAGGGAAGACGCCCATTTGGAAAGGCAGGCTCAGCACCAGCCACTCCCAACTCAGGGATGCAAAAGGAACCCAAAATACCAATTACTGAGGGGAGAGGAGCAGCTTGGAGCCGGATTAAAACCAGCACACAGAGTGTGTGTGTAGCGAATTCCCAGACAAACTCCCAAAATTCCCGATCCCTGCCTGGATCACACGGATGTTTTTAGGCACGAGCCTGTACAGGAAATATTCCCGCAGAAACTCTCTGGACTGTTCACAAAATTAGAAATATCTGCTCAGTTTTACACCAGCAGAGACTCAGCTCGTGTTTGCACCTCTCGTTGCTGTGTAAATATAGAAGCTGCTCTCCTCCAAATTCTTTCCTGCTTAATTTAAGTTCTCTTGGATTGAGTAGGGAGCTAGGTTCATTCCCTGGAATAGGGAATGTAGTTCATGGAATGAGTTCAAGGGGGCTTTCCAGGTGGAGAGGGAGAAAAAAAAAGTATCAAAAAATAGATATTATATTTATATAT
>NW_008236198.1:1205286-1218530 GCF_000691975.1 Corvus brachyrhynchos | reverse complement strand
ATATATATATATAAAAAATTAAATTTTGAAACTCAGGTTGTGTGGGTTCCACAGGTTTAAAAATAAAGCCTGGCAAATAGTTTAGTGTAAAAAAAAAAAAAAAAGGAGGAAAAAGTCAGACTCTGTCGGTAAAAACGATCTCCAAAAGGAGGGACTCAAGGGTGAGATGTTGTATTTTTTTGCAGTGGCTGCACCCAAGGTGCTGGGGAAGCCTGGCTGGTTCCATGCTCCGGGAAAAAGCAGGAAAAGCGTGGCAGAGGATGGGCTGCTGGAGCAGGATCCTTCCCTTCGGCATCACCTCAGCCTCCCGGGGCTGCTGCTCTCCCTGAGCTCCCAGGCTCTGCCCAGCTGATGGTTGGGAATGATCCTCTGGAATGACTTCCCTGCCTTGCCAGTGGCAGCTTCAGCATTCCCAGTGGAAGCTTCATCATTCCCAGCCCGTTTCGCCCTGGAAATGCGTAAATCTTGCTCTTACTCTCAGTTTTGGGGGGAAGGAAGAGCCTGCAAAGCTGTGCAGTTCCAATCACAACTTCCTTGTGCCTGATGAAACCTGGATAACCCTGGCTTTACCCATTTTAGCTGATTTTTCACTACTTAAGGGAAATTTTGACTTTTTGCTCCTTTTCCAGCAGCCTGGGGTGGGGCTGAGCCATGGCTCACCTGGGCACGGCTTTATTTGATGTCTTGCCCTACTTCCAAGAACTTCCACACATTTAAAGTTCAGCCAAAGCATCTGAACCTTCCGTGATCCCTCCATCCCTCCATCCCTGTGCTCTTGGAACACCCCAGACTCGTCCCCAGGGGGGTTGGTGACACGGTGGCCTTTGCTCTCTTGCTTCACTCCCAGTTTTTATACTTCCCATGCTCTATAAAGTTATTTTTTCCCCTCGAAACCCTTCCCGTTTCTGTCCTTAACCTCACGTTTGATCCAGGTCCCTGTTCCCGTTTTACACCACTCGCAGATTTTTTAATATCTTTCTTGTGACCTCTGCCACCGCTCCTTCCCGAGGAGGGATTTAATTCCCCAGCTCCTCGTGCCCGTTGGGAAGAAATGCAGATTTGCTGGAATGCTTGGCATTAATCCATTTTGGATTCCAAGCAGTTCGATGGAGCCCAGCGAGAAGGGCGGGCAGTGCTCTCCCAGTTTCCAGAGGGAGGCACTGGAGCAGGATGCCCAGGGAAGCTGGACACCCAGGATGGTGTCCCTGCCCGTGGGACAGAAAGGAGCTGGAAGGTGCCTTCCAACCAAACCATTCCCTGATTCCCTGGTGCTGTGGACAGGACTCCCCAGTACCCCCAGCTGTGGCAGCTCCCTGGCTCTGGAGCTCCCTTTGCATTGTTTTTGGGATGGGGAGGTTGTTCAGGATCCAGTCCTCCGGCTGAAACAGCCACGATTTCGGGCTATTCCCGTTTTCTGAGTCTTATCAATCCTCATCCATCCTGTACCAGCTCCTCCCTCCTCGTTGGGTGTCCCCAGCCCAGCACTTCGGTGTCTCGCTCATCAGTGACTCAGACACATTCCAGCCTCTCCATGATCCATGGCTGCACTCCTGACATCCATCCCACAGCTCCTCCGTCCCCGGGCAGGGGAAGGCAAGCAGCACCTTCGCTGCCTGATTATTTCATCCTTCCAATGGTTTTTCCCCCTCCTCCTCCTCCTCCCATTCCCCAGTTTATCATTTCTGGAGATGCTTCACCTGCAGCAATTCCCGATGATGGATCAGCAGCTCCTGCCCCCTCCTGTGCTGCTCCTCATCCCTGAATTATTTTGGAGATCCCTCCTGGTGGCAGCTCTTGCCTCTAATTTTCCCATTATCATGCAGAGCTCCCGAGCCAGTTCATCCCAGAAATGCCAAGGGCACGGGCTGGGCACAGATTGCTCTTTGTGCTCCTGGTCGCTCTGGTTTCCAGGGAGTCGTTCCCAGTATCCATCCCCAAAAAGCCCCAAAACACGGATGTTCCCACAGCTCCCTGACGGGAGGGCGCAGCTGGGCAGGGTTCAGGCTGTGCTCCCAGGGAATGAGTGATGGGAAAAAGCCTCGGGGAGGTTTAAGTTGGATCTTCGGGAAAGGATAAAGTTTTCCTTATCAGCATCCCAAGTGGAATGCTGTCCACACCTTCTTCCCTCATTGCAATCCCAGCGTGGCTCCTGGAGTCCTAAAAGTCCCTGGATTTCTCCCGCTGCTCCCTCCATCACTGAAAGTGCTGGAACTGCAGCTGTTTGGGTCCTGTTGGTGGGAAAAGCTCCAGGGACACCTCAGAGCCCCTTGCAGGGCCTAAAGAGGCTCCAGGAGAGCTGCAGAGGGACTGGGGACAAGGCATGGAGGGACAGGACCCAGGGAATGGCTTCCCACTGCCAGAGGGCAGGGCTGGATGGAAGATTGGTAATTGGGAATTGTTCCCTGTGAATTCAGCCTGGTCCAGTGGAAGTGTCCCTGCCCATGGCATGGGGCTGGAATGAATTCAAGGGCTTCAAGGTCTCTTCCAAGCCAACCCATCCCAGAAGTGTTTGGTGGGACCAGGCTGTGTTCCTGCAGCCCAGCTGGAGCAGGGATTTCCGCGATGAGGGAGCCCAGCTCCCTGCACTGCTCCCCGCTGAGTGGATGTCCATGCTTTTATTCCAATGGGCTGGCAGGAAGGTAAACAGACGTGCTGACGTGAAAAATCCAGTTTCATTTTAATGAAATGTTTATTCACAGATGGTTTAATATTAATGTTGAATTGATCTCTGGAATTTTTCCCCATCAAAAATTAATGTGATGCACTCTTTGCCTTTGTGCACGGAAAGCATCTCCCAATTAACTGGGAGATAACCACTGGAAATCCAACACTGCCACTCAGCCAGTCCCAGGCCATTCATTTCCTTAAGTGCACAAGCACTCCATGAATAATTAATGATGATTAATAGTGGTATTAAACTATTGCTGCTGGATCAGGAGAGCGGAGCAGGTACCAGTTTGTGATTTATAGCCGGGAAATAAGGAGGAATTTGGGAAGGGAGGAATCCCTGTTCCAGCTGGGTGCTGCACACCCTGTGCGTGGGTGCCTTACACATCTGACTTCACACCTGCATGGCCACACAGGTGCCACCTCTGGGCCTTTGAGGAGCTCCAAACTTTTCCAGGGATTCGACCAAACTCTTCCCAACTTGGTCTAAGGTGGGAGTTGGACCCTCTGGATTCTCTCCAGTGAGGGAGGGGCGAGAGGTGTCCCAGAGCCTTGTGGGGTGTGGCAGAAATCCACGTGGGGTGGAACCAAAGGAAGGGACAAAGGAGCTTTTCCCATGGCAATGCCCCAGGGAGCAGCCCCACGGCCTCCATGCAGGGCAGGATCCCACCCGGAGCCGCTGTTCCTGGAGAGCAGCTCCGTGCTGGGCTGCTCGGCACAACGCAGGAACGTGCCTGGGCTGGCAACATTAATATTGATTAAAGGGTTTATGACTAAGTGTGAGGAGGAAGCAGCAGCCTGTGCAGAGCTTGGAATAATTTGGAGTGGTTATTTTTAGGCCAGGATGAGATAATGGATTTACACCGAGCCGAGGGCCGGGTGCTTCATCCCATTCCCGGCCTTCGTGGCTTCGCGTCCCCAAGTATCCCTGGGCACATCCCCCCTGGGCCACCCTCCATCCTCCTTCCCCATAGGAACAAACGGGACCTGGTGCAAATTCCTGCTCCTTTCCTGGTGCTTTCTGCCTCATCAGCACCTCTGGAATCCACAAGGAAACCAGAGAGGCTGAAAAGAAAAGAAAGAAATTAGTGAATGTAGTTTACCAGGAAAAACGTCTCCAAACCCTTCTTTCCATATGTTTGTTTGCTAAGCCATGGATTTTCCTTGGATGTTGGCACACAACCAACCCACTGAAATTAAGGAATTGTTCAAATATCCAACTTGGAACACGTGAAACATTCCAGCCTTCAAAATAATGATCTTGGGAAGCTCCGTTGGCACTGCCGGGATCCCAAAATCCCAGAATGGCTTGGGCTGGGAGGGATCTTAAAGCTCGTCTTGCCCCATGGACAAGGGACGCCTCCACTATCCCAGGTTGCTCCAAGATCCATCCAAGCTGGCCTTGACACTTCCAGGGACATGGAATCAGAGCAGACCCACAAGGGCAGGGACCCATGTGTATCCCTGTGCATTGTGTCCTTTCCACCATGGACCATCCCATCCACCCCACCCATGGCCTCCTGAAGGCAGCTGCTGTTGCAGTTCCTCCTATGGGCTTGGAGCCAAGCCCATGCTCTTGGCCACGGGAATGGGAGGAATTCCATCCAGCCACCTGCCTTCAGTGGGACTCAAAGGGAAAAGCAGGAATTCACACCTTCCCCCTGCTGTGACACTCATCACGAGGAGCAGCCGTGATTTTCCCCGGCCCTTCCCCACTCGTTCCAAGGGAAGGAGTCTCTCCTGCAGGAGAGCCGGATGATTCAGCGGCGTGGAGCTCCCGCAGCCTCCCCTGTCTCCCTCGGTTGTCAGGGAGGATGGGCTGAGCTGAATTTTAACAAACCCACTCCCCTGCACCTCCTTCAGCTCCAGAGGCGAAAAACAAACGGAGGCTTGGAGACATCCTGAGCACGGATCACATCCCACTGCAGGAGTCGTGTCCTGTGGAGATCCTGCTGGGAATCTCCTGCTCTTCAGCCCTCAGAGATCCCCTGCACTGGGCAACTCCTGCTCTCTCCATGCAAAAGAAAGGGACTTAAAAGGCTCTTTATGCACTTTCATGTGTTTGGAAACAAATCCTCCTCCTCCAAACGTGTCCTGGATCCCTTCGCTTCGGAGGTTTTGAGATTCAGCCCTGTGGTTTCCCTAAAGGAGCTCCAGGAGAGCTGGAGAGGGACTGGGGACAGGCAATGGAGGGACAGGACCCAGGGAATGGCTTCCCAGTGCCAGAGGGCAGGGCTGGATGGGAGATTGGGAAGGAATTGTTCCCTGGGAGGGTGGGCAGGCCCTGGCACAGGGTGCCCAGAGCAGCTGGGGCTGCCCCTGGATCCCTGGCAGTGCCCAAGGCCAGGCTGGACATTGGGGCTGGAGCAGCCTGGGATAGTGGGAGGTGTCCCTGCCCATGGCAGGGGTGGCACTGGGTGGGCTTTGAGGCACCTCCCAACCCAAATCCATCTAGGATTCCATGATTCCCCCCGTCACATGGAGGTGGAACTTTGGGAGCCCACCCTCACTGTGGGAAGGCCGGGCCCTACCCAGGGCTGCACTGCCAGGCTGGACCCTCCCCATTCCCAGCAGGATGGGGGAGCCTTGCTGGAGCCCCGCTGGATTCACCCCCCAACGGAGGGATTCCCTCCCTAACAGAGCTTGCAGTGCCCAGGATGGAATTCCAGAGAAGGGCTGGATAAACACAAGGGGAGGTGGACACCGAGGCTCCCACTCCTTGTGCTCCCCAGCCACGTCCCCTGCCTTGGCTCGGCTCCGTGCACGGAGCATCCCCGTGCCAGCTTGGGAACAGGGAGCAGCCACTGCCAGGCACCAGCTCCTTCCACAGCCACTTGCTATTTTTTCCTGAAGAAAATAAATTTTTTAGGGTTTTTTGCAGTGTCTGTCCTAGAGCATGGACAAGAAAGGTTGGTTATAAATTATGGAGGGCTGAGTCCTCTGTGGAGGGGGAAGGAAAATCCAGGGAGCCTCGGGAAGGGGAACACAGCATTCCCTGGATGGGTGGGGATGAGCCAAGGGAGGTGGGGATCCCACCAAAGCCTTCTCCTGACCCTGGGAAGAGCTCCTGGGGCTCTCTGGCCGGGCAGGGAGCAGCCACATTCCATAATCCAACCCCAACCCTGCCAGCGGCTCCGGAGACTTGCGAGGGCAATGAAAAATTCAGCAAAGGCAGTTGGAGAGAAGCGTGGGATCATGGAATTCCTTAGGGTGGAAAAGACCTCCAGGATCACCGAGCTGAAGCCTTGGAACAGCATCTGAGCACAGAGGCTTTAACTGGGCTCTGCTCGGGGAGGCGAGGCCGAGGGGGAGGCAGTGTCCTCCTCCAGCTCCTTCATCAGCTCCGCCGCTGGATTCGGGATATGAGAGGAGTTGGGAGCATTAATAGAGGAAAACGAGTTTTAGTCACCTTGGGGGGGAATTAAAAAGGTTTTACTTTGGCCAAAGAGGGGAACAACAGAGCTGGGCAGAATCCGTAGCTGCGAGCAGCCGCTGGATCCCGGAGCAGTGGGAGCTCCTGGCTGCTGGGGTTGAGGGGGAATGTGTGGAGTCATCCGTGTCCCTGGGACAGAGGAGGATTCCAGCACTGGGGCAAATGGAACCTGGGTTCCTGCCATTCCCTATTCCCAAATTATGGTCCCCTCTGGAGCAAACAGAAGGGTTGAGAGCATTCCCACCAGGTCCCCTCTAAGTTGCAGCCTCTAAACTGAACTCGGGGACTTCCCAGGAAAGAAGCCCCATCCCTGTGTGGTTGGCAAACAAGGAGATGCAGGAATTGGACTGGGGAATGATTTGTTCATCCCAGTTTTCCTCACGTTATCCTATTCAGTAATTCCATGAGCCAGTCCAAGGGGAGCCATCACACCTCGCTGCCTTCCAGCCCTGCACGTGTGGCTCCTCAAGTGCCCTAATTCCGGCCCCAAATCCCAAATCCTCCATTTAATGGAGGGCCAGGAATCCTGAAATCCTGCTGCTAAAAGTGAGAGGAGCTCTGGATTCCCAAAGAACTGTTGGGATGGGCTGAGCCTCCCCATCCCACACGGCACATGGGGAAAGCCAAGCTCAGCCTCTCCACTGCTGCATTCCTGATTATTTTGACTCAAAAGAGCCTGGAGTAGGGACAAATCCATCATTCCTTTGGATAATTTGAATGTATGAGTGTGATTTTTAATACCCAGGCTTCTCCAGCTGCATCTTCCCATTTTTTATGACGTTTCTCCCCATTTTCTGGAGCAGGCCTATCAATTCTCAGCTGCTTTCTTCCTCTTGCTTAATTGAAAATGTCACTTCTTGTATTTAATGAGAATTCCTGCCCTATTCTAACCCTGTCAGAAGAGACTTTATCCCAAAGCTGGTCCTAAAAGCCCACTGCAAAAGTTTTTCTGCTGCCATAAATCCGTGAGGGATTCGGGAGAGCTGCTGGGGCTGACAAGGATTTGAACCCCGTGTGGGGAAATTACAGCTGGTTTTCCAATTTCTCTTCATCTCTGTATTAATTCCATATATTGTCCTTGCCCACCAGTGCTGCTCTTGGCTCTGTGCAGGGATACCGAGCCCCAGGATGGGAAAGGAGCTGGAGAAGCAGTGGGTGGGTGAGTCCCCATCCCTGGAGGGGTTTCACTGTGGATGTGGCACTTGGGGACGTGGGCAGGGGTGGCCTTGGCGGTGCTGGGACTCCTGCAGCTCCTGCCCCCGTGGTTCCCCCACTCCATGGCAATGTCATCCCTCTTCTTTTCCTTTTTATCTGGAAAGATGTGTGGAAAGGTTGGGAAATCTGCCCTGCAGACCAAGGCAGAGGGGAAACAAACAGTTCCTGATGTTGCTGCCGCTGGTTTTGGGGATAAGGGGGGAGCAGCGGTGGGGATGGGAGGGAGGGAAGGCTCTGATTCATAATTCCTCATCCCACAATGTTTACAGCACTTGGGCTGGGAAAAATACCTGTTCCCAGGAAGGATCCTCAATAGGCCTGGCTTTCTGCTCGCTGCCATTGCTTAGTAACAGCTCTATTTTTAAATGCTAAGAGGGTAATAGACCAAAAAACTGGGAGTTTACTCAGTCTCTGATCCAACAGGCACTAAACCCAGCGGGATGGGGCCGTTGGGATTGTGGGATTTGGGTCAGGAGCTGCCCACACCAACCTTCAATGCTTCCAGCTGGGTGAGGAAAACCCCAAAGTTGCCAAATCTGTGCAGTCCTCAGCTCGTGGTGACCTCCTGGGGAGGGCATCCTGTCCGTGTGAGGGGTGGGATGTTCCTGGGGCAGCCACGGGTGGGGAAGGAGAGTGCAGATGCAGGAACAGGAGATCTTCCGGGGGAACCTCCTTCCTTAGAGGATCTGCTTCCACCCCAGTGCCACTCTGGAAAGAAATCCTGGAGTCCCAGCCTGGTTTGGGTTGGGAGGCACCTCAAAGCGCTCCAAGCCCCAATGTCCAGCCTGGCCTTGGGCACTGCCAGGGATCCAGGGCCAGCCCCAGCTGCTCTGGGCACCCTGTGCCAGGGCCTGCCCACCCTCCCAGGGAACAATTCCTTCCCAATCTCCCATCCAGCCCTGCTCTCTTTCAGCTTAAAGCAAATCTCCAACCATTTCTGCTAAAATACATTCCCAGGAGTATCCAAACCTCCTAAAATCTGATTTGGGAAGCAGCTTTTGCAAGCCCCATGGATCTGGGAGCAGCACCCGTTTTCCCACTGCCTGGATCCCATGCGGCTGCAGTGGGATGGCTGAGGCTGCCTCCTGCCATGGGATCTTCCCTCATGGAAAATACCAGGATAAATGGGATCAGTTGTTTTGGACTCACCCCTGTGCCCCATCCACTGAAGGTCATGGAATTTTATTCCTTTCCCTGGGCTTTGCAGCAGGCAGCAGAATTCCCTCCATCCAGGCCTGGCATGGATTATTCCTTTCCTTTCTCAAGGACACAGCAGATAAACTCCTGGAAATCCCTCGGGAGCACAGGAGGGAGAAAAGGAGAGCCAGGGGCTGATAAAGAGCTGGAGACAAGTCCCTGAAGCCTTGTGCCACCACCACCTACCCCTGTGGCTTTAACCCATTCCTACAAGGAATATGGCATTAAACACACGCCCAGATCCCAGGCTTTGGGGATGAGGTGCCAAACCAAGGCTCAGGGCACAGCAAAGCCTTCGCTGTGTGCACGTCCCAGTGCCACCAGCCCCTCCTGCTGCAGAGGGCTCACTGGAAGGAAGCCACCAGGCAGAGGCAGGTGCTGGTTTATCCCTGAGATCTCCCAGCGACGCTGCTTTGGGAGCCCTGCCAGGCTGCAGCTGCCTCTGCCCGGCTCCTCTGCCCTGCCCACGGAGGGACCCGGAGCCTGGGCACGGCAGCTCCCCCAAAACCACCCCTAGAGGGGAAACCCTCTGCGGTGCCAACGCCCGGAGCACCAGGAGTGATTTAGAGCTGTTAATTATCAGAGCGTGGCAGGAAAAGAGGTGCCGTAAGGGAAAGCACGGAAGGTGTGTTACGGACACAGTCCCGAGGGTGGAAACGGCATTTCCCGGGATGCTCAAAGCCAGAGTGACCCCGGCAGTGAACCCTGATGGAGGAGAAAACGGGATCCGCGGGTGGAGGCTGTTCCTGGGAGGGAATGCTCGCTCCCGGCCGCTCCTGCAGCCGCCCTGGAGCTGTCCTCGGTGGCGTTTCTGGCAGCGCAGCCTTGCAGCTCCTCCCCGCACGCATGTGCTCCGCGCACGCCAGCACGTGGAGTCCCGGAGCATTCCAGGACCCTACAGATGGTCCACATCCTTAAAAACCCATCTCATTCCACCGCCGGGCACTCGCTTGTGAGCGGCACAAAGCCCAGCAGAGCGAGGCACCGCGTCCCCTCCCACGGCCGCACCAGCCCGCATCTGGCACAGGGGGATTATTTATCCCTGTTTTCCCTTTCCCATTGGGACTGACAGTGCTCAGGGGCCGTGGCTGCTCCCCCTCCCTCCCACCTCACCCCCACGGCCCGGATTTTAATTTTAGAGGCAGAGAAAATTCCCGTCTCTTAAAGGTCAGAAGGATGCGAAGGAGGGAACAGAGAGAGCCTGTTCCAGCGCGGCCACAGCGGAGCACACGGAGAGGCTTTGCTCCTGCTGCAGTGCCTGCAATGTATTTTTGCCACACGTTGCTGCAGAGTGCAGCCCACTGCAGCAAAGGAGGGGAGCGAATTCCCTTCGCTGGGCTGGGCGCTCCGAGGAGAGGCTCTGCACGAACGGAGCAGCCACCAAGCCTGCCAGCTCCGGCAGCAAACGCTGCTGGGGAGCCTCTGCAGCAGAGCCATCCCCGCTCCCCCGCGCTGGCAGAGAGGCTGGGAATGACCTTCAGCTGCTCTTCAGACGGCGAGAGTCGCGCCTGGATTGTGGGGAACGGAGAGGGAACCGTGTGGCTGAGAGGCAGCTGTGGCGAGACGAGAGGCAGGGATTTGAGTACTTTGGGCAGACCCGGAGAGCTCAGCTTCTCCAGGGAGGAATTAAATAGGAGGGAAGGGGTTTGTGCACCTCCTGATCGTCGGATGCCGGGAGCTTGGTTTGGAGGAGACAAAATGGAAAGGGGAGGATCAGGGATTCTTCTGACAACATTCCTGACCCCCGTGGCCAGCACTGAACATCCCAGCGGCTCCCAGCATACCCATGGAATCACGGAATCCCAGGCTGGCTTGGTCAGAAGGACCTTAAACCTCATCTCATTCCAGCAGGGACACCTCCCACCATCCCAGGCTGCATCCCGGAGCAGGAGATTGGGATTGCCCCAGCTCCTCTCCCAGATTCCTTTGTCTTTCTGGTGAGAGAGGGAAGAGGGAGCAGTTTAAGGTCCCTGGCTGTAATATTTTATAACAGGTTTTTAAAGTGCTTCCAGATGATGGAAATGGAATAATTTCAGTGTTAAAAGAAGAAATGAGTTGTTCCAGTTTGAAGAAGGGTTATCATTTTTGCAGATCCAGCCTGATGATGTCATCACTCCAGAAAAATGAACTTTTTCCTAATTTATCTTCAGTGCAGGGATGCAAATATCCCAAGTTATTCCAGTGGCTTCCCCTCAGTGCCGATGGCCCCATGCTCCTTCTCTCCTCCTGCACCCCATTTTTAACCCCAGCCCTTGCCAAGGTCCAGAGGCTCAGGTGACCCACGAGCTTCTCCAGCCCCTCAGATCCCTCTGCCAGGGAGGGAAGCTCATGAAGTGCCACCCAGATGGAAGAGCTCCGGCAATTCCTCATGGATAACCCCAATTATCCATCGATTGCACACCGGGGATGAGGAGGGAGGGCGGTGCCCGGCTGCTTTTTGGGTTTCCATGAAGATTTTCCTTCCTTTCCACCCCCGTTTTTCATCTCCTAAATTCTGCCTCAATCAAAATTCCCAAACTCAGTGACTTTTATGGGCAGAGCCTGCCAGGTCCCTCCTGCCCCACCCCTGTCACCCTCTCCCAGCCCCCAGCTGGACTCTTTGTCACATCCACCGGGTCCTACTCGGAAGCTGACCTAACACCCCCCCATGTCTGTGGCACCACGGCCGTGCCTCATCCCCTCCTCTCCATCCCACAGTGAAAGGCTCCAGAAATGGAGACCAGCTTTGCCTGGGAATATATCAAGTAGCACTGGAGAGAACTTGGAAAAACCAGAGGGGGAAAAAAATATATTGGGCATTCTAAAGGGAAGAGAAGCTGTGCAGCTCCAGCATTTATTGAATAGAAGGAGCTGTGTCCTTAAAGCTGTGCCTTCTCTCCATAGTCCAGACTTCTGAAAAAATGGGGGACAAAAATAGCTTTAATTCAAGGTTATCTGTGTGATGCTTTGATTTACCCCCCATCTTCCCAGCTGGACTCGACCAGACCCTTCTGAGCCCAGACTCGCAGAACCCTTTTAGGGAACACATCCAGCTTTCCTAGGAAATTTGCTGAAGGAATTAATGATTCTAAGCCTCGCCTTAGCCAAGCCCACAGCAGGGAAAGCGTTGTTTGTAGGAGCTTATCAGGGGAAATGCATGGAAGAGCAGCGGTAAAGCCCAGCTTAGGGACTTGTTCCACTGATCAGCGGGAGTTCCGCACCAGCAGAGTTCAGGGATGTGCCTGGCATCCACATTTCTCACTGTTCTGGCCTGCTCTTTGCTGGCCTTGCTTTTCCTGCCTCCACTGGAGTCAGTGTCACTGTGAATTGGTGTGAGATGATGGGAGTTGGGGATTTAAGTTCCGCAGCTCCAGCCTTGCCCTTCCCAGCTCCTGGCCCAGGGAGTTTGGCCCCTGGGAAGGTTCTCACCTCCCCCTGCCCTCCTGCATCTCCCCCTGGCACATCTCTGTGTTTCTCCCACTCCACACTTGCCTTTGCAGGAAGGAAGGTCTCAATTTTGTACACAAGGGCTCGACTCTTCCAGGGCTTTTCCAGTTCCTTTGTGCCCTTCAAAATCTTGGTGTTTTTCAGGAATATCAGGAAGGAAAAGAACTCTCTGTTGTAACAAAAAATTCCTATCTTGTGCTACTGCAGATCTCCTGGGAGACAAATTTCCATCCCCTGCCTCCCAGAAGCTGCCCCTGTCCCAGCTGACACTGGACACCCTGAGATCAGAATCACTGGGTTGGGTTGGAATGGACCTCAAAGCCCATCCCATCCCACCCCTGCCATGGGCAGGGACACCTCCCACTGTCCCAGGCTGCTCCCAGTCCCAATGTCCAGCCTGGCCTTGGGCACTTCCAGGGATCCAGGGGCAGCCCCAGCTACTCTGGGTAACATCGAACCAGGGGATGCCCGCTTCGAGCACTGCAAAAATGTTGGTGGAGCAAAACTTTTCTGGGCTTAATTTCAGTTCCCACTCGGAGATGGAGAGAGTGGGAGAGACTGGGAGCATCCCCAGAGCAGGAATTCCTCCACCAGCGACAGGGAGAGGAGAGGTCATCAGTGCCATGGGATTATCCCCGTGCAACAGCCTGGAGAGCTCGCTGCTGCCATAAACCCTCCTGTGATCCTCTTCCAGCTCCTATAAATGCTTTCCCTCTCTGCTGCCAGGCAGATTCCACAGAGCTGGAAGAGCGAGGTGCTGACCTCACCCAGCCAGAGCTGTGAAGCCACCGTGTCACTGCAGCACTGCCCCGGAGCCGTGGGTGGCAGCGGCTGCCCCAGGGAGCCCGGGCTGGCCGGGAATGGGACACGGTGGGACCAGGGCTGGGCTCTGCTGCCTTTGGGAACAAAGAGTGGGATCCAAGAGCTGAGCAGCCCCAGGACTTGCTGCTGCCACAGCTGCTCTGAGGAGCACCAGGAGAAGCTGCAGGAGCCCAACCTCGTGGGCAGTGATGTGGTGAGAGGTGTCCCTGCCCATGGCAGGAGTGGAACGAGGTGAGCTCCCGACCCAACCCATTCCGTGTTTCCATGAACCCCTGGAGGGTCCCCGGGATCGCTCCAGGTCACACACAGACCCAGGGCAGGGTGGGAGTAGGGTGGGACATCCATGTGCGTGTCCTGCTTTGTCCCGCAGTGGGTGATGCTCGCGGGGATGGAGGACAGCCCGGACAGCCAGGACAGCCTCACCCGCGGGCACGATGCCCCTGCCAGGTGTTTCCCATCGCCCCCGCGGTTTTAGCCCGTGGCC
>NW_008236198.1:1200617-1204251 GCF_000691975.1 Corvus brachyrhynchos | reverse complement strand
GATGGGCAGCGGCTCATCCCCGTGCCGGGGGATTTGGGGGAAGCTGGGCAGGGCTGGGCCGTGGCGCTCGGAGCCCGCGTCCGCGGCCCCATGTCCGTGTCGCTGCCCGGGCACAGCGTGTGCCGAGGGCACCGAGCTGGGTTTGCTCGTTTTCTCTGGGAGGCTGGGCCGGGGAGGGTCATGGATAGGAGAGCCCTGCTGAAAGTTCCTCGGTTTTTGGGAAATAGAAACGGTCCGGTGGATATTTCTGCCGTGCCCCTCACTCCGTCTAAATCCCTTCCTTTTGCTCCTGTCCATCCATGATTTCCAGCTAAAAACTCCGGCCACGTGCCGTTGGTTGGTGTCTTTAACCTCAGGTGTTCCGCGTGAGAATAATCCTTAGGAACAGCTGAAATCCAACGCGTTTTCCTCACCATTCCATGACAAGAGAAGTGACTTAATCCGGTGGGTTTTGCTGTTCCGCATCTGCTCGCTCAGCTCCTCACGGAGGAGGGAGGGAGGGAGGGATGCTCGCTCGCCATGGCAACCTCCCGGCGCAGATTGCAGCCACTTCGGGGAAGTAGCAGGACTTGGGAAAGAAATAGGAACAGCTGATCTCAGAACCGGCATCGGCAGGGATGAACTGTGCATCTTGGAAAGCATGACCTGTTTTTGGGAATGTTCTTATTGCCTCGGTTCGGAGGTGTGGGTGTGGAGAGGGAATGGGCCTCCAGGAGGTCACGGAGCTTCCTGTGCCTGCAGCCGCAGTGAAAGGAGGGCTCTTCATTTTCCAAACACTGTTAAGTCCTGTGATTATTCCAAAATTCAACGATTCTATAATCCAATACCGTGCTGTGCCATGTTACCTTGGTGTCCCTGTGAACTCTAACCTTGGCCTGTATTCCATCTGTAAAACTTTTCCTTGGGTAAAGCAGCGTTTTTATTTTTTAATTACCTCACAGAGGAGGAGCTTCGTGCTTCTGTTCCACGGCTGATGTGAAATCCCTAAAAAAGGGGGGTTACATTACACTGATTTTCGCAGTTGCTGGAGTAACAAAACCATTCCTGAGTGCCTGGTGGATCCGAGGAGCTGCAGTTCAGGAGCAAACGCTGCAGAGAGCCGGGCTGGAGGCAGTGGAATCCCGGGAAGGAGGAGTGCTGCCTGCCCAGCAGCAAATTCCCCATTCCCTGGGCCTGCAGGAATTTGTCACTGCTTCCTAACAATGCATTAAAAATTGGTTAAAGTTTAAAATCCCACAGACAGGATTTTAAAAGGAAGCTTGGCCGTTGCCCCGGAATATGCCAAGGCAGCAGCACCATTAGAGCCCCTAAAGTTCAGATTAACGAAATTAATCACCCCTGAGGTCTTTGCATCTGGACAAGGCTTTGCTGGGAGCGTTGGTCCTAAAGCAGAGACTCCAGGGATCCCAAACACAGCAGGACATGGAAATCCGTGCCAGGGGAGCAGGGCTGGACCCACCTCGGAGCGTGGCTCTGGCAGGACAGGCTGGGGCTGTGTGGGGGCAGCCCCAGTGTCCCCCCAGAGCCCCGTGGCCACTGAGCCACTCCAGCTCTGCCCTGTCCCCTGGGCCAGCAGCATCCCCCCGGAGCTGCTGGGCCTTGGCAAACCTGGGAGAGGCCTGGGATCAGGGAGAGGAGACTGATGGACAGCAAGGCTTTCCCAGGGCTTCAGAAATGGTGAATTTTATCCACCCAGGGATTCAGGGAATTTTATCCTCCTGGAATTCAGCTGACACCCCCTCCCCTGGGTGATGGGGGAGCAGAGGCTCCATCCCTGGAGCTGCCCAGGAGCCCGGCCGTGGTCCAGGGCTGCCCATCTGGGCTGTTCCCACCTGGGAAAGGGCTGGGGATGTTCTGTGAGCAGGTGGAGGAGGAACTGCTCCCCTCCAGGGTGTGAATCCATCGGGCTGATCATCAGCACTGGGAAAATCCGCTGGGACACAGCTGGGGGTGGGAACCTACCCCCAGCACCTCGTGAGGTGTCCCAGGAACATCCAGGGCCACTCGAGAATCCCAGTTAAGGATCTCGGTGGATGTGAGCCCAGCACAGCCCGAGCTCCTCGAGGTGGTACCAAGCCCTATTTAAAGATTTCCAAGAGCCACGATGTGTCCTTGGTTTTCATCTCAGCTCCCTCTAATTTTAGCGTGGTTTCCGTAGGCTTTCATTTGCAGATTGCATCAAATCCTAGGACAAGGCTTGCAGAACTCGGGGCTGGGTTGGGTTTTTTTTTTCCCTGGGAATGCAGCAATTTGTCGAGAGCAGAGAAATCCTCTGTGTTTGACTGGGCAGAGCCGCCCCTCCTGGTGTGAGCTGCGGAGAAGTTGGGGAAGAGAGGAAGGTGAAGGGATGAGGAGGGATGGCTGGAAGCAGCTGGGAATGAGGCTGGGGAGGTCTGACAGCCCTGGGGAGAGGCTGCTGCCGGCAGGGCTGGAGCCAAGCGCAAAATTAGCGAAAGAAAGGAGCATTAAATCCCAGCGCTCTGGGAAGGGGGAGCAACTGCCGTGTTAATGGATCAGGTTCTGGCGAATAAAGAAGAAAAGAAGCTGTAAGCTCAGGAAGGCTCTTTTTTATTATAAGGAGGAGAACATTCCTCATCCTTTAGTTCCCTTGGATCCGGAGTGAATGACTTTAGAGCTACAGGAGTTTAAGCTCATCGGAGGAAAACGCTGCTTTTTTTTTTTTTTTTTTCATTCCCCAAATATTTTGCTGGGGAAAAGATTTGGAAATAAGAGCTGGAGCGAAGAGAATCTGTGGAGAGCAAATTTAACCTTTTCTAGGCTAGGAACCAGTGGCCAGTGGGCAGAAATAATCTGAATTTCTCACCAATTGGGTGAAGGGGAGCAGCAGAGTTTATCCAGCCCCGGCAACCGGGATGTAGGGAGCAGCCGGTGGGACTGGGAGTGCCGGGCACATTCCCATGGCTGGGAATCCAGCGCTCGGCTCCGTGTCACGTGAATCGCCAGGCACCGCTCCTCTTCCGAGGATGCTGGAGATGTAAAGACGTCCTTGGGAGATCTCTGCTGCTCGGACTTGGATGCTCGGGAGCTCGGATTGAAATCAAGCAATCGGCCGAGGGATCCGCCGGGAATAAAATCCGGGATTAAGGAGCCTTTGGACAGCCGTGGGAGCTCGGGAATCGTCCCCGTGGGACAGCGAGAGCAGCGGGGCAGGCAGAGCATCCATCTGCTGCTGCCACGGAGCCGCGCCGGCGGCTCAGGCACCCAGCCCGGTCCCGGAGCTGCCCTGGAGCGCAGGGTCCAGCGGGATTTAAAGCTTGGATCTCTTGGATCGACTCAGCCCGGGATTGTTTCGCAGCCGCTCATTCCACAGCACCACTTTGCTGGGCACTTTTTTTTTTTTTTTTTGTCGCTTTGAAATTTTTGCTGCGGCGGCCTGAGGGCAGCCCGCGAAGGAAGGGATGGCATGGCACGGGCAAGGCGGCATTCCCGAATCCCCTCCGAGAGGACCCCGCCGGGGCAGCGGATTCACCCCTCCCCTGAGCTACGGCAGGAGCCGGGAGCGGGGCCGGCGCCGGCGCTTGGTGTCCCTGCTGCAGAACCCATCCCTGCTCTGCAGAGGTGCTGGGGCTGGGGGACAGAGCCGAGGGGACACGGCCCGGGGGGGGCCCACCTG
>NW_008236198.1:1198586-1200549 GCF_000691975.1 Corvus brachyrhynchos | reverse complement strand
GGGGATCTCGGTGGCTTAGGGGGCAGAGGAGCCAAGCTGTGGCTGCCAGGAGCTCTGTCTCCATCTCTTCCCAGGTCAAACCATTCCCTCCCATTCCCTGCTTCTCTTGCTTTTTTTCCCAAATTTAAAAAAATCAGCTCCATCCAGACACATCCGTAAGTTCTGTTCCCAACACCCCCTTCCATCTTCCCTTCGCTGTTGCCCTTCTCAGTGCTGACCTTTGAAGAGTCTTTGGGGCAGAGGTTCCTCAGCCCTGGGAGATGTTTGGGAGATGTTTTTGGCCCCCTGCTCCTGCCAGAAGGGCACTTTGCCAGCCTGGACCAGAGGGGCAGGTGGGGGTGGTGATGGAGCGATGCTGGGAATGGAGGGATTAGGCTGGGAAGGGGACACTCACTTCATAATTAGCGTTAAAATCAGGACTTGGACTTTGATGATCCTCCCAGCTGGGGATATCCTGGTTCTATCCTCCTGAAGGTGTTGGAATCTCGTTGCACTTTGATTTCGCCCCAGGTATTTGCTGTGTGTGCGGCGTCCCCACCTCGAGGCAGCTCTGCCTGTTGTTCCAAGAAATATTCCTACATTTTCCAGCCTGAGCACTAAATTGGGGGCTTTCAGCAGCTCCCTAATTATGTGAGACATTTTTTGTATTTAACAAATGGTTCTGATTCCTGCCAGCACTTCAGCCCGGTGTTCCAGGCCCGTGGGTGTCAGGGAACAGAACATATTTCTGTGTCTGTGAATATGATCCCACACGTTGTCTTAAGTGGGAAAATGTTCACAGCCCTTATATGGAGAAGGTTTTTTTTTTTCCCCCTAAATCCATCAGTGCTTTCTCCTGCAGTACTAACGCAGTTTGATCTTCCTGGTGCTCTCCAGGCTGGATTAGGAAGCAGAAATACGCAATGGGCTTTCTTCTTTTCCTGGCAAAAGCGTGGCGTGACCTGCTCTGCCCTCAAGGAATTGGGCCTGCAAGTGGGGGATGCTTCTCCGCACCTTCAGAGCTGCCAAGTGCAGGTACCTGGGAGCAGCCAGGTGTTGTTTCTCCTGGAACTGTGCATCCCTCCTTCCCCCTGGCTGGGAGCTCCCACCCCCAGCCGTGTTGGTGGCATTGCTGCAGCCTCCTGGCTGTGCTGGCAGCCGGGAATGGTGGAAGGAGCTGGGATGTGTCACGGCACGGTGACGTGTCCCACAGCGGGGCCCTGCTCCCCACCCCTGTGCCAGGGGGATTTTGCCGTGTGACGCAGGGAAACGTAGGGAATACAGGAGTTCTGGGAGCACTGCACGGTGTCCTGAGGGAACATGGGTGAGAGGATGGATACAGACCCATGGAACAAAGGGGGAGGAGTTCCTTAGGCTGGTGAAAGGGTGGAATTACCTTCCAATGGATTTTGTCCAGGAACACTCATGGCTGCATGAAGTATTCCTGCCCAGGGGCATCACTCCCAAATCCTTTGGGGTTTTGTGATCGTCATGGGAGGAGCAGGAGTGGAGTGAGGCTTGTTCTGTGCTGGTTCCTGGGAAAGCTGAGGCCGCAGGGGAGGATGGCCAGGCTGGAGTGGCCGTGGTCACTCAGGGTGTGGCTGTTGGGTCACCCACGCTCCAGGGTCCCTGCCCCATGGGAAGGTCTGCTGGGAGAGAGGGGAGAGGGATGGCAGAGCAGGGATGCTGTTGGCTCTGGGCCAGTCAGGCCCAGAACCAGGGAATGGCTGGGGATGGAAGGAACCTCTGGAGATCATCCAGTGCAACCTCCCTGCCCACCAGGGTCACCCAGTGCTGGTGACACCGGAACATGTCCAGGTGGGTTTGGGATGTCTGCAGAGAAGGAGACCCCACAGCCTCTCTGGGCTCTGCTCAGGGCTGGGCCCTGCCCAGGGCAGCAGTTCTGCCTCCTGTGCAGGGCAATTCCTGGGCTCAGGCCCTGCCCGTGGCTCTGGGGCCGCTGCTGGGCACCGGACACGAGCAC
>NW_008236198.1:1195765-1198260 GCF_000691975.1 Corvus brachyrhynchos | reverse complement strand
TGGATGTGTCATTTTGGGAATGATGTTCTCCATGAACCTTGAGCACCAGCACAGTGAATACACTGGATTTGTAGGAATTTTTCTTGGGACCATAGAACAGGGTTTTCTGTACTTGTTGTTCTGGGGGTGCAGACTCTGCAGTATTTTTCTCAGGGTTTTTTTTCCCAGCAAAGCCACTTTTCAGGATTCCTGCAGAAATACCCAGGAAAGAGGCCACACTAAAAACTGGGAGCACATCAGCTTTCCAGCCTGGGCACAGAAAATCCTGAAAACAAGGAATTCTGTGCATTTTCCAGGGCTGTCCTTGTCTCCACCTGCCAGGGAAAGGCACTCTTTTACTGGGATGTCATTCCCACTCTGCTGGATGAACATTTCCAGTTGTGATGACAACCATGTGGGAACTTGGACAAGTGGAACGTGGAGCTGCAGGAGCTGCCAGGCAGAGGCCTTTCAGCAGAGCTGCTGTTTTGGGGGGACACATTCAGCACCAGTAGGTGTGAGGCAAGGTGTCAGCCTGGATTTAATCCAAGACATCCTGGGTTTGGAGTGGTGGCTTTGGATAAATCTCATCCCCAAGGTCACTCTGTATCCATGGGGAGGGCTGGGAAAATCCACACACAAAGGACTTGTCTGATTTGTTTCCTTCCTCAGTTTTTTTGTTCCAACTGATTTTGTGGGAAATGCAAACTAGGGCGGGAGTAAGGAGGCAGGAGAGTGGTACTCCAGGGAGGTTTGGAGTGCCCATCCCTGGAGGTGTCCAAGGAAGGGCTGGAGGTGGCACTCAGGGCTCTGGGCTGGGAACAAGGTGGGCATTGGTGATCTTGGAGAGCTTTTCCCCAATAATTCTGGGATTCTGTTTCTCAGGATTTGCATCTCCTCTGTGCAGCTCCCACAGCTGGAATATCATCCATAGGGTTGGTGAAGGCAGGAAAAACCTCCCTGGTGTCAGCTGTCAGATTAGCTGGGACTGGGTGAATCTGAATTCCTTCTGCTGGATTTGGTCCTGCCTGGTCACCTGAACTCATCATTCCAGGGAGGGAGTTGCAGTAACCAACATTTCCCTGCTGGATTTCCAACAGAGAGTGCCTGGAGATTGTGGGGTGGGAAGAGCTTTTAATATTAGGGCACTTGCTGTCAGCTGTGAACTGTGATTTCCAGTGATTATTTGTTTCCTCCTAGCTCCTGGGCAGCTCATCCCCACATCCAAACACATCTGCCTTTTACTCAGCCTGACTGAATTCCTCTCTGCCCAGGAGTGTCTGCCCAGATGTGGGAGATCTGACTCTGAGCTATCCCACAGCTTGTTCCTGCTCTCTGGAATACCCAGAAGGTCAAATCCCACTCCTTTGTGTCCTCGTAATTTAACTGGAGTCAGGAGAGCTCCACAGAGTGCATTCCTTGGATCCCAGTGCGGACAGGAGGGTGCTAGACCTGTGGGAGCTCTTGGGTGAATCAAGTGCTCTGTTGAGAGACTCATCCATGTTTGTCTTAAAAAAGCTTCCAAAATTCCCTCTGGAGCAGCTCCAACCCAGCTAATTCAAACAGGAATTAAAATGGGACTTTGAAATGGAAGCAGAAATATAATAAACAGAAAATAAAGCAAATAAGTATTGAAATAGAAATAAAACACAGAGCGGTGACTGCTGCCACCGTTTAACTGCAGATCCAACATGAACACTTCTTAATTAAGGAGTGGAAAAAGCTAATTAGCAAACTGCATCATGGCATTGTTGTGGAGATGAGGGCTTTGTTATTAAAGTTGCTTTGAGGAAGCATGCCAGGAAAGAAATCCAGGTTTCCTGGAAGATCTGTAATGATTTTGTAATGGATTTCCTGGAGCAGGATTTTTAATTTTATGGGATTTCAGCTGCTTGTGTGTTTGTGATTTATTTGTCAACAAGGGGAGCAAAAGCCAGGTTTGTTTGGAGTGGTTCTGAGAGTCCAGAGACAAGGTTTAGTGGGTGGAGTGCACTGGATCTAAAGGAACTCGAGCCGTGGTTTATTCTGCACGGGTAAATCGGGAATTAGGGATGGAATTCGAGGAGCTTTGGGGGTTGGAGATGAGCTGAGGCTTGGAATGAAATGATCTTCCACAGAATCCCAGAATACGCTGAGTTGGAAGGGACCCTCGGGATTATTGAGCCCAACTCCCGTCCCTGTACAGGACGTCCCACGAAATCCAAGTGGGAATCCCAAAAAGGGGGAAAACACCCCAAAAAGCTGTGGAATCCAACCCAGCCCATCCCAGGATTCTGCAATTTGGAACAAAATCCTGCAACTCATGTGAAAGTTACGTGACCTTAATTTTCACAGGTTCAGACAAATCACTGATAACTTTAGTCCAGGGCACGTGGAGAAGCTGAGAACGGGAGGCATCCTTTTCCATAGGAATTCTTGGATTAGGCAGTGTCCATACGAAGCAGGAATCAGCCGGGATCTGTCCCGGCGTGGAGCAGTCTCTGACAACGAGCCCAGCCCGCTCTTACCTCCGAGAG
>NW_008236198.1:1193698-1195669 GCF_000691975.1 Corvus brachyrhynchos | reverse complement strand
CCCTGCTCGGGAAGCAAATTGTTCCCTGTTCCCGGAGCCAGGGCTGCCCCGGCTGGGCTGCCAGCCCCGAGCCAGGCTCCTGCTGCTCGCATTTGCAGCTTCATTTCACCTGGGACAGTGCCTGGAGCAGCCCCGTGGGAGCCTGGAGCAGCAGAGCTTTGTGGATGAGATAATCAGCAACTCCTGAAAGTGATGAAATAAAGGTGGCATCTCCCAGCAGCGTTCTGCCGTGGTTTTGATGGATTGTTTGAGTGTTTTCCGGAGACTTTCCATACTGGGAGCAGCAGGCAGAGCATTAAATCCAGGAACCCCAGGGCCTGCTGAAGGTCAGCATTCCCTGTGTCAGCTGCAGGGCTGTGGATCCAGCACAAATATTGCAATTTTTATGTTCGTGGGGTGGTTTTTGTCCTTTTTCCTCCTTTTTCTTCAGTTTAATTGATGCAGCGTTCTGTAAAATAAGTGGGGGGAGAAGTTGTGGCAGAGAACCAATTTTGGGATTTCTCTTCCGTGTATTCCCTGTCTCCTGTGAAGCTGTGTGTCTGACAGTTGGATTCCTTCTTTGACCTTTTGGTAGAGCAGCTTTTCACAGAATCCTGGACTGGTTTGGGTTGGAAGGGACCTTAAAACTCATCCCATCCCACCCCTGCCGTGGGCAGGGACACCTCCCACTGTCCCAGGCTGCTCCAACCTGGCCTTGGACACTCTCCCGGGATGGGGCAGCCACAGCTGCTCTGGGCACCCTGTGCCAGTGGGAGATGTTAAAATCCCGATTTTAAGTTTAACATCATCAACAAAGTTCTCCAAAGACTCCTCTGACCCTTTGCCCTCAGTGTGGTGGTTTCTGGGAGGACAAAAATTCATCTTTCTTTAGAAAGGTTGAGCCCTTAAAAATCCCATTCCTTTAGCTATTGATGGTAATTAAGAGGGTTAATTAATCAGGGTTTCCTTCAGGGCTGTGGCAGCACTAAAGCACAGGAAGGTGAATGTCCCAGTGTGATTCCAGCTGCATGGAAGGAGCCACAAGGATCACCCAGTCCCACTCCTCAGGGAATGGCATATCCCGGGATCACACCCAGGTCTGGTGTTAGCAGCTCCCTGATCCTGGAATGTGCCGGGATCTGGGATAAGCTCTGGGATTCAGGGTGGGCACTGCCTGCCCTGCTCCTCCTCACAGCGGGGCAGGTGAGGCAGCGCTGGCACCTCTGTGGGTGGCTGTGGCAGGAGGTGACAGGTGCCACCTCGCCCACGCTGGGCACGCTCCTCGCCCTTCCCTGACCTGTGGGAAGCCCTGGAGGCTTTGCCAGGGACCGTGAATCGCTGGATCAGGGGTTTAAGGACTGTGCTCTCCAGCCTGATCCCAGCCCAATTCCCCACCCAGCCCAGGTTGGGATCCCTGCCTGTCCCATCTGCAGGAGCAGCACTGACACACCATCCCAAAGTTCGTCCTAAGCCCTTGCACGAACCAGAGCTTATTTCAAATCTGGGAGTGCAAGCACTGAATATTTGGAATATTTTAGGGATCGGAGCCTGTGTGCCTTTGGCAGCTGGGGTTTGGGTTTGGAGTTTGGTGGGGATTGGTTTGGGATTTTTTTGGTAATGTTCATTGGCATCGCCAGGCACTTTCCTTTAAATTTTTTTTGATTTTTCCCTTTTCAGTTTGGTCTGAATGACCTTTGTTTGTTGTGAGCTGAACATGTTTGTGTTTGATGTCTGGGTGAGGGTTTTGTTACCCTGTGAAGGGGACGATGCTGCAGGGGGAGGATTAAACCCAGGGCTCGTTATTTTACGTATTCTGGGACTTTTCACCCTAAAATGGAGGTTGTACTTCCCACTTTCAGCCTGGAGCAAAGGAGGCTCAGGGGGGACCTTGTGGCTCTGCACAAGTCCCTGACAGGAGGGGGCAGCCGGGGGGGTCGGGCTCTGCTGGCAGGGGAGCGGGACAGGAGGAGAGGGAACGGCCTCAGGCTGGGC
>NW_008236198.1:1174473-1193667 GCF_000691975.1 Corvus brachyrhynchos | reverse complement strand
AGGAATTTCTGCATGGAAAGGTGGTGGAATTGCCTGGGGACGTGGTGGAGTCCCCATTCCTGGAGAGATTTCACAGCCCTGTAGATGTGGCACCAATGGAATAAAGGTCCCTGTCCATTCTCCTCAACGGGAATTTGGGATGAACTCCAATGGGGGAATGCAAGAATTCCAGCGATTCCAGAAGAAACTCTCAGGCACTCTGTCTGTCCCTGAAAGGCTTTGTTCCTTGTGATGATTTCCAACATTGCTTCCAGTTCCACAGGTTTTAAAAATATCCTTCCCAGTTTTGGTAGGAGGAAGTTTTCCTGTAGGAAAAGCGAAATGACCATAAAAGGCTTGTTATTAAATCTTACGAGCTCGGTGTTTTTAATTTAACTTGTTACATCATAGGAGTGTGAACTCATTAAACTTCCTATTCTTATATGTGGGATCTATTTTAGCTGATGAATCTCTAAGAAAAAGGTTGGAGATGCGTCAGCAGCTCCTGTGGCTCTCTGGGAGGAAAATACATGGAATTAAAAAGGACAGTATGGAAGGGAAGGCAGCAGTGCCTGTGTCCTTCATCCTGCTGGACAAAGAGCTCACTGGGAGGAGGGGACAGACCCCGACCATAGCCCGGGGGGCACACTGAACACCTTGGAATCTTCTCATTCCCTTTCCAGCTCTCTGGATGTGTCTTATCCTCGGTATAGTTGGGATTAGTGAGGAACCTTCACCCAGTTCAGCCCCTCTGAGCCTCTTGCAGTGCTTTTGCTTGACTTGCCCAGCACTTGGGTGGCCCTGGCTGGCTGTCCCTCGGTCTCTGCCCTCTGAGCGTGTGTATTTCTGCCAATACCTCACATTTTTCTCATTCCCTTTCCAGCTCTCTGGATGTGTCTTATCCTCGGTATAGTTGGGATTAGTGAGGAACCTTCACCCAGTTCAGCCCCTCTGAGCCTCTTGCAGTGCTTTTGCTTGACTTGCCCAGCACTTGGGTGGCCCTGGCTGGCTGTCCCTCGGTCCCTGCCCTCTGAGCGTGTGTATTTCTGCCAACACCTCACATTCGAGGTTCTCTTGCAGCATTATTAGCAACAAACCTGCTTTACAAAGACCTGAGCTGTGCAAAATGGGTCTTTTATGGGTTTTATCCCAGCGCAGGAGAACATTGCTGGGGGGGGCTGGTGCTTCGGAGTGAGGGTCTGGGGAACGCCCCTGCCCCTCCCCAGGGCCTGTGGCACTGCTGAGGACAGGCCCAGCTCTGGCTGTGCTCTGCGCTTTTTATTCTCCTTTTATTCCGACAGCCCAAGCAGATACTGCTCCCTGCTGTCCCAACCCCCTCTGCAGCACAGTCCCAGGGGCACCTGGCACTCCTCCCTTTGGCTTTCCCGGAGGTTTGGAACTTAAATTTTGTTTGGGTTGGAAGGGACCTCAAAGCTCATCCAGTGCCCCCCCTGCCATGGCAGGGACACCTCCCACTGTCCCAGGCTGCTCCAAGCCCTGTCCAACCTGGCCTTGGGCACTGCCAGGGATCCAGGGGCAGCCCCAGCTGCTCTGGGAAATCCATTCCAGCCCCTCATCACCCTCACAGCCAGGAATTCCTTCCCAGTATCCCATCTATCCCAGCCCCCTGGCAGTGGGAAGCCATTCCCCGTGCCCTGTCCCTGGTTTTCCTTGCACAGGATGATTCCCTGCCTGATGCTTTGGGGAAGAGCTGAAGTGACCAAAGGCTCGGAGCTGTTCCCTGGATTAGGCCCCGCTCCAGCTGTGGAGGTTCCCACCGGCAGTGAGGCCTCTTTTCCCAAGTTTTCCTTTGGAATTCCAAGCCCTTCAGTGCAGTACCCTGAGCCCTGTTGGGAGTGCAGCTCCTGCTGCAGGCTCTGGGATCGCAGGAGCTGTGATCCTTGGGAATGCATCCAGCCCATCCCAGGAGCTGTGGTCTACAGGAACACATCCAGCCCATCCCAGGAGCTGTGATCCTCGGGAATGCTGCAGCCGCTGAGGCGCTGCAGGTTGGGAGGCACACGCGGGCTGGCATTAATTGTGGCATTAATTGTGTTAAGCTGCTGTAATTCTCCCTAAATCGTGTTGTGTGCTGCTGATTCCATCGGGCTGTGCAGGATCAGTGTCAGGCTGCCAGGCCTGCAGCTCTTCCCTCTATCCCATTTTCTCCGTTAACGTGGTGGAGCAGCTCCCTGCTCCCTCCTAATTCCCTTTGCCAAGGAAGTGCAATTTGCCACAAAGGTGTTCTTTTAGTTACGCCTGTGGCCAGCTTGGATGGTCTTAGAACAGAAAGGCTCCAGAGAGTTACAATCCCACAGATTTTTGGGAAAGAAGGCACTATGGAAAATAGGGAATGTTGGTCTGGACTGTCCTGGAGGTTCTTGCTGAGGTAAACCCCCAGAAGTTCCTGTAAATTCTCCTTAATCCAACATTAGAACCATCTATGGAGGCATCAATACATTCACTGCTCCAGTAAGTGACCGATAATTTTATTTCTAGATTTCTTCCCAAAATCTTGGCAGCGATCAGCAGGACACCCCTTTGGCCTGAGCTCTTCCAGCTCCTGTTTGGGAAGCAGGGAAATTCCTGCAAAATGTGGAAAACTGCTCTTATCTGGTGCGTAATCACTGCCAGAGTGGCTCTCTTGTGCTGGAAACCACCCCAGGCCACCTCCTGCTTTTCCAGAGATGATTTAACACTCCATAAATCAGGATACACGCCCGAGCAGTAAAAAGGGACAGTATCTCATGATACCATAGGAAAAAGTACCATTATTTACAAATTGAGACAGGCAGTGCCACCCTGTTTGCTCATTTCCAAGAGAAATAATTCACCCAAACTCAGCAGTCAGGGAAGGGGAGCTGCCACCTGAGGCTGGCAATTTTTGGCAATTTAGTTGTCTGGAAAATGTAAATTTTCTGAATTAAATAACTGTGGAAGAAAGTGGCTTTTGGGGCTGATTGTGTGCCTTGCACTGGGGCAAACTCACACTTCCCCAGCTGCTGGTGGCTTTCTTATCTCCTGAGCCACTGCCAGATCTGCAGAACAAGGAAATCAATTTTAAGAGAGGCAGAGAAATCCCCAGCGCTGTTCAGGGACTCTGGAAAAGTCTCCCAGGGAACGTGGACTGTGCTGAGGTGTTCCCGATACACCAGGACAGGATTTGCTGCCTTTCCTCAGATATCTGGGAAAAAATCCTCAGATATCTGGGGAAAACCTGAAGGAAAATGATGTAAAGCTGCTGCTCTGGGTTAATTCAAGTTAATTTAATTTCAGACTCTCTCTTCCACCACTCACTCCTGTTCAGGGAAGCCTTCCAGGCAGAAACCTCTCTGAATTCCTTTCCTGATCCTCATGGGAGGTGTCTTTGAAGGAGCAGGGATCAGGAGTTCATTAAACTCTGTGTCCAGAGGTTCTTCTCGTGGCACATCCGTGCTCTGAGGGCCTCGTGGTGCTGAGGGAAGCAGGACACGGTTTGAACTCTGGAGCAGTTTGCTCATTAAGGGCTGTGCTCGGAGCCGAACCTCAGGGACGCTGCAGGGAAAGGGAAATGTGTTCATTTTACCTTTGCAGTTGTAAGTGCACAGCTGAGAACAAGGGGAGGGAGGGGGAGACTCCAGCTCAGGCTGCACAGGAGAGAAATGAGTCCCTTCCTGGCGTGGGGGTGGAAATGAGGCTGATCGCTGGGATTTCTTGGGGAAAAGGAGAGGAGAGACTCCTCGAGGAGGCAAAGCAAGAGAGAAAAGAAAGGAGTCTTTATTTATTTAATTAATTATTATTTTTGTTTGGGTTGGAAGGGACCTCAAAGCCCATACAGTGCCACCTCTGCCATGGGCAGGGACACCTTCCAGTATCCCAGGCTGCTCCAAGCCCCAGCTCCCAGTTTGCTCCTCCTTTGCCCAAGGAGGCACAAACTCAGGAGTAAGGGCTGGGTCCCGTATTTCCAAATCCCCAGTGGGGATAACTGGACAACTAAAGATAAATATTGTGGGTAAATTCAGTGTAGAATGCAAATTTGTCTGATTTATTTTAATCTTCCCAGACTTTGGTTCAAGTTTTGCTGCCCAGCTGTGCTTCAGTAAACATTATTGCAGCTGATTGCCTAAGCTGAGTTTGAGGTGGAATCCTGAGGTATCAGCTCGGTCTGGGATCCTCAGGTGCTGGATTTGAGCTGGGCACTGAGGTGTGAGGAGGAGCTGAGAACTGGGAAATCCCTCCTGAATGGCCTCTGGCAGGAGGCCCAGCTGGGAAGGATTGCAAAAGGCAAACCTTTGGACATCTCTCATTTAAACAACCGAATTCCCAGCTTCCCAGTGCTTCTAGAGCTCACCTGTATTTGCTGTCGTTCGTGCTGTTGTGTTCCTGATTGTGAAATATTCAGGGAGTCACAATCCTTTGGATTTTCTTAATGAAGTCCTGGGCGTTTTTTGTGGGACAGGGATTTGTAAGTGATGGATCTGTGCTAACAGCAGGAGGAAAGGGAATTGCACAGGACTGAGGGGCAGGAGGGAAACAGGGAGGTTATTTCAGACCAGGAGTTGTGTCTCCATGAGGGAACTCAGCTGTTCTGTATCCAGCTGCTCCTGGCTCGGCTCTGGCAGCTGCCGGGAGCAGGGGCTGGGCCATCCTCACACCTGTAGCTCCTGCCTGGGAGTGCTCCCCAACATCAGGGAATCATGGAATCACCGAGCTTGGAAAAGCTTTCTGAGAGCATCGAGTCCCCAGCACTGCCAAGGCCACCACTTGGGACAAGGTCCCCAAGTGCCACATCCACAGGGCTTTACATCCCTGCAGGAATGGGCACTCCACCCCTGCCCTGGGCAGCTGTGCCAAGGCCTGACCGCCCTCTCCATGAGGAAATTCCTCCTGCTGTCCAACCTGACCCTCCCCTGGCACAGCCTGAGGCTGTTCCTCTTGTCCCATCCCTTTTTCCTTGGGAAGGGACCAGCAGGATCTCCACAGGTGAACTCACAGTGAGCAAATCCATGTTTAAGGACGTGGTGTGGGGATGAATCCCACTCTGCAGAGCCTGGGAAGCAGCACCAGGAAGGGGTGATGGAGCTGCCTCAGGCTGCTGCAGGATGGCTCCTGGGGCAGCTGTCCCAGCCACTGGCATTCCCAAAATCCGTGGTGGGAGCTGTGCCGGGCACGATGCAGGCAGTGTTCTCTCCATGGCTTCAGTGGGAAGCTGGGATGAGCTCTTTCCATGAAATCCTGGTTCTTGGAGTGACTGAGGCCTGCCAGCCCCGAGCTGGTCACCCATCCCTTCCTCCATCTCCGTTTCATTCCCTGTTCTCCCCTTCCCAGCTGGAAACATCCCTTGCAGACCCCCTGAGTGTTCCGTGTAGCTGTGGAGCTAGAGGACACTCCAAGCTTTCCTGGGAGAGCAAAGCACTTCCCCTCTTGGGTCCGACCCAGGAATTCCAGTGGTGCCTTGTGCTGTACGTAAGGAGAATGTTGGGAGGTTGGAGTGGAATCCCCTGTGACAGGATCACGGGCACATCCCAGCCTTGGAATGTTTCCAGTTCTGGAGGGCTCTGAACCGGTCCTGTAATGGAAACAAACCAGGATTTTAATATTTAACCAGGAGCTCCATCTTTTCTTTCCTGGCTGTTGATAAGAGAAGTTGTGTTGGGTTCTTTTTGTTGGAGAAAATTGGTCAGTGGCAAAGAAACATGTATTTGCCATGTCTCGGTTTTGTTTGGGATGGAGGGAGAAGGGAGAAGCGAGGAAGGAATTCCATTATTCCGAGTCGGAGAAGCTGAATGGAGCTTTGGAGCAGCTGGGAGTAGCAGGCAGGAGTAGCCCTGGGCACTGAGTGATGTTTTGCATCACTGAGTAAAAATGGGCTCGGCAGGGTTGACATAATCCCAGTGGTTCCCTCAGAAATCTGGAGTCCCCGCTGGAATTCTCCGCTGGAAGTGCTGGGGATGGCTGACGCCCTCAGGGACAGGGTGGCATTGTTGGGGTCTGGGCAGGGCAGGAGTTGGATTCCCTGATCCTTGTGGGTCCCTTCCCACCATCCTGAGCTTCTCTGACTCGATCCCAAGGGGAATTGACCCCTCTGGAATCCCACGCCTGGAGAAGCTTCCTGGGAGGATCCAGCCTGGATGAGAGGCAGCCAGGCCTGACAGAGAGCTGGGGCTGCCACATCCCAAAAATCAAATCTCTCCTGGTGTCCCTCAGATCGAGCCCCTCCTGGTGTCCCTCAGATCCAGCCCCTCCTGGTATCCCTCAGATCCAAACTCTCCTGGTGTCCCTCAGATCCAAACTCTCCTGGTATCCCTCAGATCCAGCCCCTCCGGGTGTCCCTCAGACCCAAACTCTCCTGGTATCCCTCAGATCCAGCCTCTCCTGGTATCCCTCAGATCCAAACTCTCCTGGTATCCCTCAGATCCAAACTCTCCTGGTGTCCCTCAGATCCAAACTCTCCTGGTGTCCCTCAGATCCAGCCTCTCCCGGTGCCTGTTGGCCCTGCCATCCATTTTTAATGGAATTTAAACGGATGACAGGGAAAGTGCGTCTGGAATTGGCCTCGTGTTTCTCACATGAAAATATCCCCGAGTGCTGTAACAACCAGAGGATGGTGAATTTATATCCCAGAAAACTCCCAACACTTCTGGGTGCAAATCAGTAACAGGGAAGGAGATAGGGAAAAAAAAATCCAGTCGTTTTTGGGACAAATTTCTTGCCCTGCATTTTGTAGGATATAAATCTCCTCTGTGACATGAGAGCTGTTATCACCAGGGGCTAAAACCCAGCAAATAAACCCAAATAAAGCAGTTAAAAGGTTCATTCTGCTCCTAAAAAAGGGCTCCTACAATTCCCATTACTGTCATTCCGAGTTAAGTATGGGGGATGCACAGGAAAGGAATTCCAGAACTTAAAAATAACATCTACTATGGAAATGAATATAAAATTACCAAATTTATACTTTAAAATGTGTTTATTTTAAAATATATTTTTAAATATATTTCTTTAAAAATATATCCCGCTTTTAACTCTGAAGGGATTCAGTTACATCAATTATTTTCCCAATGTTTCTTTAGTTAAAAGGTGAATTTAGAAAAATATTTCTGTCTAAATAAATAACTATAATTATGTAATATGCATTTATATAAACATAAATAGGCATTTATAAATACCTCATGTGCAAGTAGATAAATATATACATTTATAAATACAAACATGGACATATAAATACATCAACACCCAAACCACACAAATTTAAATATCTAAACCAGAAAATATATCTTAATATAGCAAATCCAGGGATTATTTCCATATGCAAACACGCAAACATAAATAAATACAGGAAATAGGAATAGAGATGTTTAAATATGGGAACAAGCCACTATAAATGCAGGTATTTGGCCTCGATTTTGTAGCTGGTTTTCTTTTTAAGCACTTCCTGATTTCTGGGCAGGAGCATCCCAGTGCCAGCCCTGGCTGGACCGTGGGACATCGATGCCATTCCAGAAGGGGTTTGTTCTGTGGATTCCCTCTGGGGGAACTTGGTGTGAGGAGGGTGAAAGGTTCTTCAGCTCCAGCTGGAAGTGTCCCAGCCCACGGCAGGGGCGGAACTGGGGGATATTTAAGGTCCTTCCCAATCCAAACCAGTCCAGGATTCTGGCATCCGTTTTTCTAGGGAATTTGGAGTGGGAGGAGTGGGGAGTGAGGCGCTGAAGAGGGAATGAGGAGTGCTGGGGGTGTCAGACACTGCAGGCCCTGGTGCCAGCACAGGGAGGGACTCTGGTGCTGAGGGGGACAGGTTGGAGGGAGGATCCATGAGGAAAATGTTCAAGCTGAACAGATGGAATGTGGAATCATCACAGAACCAGGGAATGGTTTGGGCTGCCAGGGACCTCAAAGCCCATCCAGTGCCACCCCTGCCATGGCAGGGACACCTCCCACTGTCCCAGGCTGCTCCAAGCCCCAATGTCCAGCCTGGCCGTGGGCACTGCCAGGGATCCAGGGGCAGCCAGAGCTTTCCTAGACCTCCCCACCCTCCCAGGGAACAATTCCTTCCCAATATCCCACCCATTCCTGCCCTCTGGCAGTGGAAGCCATTCCCTGGGTCCTGTCACTGGGGCAAATTAAAATCCATATTCTTTGGCATTTTCTTGGAATCCAGCTCAGTGTGAGGGTGAATCCGTTCACTCCATGGGAGGGGAGCCTGTGATTCCTGAGGAGCTGTCCCTGAGGGTTCCCACAGTCCCACGCTCCCAGATCTCTGTGTCCTGCTCCATGTGCCGGGTGGGTGCTGGGAATGGCTCCAGCCCTCCGTGGGCAATGCACGAGTCCTTTCCTGTGGAAATCATGGAAATCAGGGACTGAAGCAGCCTGGTTCCAAATGCCACATACATACACAAAACAGGGAATGAATATGCATGGCATTAATTCGGGCTCCCATTCCAGCAGCAGGAGTGGAGCTGAGCACTGTGCTCACCCTGTCAGGATGTCCTGGGTGTTGGATAAAGAGCTTCCCTTGGAGCTGTGCCAGGGGTTTAGCTTGGATATTGGAAAGGTTCTTCCCCCGGAGGGTGCTGGGCACTGCCCAGGCTCCCCAGGGAATGGGCACGGCCCCGAGGCTGCCAGAGCTCCAGGAGCGTTTGGACAGCGCTGCCAGGGATGCCCAGGGCGGGATTTTGGGATTGTCCTGTGCAGGGCAGGAGCTGGACTCCATGATCCTTGTGAGTCCCTTCCAACCCAGGATATTCCATGATTCTGTGATCTGTGCGTGCCAGGAACGGGACTCAGCATCTGGGAGCCCCAGCTGCAGATCCAAAGCCTGATTCCCATCTCCAGGCATTCTCCTGGATGGCTTCATTAGCCCAGGGAAGGGTTTGGTGGCAGCAATCGTTGGACTTGGAGTGGTGATTCCATGACGGATCGCCTGTGTCAGTGGGAACATCTGTGCAGGGGGGAAACATCTGTGCTCTGGAAAGGGAAGCGGATGGGATGGGATGGGATGGGATGCATGGTGCAGGAGTGATTCCAGGGGGAGCCACATCCGTGTCTGCAGGGAGAAATGTCCAGGAAGGAGGTGGGGGAGCAGGGATTCCTCCTTCCTGCTGGACTCCAGGGTGGGAGCAGCCCTGGGATAATGAGTGGAGCTGGAGCTGGGGGGTCTCTTTCTTGCTTTCAAGGAAGAAATTAAAAAAAGAAAAATGAACAAGAGAGGAGAGAAAAAAGACCAAAGGAATTTCCAGGAATGGCTTCAGGCCCATGTTCCCCCTCTCCTTCAGCGAGATGGGGTTTCCTAGAGACAACTGAACTTCCAGGTTTTTAATGAGGTCACTGAACACAGAATAAACCCCTGAGAGGATCTGGGGGTGCAGAGAGAGAGAGAAACCTCGTGTGCTGATCCACCAGTGTGAAATATCCAGTGAAACAGCTGGAATATGGATCTGGGGTTCTTTCCTGAAGCAGTGAGCACAGCCGAGTTCATTCTTGGGTTTCTAAGCTGAGCACAAAAGGTAAAATCATGGTTTAAGTCTTGTCACTACTGCAGAATTCCCTGAGAATTCCTTTGTGCCTCTTTCCTGCAGTCAGTCCAGCAGTGAGCAGAATTCCTGGCCCATCCCTGGCAGTGTCCAAGGCCCGGTTGGAGCACCCTGGGACAGTGGGAGGTGTCCCTGCCCATGGAATGGGATGGGGCTGGATGGGATTTAAGGTCCCTCCCAATCCATCCATTCCATAATTCCAGCATCCTCTGGCAGTAAATTCTGAACTAACAGGAAAATCCTTTCTTAAAATTCCTTTTAGGAGGGACCCCACAATATAATGAAAACGCCCAGAGTGTAATTGCATTTACACATTTACAGCGTGGCATTAAAGGGGTTTTAACTGGGATCCAGCCCATGCCTCTCCCAGGAGCAGAGACCCCAGTTTTCCCTGGCTGCAGGCGGCAGAATTCCACCTTCCTTTCTGCAAATTGAGGCCTGATGCCCTCAGTGAGTATCCAGAGGGAGGCCCTGGTGTTATTGAAGGGTGGCTGTGCACTTTTCCCAGTGTTTAGCAGCTTGGTAGCTCCCGAATGGACACCCAGGGACTGATTTCCAAAGTGGGCTTTAACCTCTGTCCATAAACACCACGTTTAGTTCTCCTGACAGACGTTCTAAGTGCAAGTTGGGTGATCAGGGATTTAATCACCCTGCCTCCAGTGAGGAGAATGTTTCCAGCACAGAAAATGAAGCAAAGTTTTAAGGTTTTGTTCCAGAGAGCAATTTGCAGGATTGATAGCCTGAAATGACTTGTTTGCCTTAAAAAACGCTGTAGGTATCCAGGAGGGAAGGCAGGCAATGCAGGAATGACCTTATTTCACCCCAAAACACAAGCATCTGTCTGGCATTTCACAGGCCCAGCTCAGCCAGTGCTGGTTTCAAACCTTCAGACTCAGAATTATTTCAATTGTTGGAACTATCACCGAGATTCCAGTGCCTTGCTGGGGTTAAAATCATGGAATTGTTTAGGTTGGAAAAGCCCTGTAAGATCATCAAGTTCCTTCAGCACTGCCTATGTCCCCAGGTGCCCTAAATTCTGCACATTTCCCCCAAGTCTTGAGCACTGCTGTTGGAAATGAAGTGGGATTTGGCTTTTCCAGGAGTTTGTGTTTGATTCAGTAGGAAATCCACGACATTACAGAGAGTTCAGTGCCCTTTATCCCAGAGGGCAGCTGTCCCAAGGAACAGGAGGCAGGATGGGGAAAAGGAAAAGGGCACTGCTGAGAGCAAAACCATGCAGCAGGAAGGAATGGGAATATTCCAGAGGGGATGTGTGGCAGTCACATCCTCACCTGGGACTGGGGAGCTGCAGTTCCTGGGCCAGAAATGCAAATCCAGGGACTGTTTAGGCAGTTTTATGGATACTTAGGATAACGTGGAGTGGCCCTTCACCGTGTAGGTGTGAGGTCCTGGCAGGTCCTTAGGGCTCAGGATGGGAATTTAGTCGGGAATATCCCTTTCCTTGCTGCTGTTCGTTCCATGCAGGTTCATCCCAAAAGGTGATTTTATCCCGAGGTTTTTGGGTCAGGCTGTTCCGTGCTGGATCCATCCATGGGCCCCAAGGCACCAGGCTATCCTTGGATTTCTCCCTGCACTACAGCTCTGGGGGAGAAACGATTTGCAGAGTGTGAGTAAGACATCCAAAAAGTTGGAAAAAAAGCGATTCCCTATTATTAGTAATGAGTTATGTAAGGAATCCTTGGTTACGAAAGAACGGGACCCTGCCACATTTAGAGATCTGCTGCAATTCCTGGTGCTCTCCAGCGAATCCCATCTGTGCTTCTCACTCCATCCATGCTTCTGCAGCAGAAAAGGTTCCCTAAGTGCTCTGGGAATCACCAGGAATGTGCAGCCACAGCCTTGGCATCGCTGGGAAGTGATCCCTGCCCTGTGCTTATCCCAAAAAGCTGCCAGTCAGGATTAGGAATTCAAAAAGGAAGGGAAATGTTTTGCCTTTGGTCCTTTGTAATGTCTTCTCCAAGAAAATCCATGTTCCATGTAGGAATTTGAGGATGACGTTCCATGTTTTCAGGCTGGATGTGCCTGCAGGTGTTTGGTGTTCTGAGGAGGAGAAAACCTTTCCTCAGGATGCCACTGGAATTATGTTCTCCGAACAGGCACTGGGGGTATCCAGAGGGTGGATTGCACCTCAGTAACTGTGGCCTTAATACGTTTTCAAGTGGAAATCAGTGAAGTCCTTATGGATTAACGAGGTGCTGGGGAAGAGGGATAAAAAAAGAGGGAATAAATATTCCTTAGACCATGTTCAGGGATATTTATAGCCAAGAGTAGCCAGAACTCAGGATTTTATGTTTCAATCCAGCTGCTACCTGCAGCAAGAGCTCCTCGATCATTTATCCCACCTTTAGTGGACAAATTGATTGTGCTGTTTGCTTGTTTTATCCCTTTCCTCATAAAAACTTCAGGAAAGGGTGGAACTGCTCTGCTGTTCCCCCAGAACTGGGGGTTGGTTACTCGTGTGAGGCTGAATTCCTGCTGCTGCATCTGTTCCTCGCTGTTTTACAGCCACAACAGCAGCAACATCCATAATTAAGCAGGCTCAATAATTTCCAGGATATCCACACACTTTTAATTGTTTCTAAATTGGCTGCATGAAGCGCTTGATTGATATTTTTTTTTCCCAGGCTTGGTTCTGGATAATTTGGTTTGTTGTTGATTTGTGTTGGGGCTTTTTTTTTTGGTTTTTCTTTTTGAAGTTTGGAGTTTTTCCAGCCGAGGACCAAGGAGAAATCCCTTCTTGTTTTTAGGTGTTGTTAGAGGAGCTTTGAACGTTCTGGGATTTGCTGCAGAACAGGGAGATGTGGCAGTGAATAATTCTGAATTCAATTGTTCCTCTTTCCACACGGATGGGGGAGAACTCTTGGGCTGTGTGATGCACGGATCTTTTGTATCCTCGGAGGACTTTATTCCTCGCTCACCTTGATGTTCAGAGCGCTCTTGCCTCCCACCAAACCGATTGTGAGAGCCCGGGCCACGCTGTGCTCATGGAAACGGGTAAAACCGAGGTGGGGAGGGCAGCTTATTTCGGGCACTCCTTACCTCTGAAGTGCTCCATTTCCCAGCCCTTCCCCACCCCTTTGGAAGCCGTTTTGTGGGACACCGAGGAGCACAAAGTGTGCGCTCACCCCTCCCAGTGCGAGCGGGGCCCGGGAGCCCAGCCCTGTGCTCCCGGGCTGATTTTCAAATGCTTTCAAATATTCCTGGCCCTGGCCCTATAAATATAACTTAAAAGCCTTTCTGAGAGCACTTTTGCCCCGGGGGTGCTGCACAAAGCCCCAGTGTTCTGGGGGATAATGCAGACAGGGCTTTTAGATAGCGTTGCTTTCCTTGCTGGCTTTCTTCTCCGAGCCTGAATAAAACCATTGCTGCCGTGTGCTTTCTCTGTGCCTCCTCTGAGCCCTCTCCTTGTCCTGGGTCGTGTCTGACTGGGGTGACTGGTGCTGCCTGGCTCGTGCAGCTGCCAAGTGCTGAGGTTAAATCATGCGAGGACAACAAGTGAACAGGAGCCGTTGTTCAGCGAGCCCCGTTCGGGGAGATTTCGCCCTTTTTCTCTCCGATCCATCTGCATTTTCAGGGTCACAGTTGTCCCCGCTGTTTGTGGCACTGTGTCATCCCCATATCCCCGCTTTTCCTCTCGCGGTTCCTCTGCCTTTCTCTGGGGAAGGTGCAGAAGGCACAGCCTGAACATCCTCCTTGGAGGAGAGATTTGGTTGCCTGGAAACTACAGCTGAGCCAACTGGAATTTCAGTTCCAAGGGAAATTCTGGGGGTTCTTTCTTTCTTCCTTTCTTTTGGGTTGGAGCAAAGGCTGCACAATTCCTTCCAAACTGACCCAGAAGTGCTCAGTGGAGACATTTGAATGCCATCTGGTGCAGATGCTGAATTCAGAGGCTGGTGGAGGATACAGAACATTTGCATGAGGAGGGGTTTCGGTGTTCTGTCCTAGAAAGGTTCAAATGGATTTTCTGGAGCTGATTGGCAACTTTGACACCTCCCACCTGGGAACCAAAACTCTTGCAGGGAAATGTTTGCATGGCAAATTGTATTTTGGGCAAAATAATGTTCTCACTTAAAATCTCCATGGCTGGGAGATTTTAGGGGCTTCCAGTTGCTTCTCCAAGCCCAGCTTTGGGCTTTCTGTTCATGCTGAAGCCAATCCAGTGATTTTTTTAAGTCCTGGCCTGTTTTATTTCCAGCTGAGGGGCACTGCCTGTTTCTTCCCTTGGTTTTAATGTGTAAAACTTGGGACATTCCCTGTCAGCTGCTGGAGGAAAAGTGTTGGAGCTGCAGTGGCCGGGAGGGCTCCTCCTCTCCCCTCCCTTCCCGTGGGTGCTCCGGGGGATCTCGGAGGGGATCCAGGGACATGTGGAGGTGCTGGGCTGTGGCAGGAGCTCCCGGGGCTGTCACCCTCCCAGGGACACTGTGATGTGCTGTGGCATGGACCAGATTTCCCGGCTGGCTCCGGGAGCAGGGCAGGGATGGGCACATTGGATAGGAGCTGGGTCAGAGCACTGGGAATCAGCTCTGGTCTCAGCAGGATGGACCTGAGGCAAAGGAAATCTGCTTCTTCTGTCCTGAGCTCCCTGATCTGCCTTTCCTACCTGCTCCCAGTCAGAGGGAAGGGATGGGGGCTGGTGCTTGGCATTTCTCTGACATTGTGCCGGTGCTGATATTAATTTGTGATGGAGAGTAGAGAGAGAGTTCCTAAAAATAAATTACTGGGGAACTTCTCATAAGTTCCACACTGACTCCTTCCCCCTCTCCCTCTGGCATTTTCTTGCACTCTAGTTTGTGGCATTGGCAAATTTAGGGGTGGCAGGGTTTTGATTGCTGTGTTTCTGTATCAGCACTAAAAGGAAATCAATAAAATTTGTCTTTTGGCTTCAGATGGAGAAGGGGCAATGGCTTCCCAGTGCCAGAGGGCAGGGATGGATGGGATATTGGGCAGGAATTGTTCCCTGGGAGGGTGGGCAGGCCCTGGCACAGGGTGCCCAGAGCAGCTGGGGCTGCCCCTGGATCCCTGGCAGTGCCCAAGGCCAGGCTGGACATTGGGGCTGGAGCAGCCTGGCACAGTGGGAGGTGTCCCTGCCCACGGCAGGGGTGGCACTGGGTGGGCTTTGAGGTCCCTCCCAACCCAAACCCATGTGGGATTGTGAGTTGTGATTCCATGAAATATTTGCTGGGGTCCCTCCCAACCCAAACCCATGTGGGATTGTGGGATGTGATTCCATGAAATATTTGCTGTAAGAAGTCCCTGTTGTGTTCGTGGTGTTGAGATAGCAGAACTCACCTGATGGCAAATAAATTCTTATTTATTATCAGCCTTTCCTAAAGGGCGTGACTGGGTTGGCTCAGGGACAGCACAAAGCTCCCATCTTTGAAGCCACAGTGTAGCCCTTTTTTTTGCCCATTTTAGGTCCTTTTCCTTTGCTTCCTGCATTTTCAAGGGAACTGCTCAGGCTGGGCCTGTGCTCAGGGTGGAAAGTGCAGATGAAAAGCTCCCAGCTCCAGCACTGCTGCAGTGACTTCATTCAGAGCAGCCCTTTCAAAGCAGGTGCTGACCTACTTGCTTTAAATTGGGCCCTTTTCAACTGTACTTAATTAAAATGTATTCCTCTTTTAACCCGCTCCATGAAAGCCCTTTGTGCATCCCATCGGTCACTACCTAGAAATGGGAGCTCTGGGAATGGTGTCCGGGAGACACTCCGCTTTTTCCCTAAGGAATTGTTCTATCCTGGTATTCAGAGCCGTTCAGTCGAGGCACACGGATGCCTTTGTGATCCTGGAGGGTGCTCAGCAGCGCTCACTGGGTTTTCATGCCCAAGAAAAAGGAGGAAACCTTCGGGAGTCGTCGGAATGAACTCCCTGGCAGCGCAGCCCTCGGTGTTGAAAGCAGCGCCTGGAGAGTGCTGAATTCCAAGCGCTTTCCAGACTTCCCCATTCACTTGGAAACAAATGTCACTCTGGGTTATGTCAGAGCAGAGCTGCCGGAGTAAATGACTGCGGACTTGCAGGGTCTGACCACCCAACAATTATCATTTAATAGCTCATTTGTCCCGAGGCAGCTCTGGTGATGAGAGGGAAATCCCGGGGTCTCCAAGGTCGCACGTGGCCGGGATCAGCTCGGGATTGTTAAGGAAACCTTGCCGTCCATTGAAGGGTTTCCATCTCCAAAAGGAAGCTTTTGTCTTGTTTATTGGGCTGTAAATCTGCTGGAAAAGGTTGAATTGCAGTTAATTCAAATGCAAGCAAACAATGAGCAGGATCTGCATCTGTCACGGGTTTGTTCTGGGGTTGTTATTGTGGCATTTGGGAAGGGAGCAGATGAGTTTGTTTGTTCCGGAGCCAGTTAGGAAGGGACAGAACGATCAGTCAGCAGCAGGTACCAGTGTGGGAACAACCTTTCCAGAGCCGTGCTGGGAAGGAACTTTTTTCCTTGGAAATAAAATCAGTGTGCTGGGGGGGTTGTATCAGTCAAAACCTGATGGGGTTTTGGAGCTTTTTTGAACTTTGTTGAGCAAGATTTTCTGTTTTCCTAATCACTGAGTGGCTTGGGTTCAACAGGACCTTAAACCCATCCCATTCCACTGGAAGGGACACCTCCCACTGTCCCAGGCTGCTCCAAGTCCCAATGTCCAGCCTGGCCTTGGGCACTGCCAGGGATCCAGGGGCAGCCCCAGCTGCTCTGGGCACCCTGTGCCAGGGCCTGCCCACCCTCCCAGGGAACAATTCCTTCCCAAAATCCCATCCATCCCTGCCTCTCTGCAGGAAAAGCAGAGGACCTCACCTCCTGCTCTGCTGGGCTCCATTCCATGGCTCCACCTCTCAAGGAAGATCCTGCTTTGGCTTCCAACTCCTTCATTCTCCTTCATTGATATTGTGGAGACAAGGAGGGTTTGTCATCCCAGAAGTTGATGTGCAGGTGTTAAAGACTGCCAAAGCAGCCAGGGCTGCTTAGAAATGCTCATCCCTGTTTCTGGAAAGTGTTCCACCATTTCAGCTCTTTGCCTTTCGATCAACAGACACAAACTTCAGGAATAAAAGCATTTCCAGCATAGGGAAGTGGCCTAATGAACCCCACCTTTACTGTCTCAGAATCTGCAGGACTTGGGATTTCCTGAGCAGCATCTCCCAGTCTGTTTTAAAGGCAGTGGAATTGCACGCACACCACCTCAAAAATTCCTGAACTTGTCAAAATTTGAGGTGGGACAGCAAATTCTGAAATGAAGAAATGAAGATCTGTCACTGGGAAGTGTCAGAACCGAGTTTCATTTCTTTGTCTGTGAAATAGGTCGATTTTTGCTCTAATTAGCCCATTACTTGTCACTAGAAGGTCCCAATAACATCTGAGATTATTTGACGGGACATATGGATGGCATTGATCTCAAAATCAAAATATTGTCTTTATTTAGTTTCATTCCTAAACAGCACAAATTGCTGCATCTTTTTCTGGTCAGAATTCCTCCTGTTTTGTTCTAGTGAAACATCTTGACAGTTGGAATCAGAAAATACGGGATACCTTGGGAGTAAAAGGGAGGAAGAGCTGTTTTCATTAGTGTAGAAATGTTACCGCAGTCTCACACATGGGTGTTGAAAACATCTGCTCCTCTAATTAGTTCACTGAGTATGGCTTGGAAGGCTCAGACACATCGTGCTGGGCTCCCTTACAACTGAAACAACAGGAAATCATCCAAACCCAGGCCTAGACAAAGGCTCTGTTCTGATACTGCTCTCTAAATGCTGACATTCCAGTTTGAAGCAGCAGCTCTGGGTTTTGCGGCCTCAAACAAAGCCTTGAAAGCATTAAAACAAGAAAGGTTTGAGCAGGGATGGCTGGAATGTTCTGTGTGGTGACTTTCGTGACACTTACTGGCGTCTGAGGGACTAATTAGCACTTAATTTGGGCTTGTTTTTGTGTTTGGGGAGCGCAGATACATCCACAGCACTGTTTAATGTGAAGTACAGCAGGTCTCGGTGGTGGGGTGTTAGCTCAGAGTAGGTTATGGGAAGTTTTACTTCCCTTTTTCCCTTCCTAGGGAATGACCAGTTGCCTGGGACCCAAACTGGAGCCGGCTGGGATGGGGGGCTTTGGATTGATCCTTTTCTTCTTTCCCCTGGGAGAGACTCTGGGTTTGTGGGACTTCTCACTTCTGTGCCTTTACGGATGACAGGGAGTCTGCATCCCGTGAGGTTGGAAATTCACCTGGAACGTCTGGGAAATTCACATAAAACGTCGGAAATTTACATAAACTGTTGGAAATTCCCGTGGAATATGTAGGAAATTCACCTAGAGCAACTTTTAAAGACACCAAAAATCACAGAGTCGTAGAATTCCAAAGCAGTTGAGGTTGGCCGGACCTCCTGCGATCACCGGGAGCGGTCACCTGCAGCAGGTTGGCCAGGCCTGTGCCCAGCTGGGTGTGGATTTCTCCATGGGTGGAGTCTCCACAGTCTCCTTGGGATAACTTGTGCCAGAGCTCCATTAGAGCCACACTAAAGGAGTGTTTTCCTGGGTTCAGGTGGAATTCCATCCGTGCGGTGTCAGTGTTGGCCCTTCCTGGGTTCATTCCAGGTCTGCGTTGTACTGGGAGCCTGGAACTGGGCCCAGCTCCCCAGAGGCCTCACCTCCTGTGGCACATGGAAAAGTTGGGAGCTACTAATTACACAAATGAGGAGAGCAAACCAATTAAACCTGGCTAAGTACGAGGGGGAGATGATTTGGAATGCTGGTGTTTGGCTGTTCCACATTAATATGGAAGTGGGCTTTTCCAAGGATACGCTTGTGTGCTCCTGCAAGGAAACGTTTCCATGCCAAACCCCAGCCCTGACTTCACTGGAGTGCTCAGGGCTGGGATTTTGGGTGTGACTCATCTTTAGTCACAGCAGAGCCTGACATTCCCACTTGGAAAAGGCAAAAGGAGTTGGGCTGGTTGGGATTTTGTGTTGGAATATTTCAGAACTGGAGGAGAAGGAGGGAATATTCTGTTTGCCTCCCCCTGATCTCTGATAAAATCCCAGGCTCATGAAGTCATGGATTGTGCCAGGCTGCCGTGGTTTTTCTAGGATTAAAAGCCAGGCCAGACTGTTTTATAGGTGCATCAACATCCCTTGGAAAGCATTGGAGCAACTCCTTGTGTCCCAAGGCAAGAAATCAGTGGGATCCAGTCAGGCTGCTGCCCATGGGCATCGACCAGGAAAATGATTGGGTGCCCTTTGTGAAAACACAAGGGAGCCCCAGGAGAATCGTGGAATCATGGAATGGCTTGGGATGGAAGGGGCCTCAGAGCCCATCCAGCTCCACCCCTACTGTGGGCAGGGACACCTTCCACTCCAAACCCTGTCCAACCCAGCCTTAAGAATATCCTTGTGCTTCCCTGCAGCCCTTGCAGAGCTGCCAGGTTTTGGCTTTGTGTCTGTAAACTGATGGCTCCTCTGAAGAAAAATTCCCTAAAAGCAAAAAATTAACTCAGGAAAATGTCAAGGAAAAAACTTGTTCTAAAGCAGGAGGAACTTCTTTCTCTGCCAGACTGACATCTCCTATAATCATCTTCTAAATGCAGAAGACAGGTTCTTTGTCATCTAAAGAATCGCTTTTTTGCTCTCATGGGAAGTGACAAAGTGAAATCCTTCCCTCAGAATTCCGTCTGTTCGCGGTGGATGCTCACGCACCTCGCAGCCCTGGTTCAGCA
>NW_008236198.1:1166342-1174455 GCF_000691975.1 Corvus brachyrhynchos | reverse complement strand
GCACTGCCAGACTGCAGCTTCTCTCTCTTTCAGTGAGTGTTTATTTGTATCTTTGACTCAGTGCAACTCATCAAAAATTAAAATTTAATAGTCCTGGCCCAGCATTGGCAGCTCTAATTCCAACACCAAGAGCTTCCATGGATTAAATTCCATCCCAGCTCTGCTCTGTGGAGCTGAGGGGGTGCTGAAGGCCAGGCTGGACATTGGGGCTTGGAGCAGCCTGGGACAGTGGGAGGTGTCCCTGCCCCTGGCAGGGGTGGCACTGGATGACTTTAACATCCCTTCCATCCCAAACCATTCCATGATTCCAGGAGAGCTCTCAAGTTCCTTTGACTCCCAGGCACAAGGCTTCTTTCCATGGGGATAAACGTGGCTTAAAACACTGTGGGTGAGGAACTCGGCTGGCATTCCATTTTCCAGGGTCTGTTGCCCACTTTCCCCTGGAATATTTCCCTCCATCCTCACACACACACAACTGGCACAGAGTAATTCCTGCACGTGGCTGTGGAATTGTTTTCCTGTTGTCTCTTCCCAAATCCTTTCCGCTCCTCTGTACTCCCAGTAAATTGCCAGCTTGTCCGGTGTAAATAATTCAGGAAGTTCTGTTCACACCTTCCAGAGAGCTGAAGGGGTCCGAGAGGGACCTGCTGAGCGTTCTTCCTACTGGGAACAAACCCAGCAGGGTGTTCCGGGGATATCCTGTCCCCAGCAGCCCCTTGGGTGGTGCTTGGAATGGGGTCACGGAGCCTTTGGGATGGGGTTGCGGGATTTGAGGGAGATCTCAGAGGGTTCCAGGAGCACAGGGCAGGCCCAGCAGGGAGCACTTGTCTGGGTGCTGAGGTTCTGAACGTCAGGATGGAGTCAGGGAAGCACGGAGCCTGTCTCCAATTTATCTGCTGGCACAGCTGCAAACTTTCCCATTGTTTTTTGTGGGATAAATTAAGGATTGAGGAAAGGGGATGAGCAGAAATGTCTGGTTTGTAGGAAAAGGCCAAAGATTTTGGAATATTTGAATTAACGTTCTTATACTTCCTCTTAGTGCCAATGCCAGCTCTGAGGAGCTTCCTTGGGGTCATTCCTGGGATACACAGGACATTTAGACCTGGATAGGGTCAGTAGAGCCAGGAGATGATCAAGGGAAAGGACCTGTGGAATGTTATTGTTGATCTCTGCCTGAATGTGGGACTAATCCACGGTTGGAGAGGATTAAACCAGGAGAAATATGCTGGAAATGGCTTGGATCAGAAATCATCTCAGTGAAACATTCTGTCTCATTTTGAATGTTATTTGAATTTTACTGAATTCATTTTTTTCTGGCTGTGTGAGATCATCATTCCACCAAACACATTCCCCCCTTTTCAGGAGATTTCTCCAGTTTGAAAAGTTTTCAAGCAAAAGCACTTCCAGCCTGGTTTTGGCAGCTGCCAATAGCCAGCAGTTGGAATGCCAAAGTATTAAAATAATGCACCTGCTGGTTGAGCAGGATGAAACCTGTGAGCCTCTGAACCACCAGTTTCGTGGCTAATGGGATTAAATTTCATAACAGCAGCACCGAATTTCACAGCTAGGAAGGAAATAAATGTAAAATATGCACAGAGCTGGAATTTATTTTTTCCTCTCTTTGTTTCAAACTTGAATTTGGAGGGTGAGGAGAGAACTCCAGAATGTGCTGTAGATAAGTATTAAAAATGGGGTTTAAAGCAAGCAAGCGTTCAAGGGTGGAAGCTGTCAGGTTTCTGAGCAGGGAACGAGCTGGTTAAAATACAGTTTTTATCTATTTTTATAGATTTAATGTTCTAAAAGACTCTGTAACTATGGTTGCTGCTGTCTTTCTGTTCCATTTGTGCTGAGCAGAAGAATGGGGATATTTTTTGCACCTTTTGGGAGAAGTGGAATGTTTTTACTCCAAGGAACCTCGCTGTGATGAAAGGATGGAGAGGAGAGCTCAGAGTGAACTCTGCCTTGCCTTGAATCTATTTCCAGTGGGCTGAACTTGGAGAAGGGAACCTGTGGATAACCCAGATCCTTGGGGAAAGTCAGGAGGAGCAAAGGCTGTGGTCCAGCTCTTTTTTAAACCCAGCCTTTGATGCTCGTCCTGCAGAGGGTCTCAGCTTCCTCAGGCTCTGGGATCAGCCACTGGAAAGTGAGACTTCTTCCCTGATTTTTAGTCAGAATTCCCAGCGCTGCTCCTTGTGCCTGTTCCCTTGGCTTTTCCCTGTGCCCTACTGGGGAGGGTCGAGATCTGTCCTCTCTGCCACCCTCTCAAATGGGGTGACAACAGAGAAACTATTTCCAGCCTCACTTTATTGCTGTTCTGCCCTTTTCCTTAGGGTTAAACCCCCAAATTCTCATCGAAATTATGGGATTTTAGAACATTTGCTTTGCTCCTGCCTTACACAGCCAGAGAAGGAAGCTCCTACAAGGGTGCCCCTGGTGTTGGTGACTTTGTGACAGTTTTTAGGGTTCCCTCTGAATTCCCACATTCTGCTGGACTTGTCTCCCTTCCATGCAGTCCATCCCTATAAATGAGCCCACTGGCAGAGGAGAAGGAGGAATAAATAGCCTCTGGATGAATCCAGGCCAGTTATTAATAGCTCCAGAGACTCCAGAGAAGTGAAGGCCTCCAAGAACATTCCAAGAGGAGCATCCAGGATCAGGAACCCTGGAGCTGGGGTTGGGGGGCTCAGGTGAGGGGTGAGGTGGTTGGGAGTCGTGGTGAGGCCTCAGAATTCCCCAGAAAAGTCCCTTGCCGTGCCCTGCTCCGGTGCTCCCTGGTTCTATTCCCTGGGAGCAGCCGCACGGAGCGTTAGGATGTTGTTCATCTTCCCGATGCCATCTGTTTTCCTGGGTGGGAGGGAGGAATGGGATTCACTCCAAGCTGTTCCAAATGTTTTTCCCTGGTCGAGGCTGAGATTCAGATGTTCATGTGCAGCTCCTGACGCCGTTCAGCGGCACTGGCAGGGCTGGGCTCGGGGCAGTCCTGATCCAGATGGATCCCACGGAGCTGGGATCACCTCTGGGTGGGGATGGAAAAGTCTGGGGGTCGCTGCTGCATCCAGAGGCAATGGAGCTGTCCCTGAACACCTCTGCTGCTTCCCGGTGTGTTCTATGGACTGAATGCTCCCTTCTAAGCTTTTGTCCAGCTTTTTTCCCAGCCCTATCCCACCTCTCACTGTTCCCACATCTCTGTGATCATCTTGACTGCTGCTGCTTTTTCATTCCTTTCTGGATTCTTTCATGTCCCACCCCACATTCTCTTTATTTTCCCTCCACTCAAGCAGTGGCCAGAGCCCTGATCTTTTCTCCCTCTTTTTCTGATCCTTGTCCTCATTTTCCGATCCCTGGATTTTTTTTCCCACAGGCAGCTGACACTGAGCACAGTGAGATCCTTTTTTTATTTTCTTTCTCAGTTTGCAGTTTTCTGCCTTTAAATCAGTGAATCTCACCCCAAAGCTGAGCCTGGGAAGCTGAGAAGAGCTTCTGGATACTTTTTCCTGGTTTTTGCAGTGGCTCCTGCAGAAGGGTTTTCTGCAAGTGCCTCCCTTGCATGACAACACTGGAAAACTGTCAGAGGCTGGGAGGTGGGAATTCTGGGGATTGAAATCCCTGCAGCACCTACAGCTCAATCCCGGAATCCTGGAATGCTTTGGGTTGCAGGGACCTTAAATCCCATCTCATTCCATGGGCAGGGACGCCTTCCACCATCTCAGGGTGCTCCAAGCCCTGTCCAGCCTGGCCTTGGACACTCCCGGGATGGAGCAGCCACACTCCTCTCATGGATCCTGACTTCCCAGTCAATGCATGGCTGGGAAATAATTCTGGTTTTAGGAGAATCCTTTTCTTTCTTTTAAATTAAGTCCTGATAGGATGAGTTTGTCTGGTTTAGGCCGTGGAGGGACTGAATGTTTATTTTGCCATTCTAGAGCTCAAAGAAGGGATGTGTTTAATTAAATATTAACAGAATCATTGCCGAGCTGTAAGAGCTCACTGCCTGTAGTAAATCAGAAAGTTCACGGTTGTCTTGGAGTCACCCAGCTCTAAGGGCTTTAATGGACATAATTCAGTGTATTTTGGCTGGATTTTATTGCTTTTTGGAGGTGACATCCACATTCCCCACAGGAGCCCTTCCCACTGCCTCCTCCAGGTCTCCCAAAGAGAATCCACGTGGACTGAGAAGGGACAAAGTGTCTCACAGCTGCTAAACTACCAATCTGTGAGAGATATTTCAACAAAAACGAGCATTAGATAGAATAATAAATATAAATAATATCATCTAAGAATAAAGGAAGTGTTTTGGCAACAGCCAGAGACGATTGGCAAATGTCGAGGAGCACTGGAGGAGGAGCTGGGGACCTTGTGCTGCTGTGGGGACATTGATCCACACCTTTTTTTTTCACCATTATCAGTAGAAAGGTGGCTGGGATCATTTACATGGAAATAAACTGATGGATGCATCGGCTGTCCCGATGAATTTAGAAAAGCTCTGGGAAAAGCCTCCGTTCCTGTGCTTGCACTGTGGGAATGACAAACAGGGATTGCTTAGCTCGGTTCTGGGAAAGGATCTGGGAAACAGGAGATTGGTGCCGTTCAAAAAACTGAGCTAAATCTTTACAAAATGCACCTGTTTGAGGGTTTTACTCTGGAAATGATAAAATTGGCAATTCCTGTCAGAATTAACTTGAGCTTTGTAAGCTGGGATTTGGAGGAGATTGTAACAACATTCCAAGCTTTGCTGGGAGTATTACGGCTGAAATTCCAGGCACATCTGGGCAGAACCTTCCAGCTTGATTTGGATGATTTTGGATGATTTGGATGATTTTGGCTTTGGTTTGGTTTGTGGTTGTCCAAACAGTTCAGTATTTGATAACCGCCACAGAAAATACCCATAAAATCCTCATTCAGCCCAGGATGGGAAATTCCCTATTTCCCTTCCCTCTGGATTAGAGCTCCATGCCTTTGGGCCAGGCTTGAACTCCTTTGCTGGAGTCACCAGAGCAGGCTGGAAATGGAAATTTGGTGGTTATTTTTAAGTTGCTCCCAAAAAAGCAAAAGCCCAAAGGCTCTCGGTGCCTTTATCCAGCTAAGGCTGAATGCAGCAGGTGGGTGGACGGTAAATTTATCCAAGGGTTTTGTCCATGTTTTTTTAATCTGGCTCCAGGCTGTGGCTCTGGACATCCAGCACTTGTTGTGATTGCTCTGGGGAGGAGCCTCAGCCTAAACTAAACCAGCTGAGACAAGGAAAATCCGTATGTTTTGTTGGAAAGCTTAGGCTAAACAAGGGAAATAGTAAAAAAAAATCCCAAAGCAAATCACTGTGGCTGAAGGAAAAGGATGTGCCAAAGTCTTCCAGAGCTGTTCTGTCCACACCTGCAATTCCCAAAGCTCTGCTGTTCCCTCCCCTTAGGTTTTTAATGCCGCACTTTTATTCCCGGAGTGGAAAGATTTGGTGCAGTTCTGGTGGCTGCTCCCAGTTTACAGCACGAGCGATAAAATTCCCCTGAGAAAGTCATTGCTAGGATTGCATAATTGGGCATTAAAGTTCTGATTATACTTTCCAAACTCCGGGACTTTGTTAAAAACCTGACATTCCAAAGCACTGAATTTCAGTGTTTGACAGCTCAGCTGTGAGAGTTTTTTTACAGAACATTTGTACCAGAAGAACAGCATGTTAATTGCCTAAAAAAAAACTGGGACAGATTAATCATGGAGCAGGATACTTGGGAGAGTGTAGTTCTAGAGCCCTCTGCTGATGGATTTCCTCATGGAAAGGGTGGTCAGGCTCTGGAAGGGGCTGGAGTACCCATCCCTGGAGGTGTCCAAGGATGTGGCACTCGGTGACAAGGTGGGCATCGGGCACAGCTTGGACTCGATGACCCTGGAGGTCTTTTCCAACCTCCCTCATCCTGGATTCTGCAGCCATCCCAGCAGACTTCCTGCTTTTCCATGATGTCCTTGAACATTTTTGCCATTATCCCTGCTCCTTAAACCCCTGACCCTGGAGGTGTTCCAGCTGTAACACCGGAGTGACCTCTGTGTGCAGTTTGGAGAGCGACTGGCTGCTGGTAGCTGGCCTTGGATAAGGAGTTTACAGCCACAAAGCGCTCAGTATCAACGCTTTATTTTCACTTTGTTGTTAGAAATGGAAGCTGGGTTTGTGTCATGCAATAAAATCATGGAATCGATCTCCTGAGTCAGAACAGACCCACAGGGATCGTCCAGCTCCAGCTTCTGGCCCTGCACAGCTCTCATTTGTTGTTCTTCGAAGCAGGGAGGGCTTTGTTTTCCCAAATTTATCCAGCCAAGGCTTTCTGGCACAATCATTTCCTGGGAGCAGGGAGGAGCCGTCCTGGAGCTGCCCTGGAATCTCCCATTTCCTTGTCCAAGGGCAGCTGCTCTGGGGGTGACTCCGACGGTGCCATGGGAAGGGTTGGGAGCCTCCTGTTTCCAGATCCCCCCTCAGAACAAGGAGAGGGTTGAATTTCAGCCAGAGAGGCTGTGCTGAGCTCTGAGCTCTGAGTTCTGAATTCATCTCCCTTCGATGGGGGAACTGACCCTGGCAAAACTTGTTTGAACCACGAAAGAGCGGGAGGCATCGGAGTGTTAAAAACCGGGATACGGGAATGAACTGAGGACGTGCCACAGATTTCCTTAGGGAAGTGAAATCCAGTTTCAGGGAACCACTTGCCAGTTCTTTCCTTTTTTGAAAGAACATTGTCTGGGCAACCTGAGGCTGCCCCTGGATCCCTGGCAGTGTCCAAGGCCAGGCTGGACGGGGTTTGGAGCAGCCTGGGATCATGGAAGGTGTCGCTGCCCATGGCTGGGGTGGCACTGGATGGGCTTTGAGGTCCCTCCCATTCCAGGATTCCATGCTATCCACTGAAATACAGAGGAGACAGGCTCAGGAATTCCTGGATAATGAGGTGTTTATGGGGATAAATGTCGGGCTTAATGTAAAATCATTTGCTCATGTTCAAGGAACCAATTTTCCACAGCTGCTTGTGGGAATTCTGCCCTTGAGATTTCCCTGGTGCTGACATTCCCTGTACAGCCACAGACTTTGGCATTCCCATAATCCCATTTATAAACAGCCATGGGGGCAGCTTCCAGCACTGCATCCACAGCTAGGAGAGGGGTGGAATAACAGGACAAGGAGGAACTGGTGGACAGTAAAAGGTTTTATGCTTTTTGTCAAAATATAAGGAGTGGAGTGAGCAGGGAAAAGTTTTGAGTTGGGAGTGAACAATGGGAAGAACGAAATCCCCTGCTTGTGCAGGGCAATGGAATGTTTCCATAGGAATTCCTAGAAGAGAGGGTAATTCCATGGCAAAGAAAGGATAATCCCACAGGGCAGAAAGGCAGCCTGATTATTGGGAATAACTGTGGAGGTGCAGAACTTTAAACCCAGATGTGGAGTTTGGGGAGCTGAGGGAAGAGGGTGTGAGCCAGGGGAGGGGTCCAGAGTGGGAGCTGTGCTTGGAATGGGATGCACGGAGGGAGGGAATCAAGGAGCAGTGGGATGGGGAAGGAAGGAGAGGATGGCCCAGGTGAGAATTATTGCTGGGGAATAACTGGAAGAGCAGAGAAGGTTAAAGAAGGTAAATGACAGCTGGGAAATAGTGGGAATATCTGTAGGAATGGGGACCTTGTGGGATAGAAACTCTCTCAAGGTGCAGTTGGAGTGGTGGAGCTTGGCAGAAAAGCTGGCATGGGATCAGAACTGGAATTTTTAATTGTTCAAAAATCCCTGTTCTGTTCAGAAAGGAAAAGGTTCTGTGACAGGATGGGAACATTTCCCCCAGGGAGAGAGCGACACATTTTCCAGGCAGTTTGTTCTGGGTATTCCAGAGGTTTGGGGAATACAGAAATGAGCTTGATCTCCTGTTTGGAACTGCAGTAATACCTGCTCCAGTGTGGATGTCCCATCCCATGGGAGAGAGGCAGCAGGGACAGGGAGGAAGGGAGAGGTCCCTCATCCCTCAGGAGAAGAGAGACCCCGAGGGGCTGGAGTGTGTCCAGGGCAGGGAATGGAGCTGGGAAGGGGCTGGAGCCCCAGGAGAGGCTGAGGGAGCTGGGAAGGGGCTGGAGCCCCAGGAGAGGCTGAGGGAGCTGGGAA
>NW_008236198.1:1160620-1166124 GCF_000691975.1 Corvus brachyrhynchos | reverse complement strand
CAGGGGCTGCCCAGGGAGGTTTGGAGTGCCCATCCCTGGAGGTGCTCGAGGAATGTGTGGATGTGGCACTTGGGGACACGGCCAGGGCTGCTGGGTGACGGCTGAACTCGCTGATCTAAAAGATCTTTTCCAACCGTACAGTTCCAGGGTTCTGTGATTCCACATCTGTGCCAGAGGATCAGCTCTCATTGTGAGTCACAGTTGTGGCTCTCAATTAAAACTTCCTGTCCTGGCTGCAGTTTGTGGCTCCCGTTCCCCTCCCTGGCACTGCCACCCTGCCAGCTCAGCGGAATGCCCCTGCTTCTGCTGCTGCAATCCTGCTGAGCTGATTATCGTGTCAGCAATAATGCAGCTGGATTGTGATGGAAACCACTGGAAAGTAATTGGGGATTCTGTAGGATCCTGTGAGGAAGAAACCCAGACTTAGTGGAAGTTCTGTTGTTCCTCCTCGAATCCCACTTTGTTTCCGTGGTGCCCTTAGCAGGTAAATGATTTTCTCTGCTCTTCCTTTGGAGAGCACTTCCAGCCACTGCTCCATAAAGCAGCAAATAAAGCCCATTTCATCCCAAATTTCACAGCAGATAATCTCTTAAACTAAAGGATTACTTCAAATAAAAGCTGCGAGACATCGAAGATCCAAGCAGAAATGTAAATTCCCTGATTTCCAGACAGCACACTTCCCAAAGAAATGTCTCTTGTTTGTTGGGATTCTCTCCTGCTGAAATGTCTGCAGGGTGAGCTGTCAAAGTGATTGGAATTTCTAGCAATTAAGAGCATAATGATTAATTTTGAACATGTGTCACTAATGTGCAACAAATTGCTGGAATTCTGTCGCTTCTATAAAAAGAATCGGGGGTTTTCCTTGAGGTCATGCAGAAATTGTCCGTGGGGAGAACAGGACACAGATTTTTAATCATCAAACCAACCCCAAGCACTGCTTTTGCTGTCACTAAAATGTCCTTGCAACTGGAGTCATCATCACCTCGGATTATCCAAAAAACCCTTACTCAGGAAAGCTCCTTGAGGAGTTCCAAGGCGAGGCCAACAGTAACCTTTGGAATCAATGAATATCTTACCAGGAAAGATAAAGATTTGCCTTTATATCCCAAAGGGCTGAGCTCTGGGCATTCAAAACTGATACTCTGTGGAAATAATTCTTCAATTTTACTTTACCCTTCTCTGCACCTTTCCCACATCTCAAGGTGTTGAGGTCCCAAGGGACCTCCCGGGACTTGTAGCAAAGCCAGGGAAACTTTCCCTCATTAATATTCCCGGGACACAAAGGCTGAAATCTGATTCTTCATGCTTGGTTATTTTACTTTAGGATTAGCCAAATCTGAATGGAAACCTGAGCACAGACCATTGTAATGGGGACATAATGAAGAGAATTCAATTATCTGCATTAAATGGCATTTCTGGGGGAGATATGCTGCTTATCTGGGAATTTCTGTGCAGGAAAACAATTCAGATAATATTTCACACCCCTCTCTTTGATGAGACCAATTCCCCTTTGGAAGCTCCCTAATAATTCTGTTGTTGTGACTTCAGAGCCAGAGTTTCTTAATCTTTTCAGGGAGATTAATGAAGACTATTACCAATTATACAACCTGGATAAATCCCTAATTTTGTGTTTCCAGTTAGGAACAGCGACATTCCCGCCTCCCTCACCCAGCTCTGGGGGGAGGTTTGGGAGAAAGTGCTGCTTGCTTCTGAACAGGGTGTGGAAAAGTGTAACTTCAATCGAATAGAGTGACTTCCAGTGGAGAATCCCAGGATTAGTGAGGCTGGAAAAGCCCTCCAAGGTCATTGAGTCCAACCTGCAACCAATCCACTCCGATGTTTTTTTGGGACATCAAAGATTCCACCCCAGCCATGGCAGGGACACCTCCCACTGTCCCAGGCTGCTCCCAGCCCCAATGTCCAGCCTGGCCTTGGGCACTGCCAGGGATCCAGGGGCAGCCCCAGCTGCTCTGGGCACCCTGTGCCAGGGCCTGCCCACCCTCCCAGGGAACAATTCCTGCCCAATATCCCATCCATCCCTGCCCTCTGGCACTGGGAAGCCATTCCCTGTGTCCTGTCCCCCTTGCTCCACCTCTGTGACCATCCTGGTGCCTCCTCTGGACTCTCTCCAGCAGCTCCAGGTCCTTCCCATGCCCCAGGGCTGGGGCAGCTCTGCAGGTGGGGTCTCACCTGGGCAGGGCAGAGGGGCAGGATCCAGGCTTGGAATGCTCCTTCCCATCTGGATATCTTATGGGGATTCAAGCAGATTTTTCAGGAAGGGCAGTGCTGCTTTCCAGGCGGAGAATAAGCAGATTACCCCTCATCAGAGGCCTTTTCTGAACGGGAAAATGGGGAGGAAATGCAAAGGAGCAGCAAGGACTGATGTAAGAGCTTACATAAGCACAGTTCCCGTGTCACAAGCACGAGATTATGGCTGGAGACAAAAGTTTGGGATAAAGAATACAAGGTAGAGGTGGTGAGAGCTGCACAGCTCACAGAGCAAAGAAACAAAGTGCTAAAAACTCCCAGTTTCGTGCAAAGCTGGTGCCCGCAAAGCTGCAGCTCACGGAAAGGTGAGCAGCAAATTAAAAACAAGAAGCTGGGTGAGGAGGTGGCGAAGCTGTGGAAAGGTTCCACGTGGTTGTAAATGCAGAGAGAATCTTCCTCCTCCTTCAAAGCTCTGAATTATTGACAGGGTTGTGTTTCTAATTGCAGTGGGGTGCTGCAAATGAAGATGACTCCGAGAGCTTTGAAGTTCCCTAATTATTGCAGTGACCCAGACTGGAACTGGACACTGTGGAAATCAGCCAGGCAGCCCACAGAATTAATTAAAGGGAAGAAAGGAAATAAAAGTGGATGTCTGCCCAGTGCCAGGAGAATATCCATGGGGGAGAGGCTTTGGGCTGAAGGAAATTCGAGGATTGTCTGCCTTTTAATTCCAACCTTAAACTCAGCTTTGTTCCTTTCCTTATGTGTAGTTCCAGTTATCAAATCTCTTTTGGCAGAGAAAATCCAAATTCTGGGGTATTGGAGCAAACTGGGAAACTCCCAGCACCTTCCCTAAGTCAGAGGGAGGAGCAGCTACCCTGGAACACCTCCCAGGAATCCTGGTGAATGCTCCAGAAAGGGCTCCTGCTTCCCAAACACGTTTTATGGGATTTGGAGAACAGAGGGATGTGCTTTAAAGAAGGGGAGGTTCAGACTGGATTCTTTATTGGAGATTGAGGTGGGACACTGGGAAGAAATTCCATGTTAATGGTGTTGATTGTGCTGCTAGTAAGAGAAAGAAAACAGGAGCAGAGAAGCCGTCCCTTGTGTGAGGTGTGTGACAAAGGAGGCACTGGAGAGAATTCCCTGCTGCTCTGGAAATAATCCCTGTTTCCTGAACCCTCTGGCAGCACTTTACTGCTCATTCCAGCCCTGCCATGCTCCCATTCACACTTCCAAGTTCTCGATGTTCAGGATTTCTCTGTAACTTTCTGGCTCTGCCAGATCCCTGCGGCTGGGATTTCTTGGAGTTTTCTGAATGGAAGAGTGGGAGGGATTTGGGGTTTGCTGCCCAGTCAGACAGCTCAGGCTGGGCCCTGACATCCCAGACCCTGCTGGGTTGAATTTGGACTCTGGTTATTCACCGTGGCACTGCAGCAGCTCCCCAAGACACCAACGCTTCCGTGGAGTGTTCCATGGAAAACTTGTTTAGGAGAAAAATTAAATCCATCATGAATGTATCCTGCAGAACAGCAAATTAGAAATTGATTTATGCTGCCAGTTACACAGAGGCAACTTCTGGAGCTTTTTGCAGCAGCATTGTCACCACCTCTCTTCTACACCCCCTGCTTGACTCTTCAGGAGATCCCAGAATTGTGGAATGGTTGGGTTGGAAGGGACCACAAAGCTCATCCCATCCCACCCCTGCCATGGCCAGGACACCTCCCACTGCCCTGGGCTGCTCCAGCCTGGCCTTGGGCACTGCCAGGGATCCAGGGGCAGCCACAGCTGCTCTGGGAATTCTATTCCAGCCCCTCCCCACCCTCCCAGCCTGGAATTCCTTCCCAGTATCCCACCTATCCCTGCCCTCTGGGTGCATCTCCTCGTGTGCAGGCCCATTGCAGGGGATAAAGCTTTTGAGATGAAGAAAAGGAATTGTTCTGTCTTGTTCCAAGATCCTTGGAATGCTGGAATTTGCTGAGCTGTTTCATCCCACCCTTAAATCAGCTGGGTGAACATGCAGCAGTTTTCTCTGTCTTTCCAGCAGGTGAGGGAAATGACTTCTCCTGTGACTCCTGCTAAACAGGGATTCGCGTTTTCCTGCACAAAAGATCCATTAATTGGGAAGGGATTGTATTTTACTGTAATTGATTTCCATGGAGCTCCCGTTTTCCTCAGATGAAGGATTTTCTTTATATGACAATGAACTCCAGGTACTGCTAATGAGCTGCTCGCTGGAGCTGAAAAGGAGCAGGTTCTATTTCTGCTGCTCTCCTCATTTATCTGCCTTTATTCAAGAAATAATCTGATTTTCCAGCTCTTTTGGAGGGTCTGATCTTCCTATTTAACGTGGGATGTGGGGCAATGACCTCCAGGACTCAGCTGTGGGGAATTACCATTTTCCCCAGAGTTAAACGGGGAAAAGCACCAGGCTCTGGTGTTTCCAGGAGGAGTGGGAGAGGAACCCCTTGCAGGATTAAGGAATGGATCCAGCTGCTGTGTCCCGCACTCAGCTCATCCAGGGGGTGGCTCCTGGACTGATCCTTTTCCATGAGCAGCCACCAGCACCAAGAAAAGGATCCCTGAACATCAGGAGAGAACAAAATGTAGGGAAGGAAAGTGTAATTACCAAAGCTGGAATTAGTCCAGGGTAGGAATTAATAACGCTGAAATTAATAAAAGGTTTAATTACCACAAGCCCACAGGGCATGAAATTCTACTCTTTTCGATTGTAGCCCAGATCCTTCCATTCCATACTGGTGCTTCCTGCAAAAACCTTATTTTGCTTTTTTTGGACTGATTTAGTGCTTTTTTTTCCCCTAAATATAACTCAAAACACTGAAGTGGTTTGGAAAATGGGAGTTGAGGCTTGAGCCCTCCTTGTCTTTGTGGTAAATACATTTCAGGACAGCCTGATGTATCCATAATGTTTAAATAACTCCAGGATGGCTTTAGGGACTGCTTGACGTGTTCCAAATCTGCTTTTGGAGTGTTCTCTCCATCCTGAAGTGGTTTTGTTGCAGTGACGAGGAGTAGGGCTCTGTGTAGGGTTACTCACTGAGTTAGGGGTGCTCACACGCACTGGGGGTGAGGAAGGGTCTGCAGCCCTGGGATCGAGGGTGGGAGAAGTTTGGGAGAACTTCCTGGGTGTGTATTTCAGTGCAGAAAAAGGAATGGATTTTGCTAAACCCCTTCTCAGGGTTTCCAGCAGAGCGCGGTGGCACGGGAGGAGCAGGACTGGTTTGGGATTGCAAAGCAGCCAAGGAGTCCATTCCTGACTTCCTCAGCTGCATACG
>NW_008236198.1:1149023-1159934 GCF_000691975.1 Corvus brachyrhynchos | reverse complement strand
CTGTGGAAGCTGCTGGAGCCCTGCTGCTGTGGGGGATCCAGGGATAATGCCCCTTTCCCAAGGGAATCCGACCCAGGTGACCCCACCTGAGTCCAGGCTGGGGCTCGCTTCCCGCTGGGCTGGGGACCAGCCTTGGCTCGGGGCTTCCATGGATGGGTTTGGGTTTTGTGGCTCCCCACAGCTCATTTTCCCATAAACACGTGCTTGTGGCTGGGCTTGGCTTTTTCCCTTCTGTCCCAGAGTGGGGAACAGCTGCAGGATTGAGGTTTGGTCATTCCACTGGCAAATCCCACCTTTTCATTCCAGAAAGGCACCACAAGAACTGCGCAGTGCAGACTCCGGATATCCCTCAGGAAAACTGGTTTTAATGAACCTCAATCCGGAGAATAATTCCCAGGAACATTCCCCTGAATGCTGCTGGTGTCACAGTCCTGCTTTTCCTCCCTTTTTCCCTCAGTATGCTGCTTGGAGATGACAACCAAAAGGAAAATCATCGGCCGCCTGGTGCCGTGCCGATGTTTCCGTGGGGAGGAGGAGATCGTCTCCGTGCTGGATTATTCCCACTGTGGCCTGCAGCAGGTGCCAAAGGAGGTTTTCAGCTTCGAGCGGACCCTGGAGGAGCTTTACCTCGATGCCAACCAGATTGAGGAGCTTCCCAAGGTAATCCATGGGATGTGAGGGCAAAGCCATGGCCTGGAATGTGTGCCCGGCTCTGGGATAGGGATTGCTCCTGACCGGAGCTCCTGGGGAGAGCTGGGGGCTCCAGGGTTATTCCTTGGAATTGGTGCTGGACTGGGAGGAGTAGGGACTCCTGCTCCTTCTTCACATCACAGGAATGGGGCAGCTGCTGGAGCCTGAAAGTGGGAAAAACAACTCTTCAAGAGAAAGGGTTCTGGCCCCGGAAACTCCTGTGGTATCCATGCCTTGATCAGGAGTCACCACTGCCTTTGGAGCCTCTCTGTCCCTGCTTTCCAAAGCAAGCTCTCCTTCAGGATGAGCCCTTTATCCCTGTGGGATATTGCTGGGAATGCCAGTGCTGTGCTCTGTGTCAGGATCAGCCCTTTATCCCTGTGGGATATTGCTGGGAATGCCAGTGCTGTGCTCTCCTTCAGGATGAGCCCTTTATCCCTGTGGGATACTGTTGGGAAGTACCCACTGTCCAACACTGCCCTGAGATCATCCAAGTCATCCTTCCAGTGTAAAACTCCTCCTCTGGAATCTTTCAGTCCATTCTCCTGCTGGTCACTGTTCGCTATAAGGAATTAAAAGTCACTGTAGCTGAAATGTTCTGGAAACAAAAGAGGGAAAGGTGGAAAAACCAATTAATGGCAGGTGCTGGCTCCACAATGAAACATCAAGGGATGGGATCCAGGCCTTAATGGAATTGTTCTCCACAATAATGAAAGGTGCTTACAGATCTTTCATTAAACATTGCTCCATTCTCCATCACCTCACAGCAGATTTCCCATTTTTGCTGCACAGAGACTTTGTAAAGATTCCATTTACAAAAGTAGAAAATGGACTTTTTCCGTGCCATGGAGTTGCTTTGCTGGGATGTGATGGTTCACTGCTTGGGAGGTGGCACTCCATGGAGGAATTCTGCACAGATGGTGGGGCAGGGCAGCCAAAATCCCTTTATTTTCATGTAAAAATGCTGTGGAGAGCTGGCTGAGCTCTCCTGGAGACATAGCACAGAACCAGCTGGGTTCTATCCCCAGAAATCCCAAATGGATCCTGGGGAAAACCTGCTCAGGAAGCCCTGAGGTCCCATTGTCTTATAATAATAACAACAACAATAATAATAATAATAATAATAAAAAAACAATAATAATATATTTTCTTATTTTCCTTCTGCTACTGAGGAATATTGGGAGTGTCTCATTTAGGGAGGGTTTTTTGGGATATTTGCGTTGGGTCTCTTGGAATTATCGAAGTGTTTCAGACTTGGGCTTGAGGGAAAACAAATGTATCAGGGCAAGATGCCATAATTCTGTATGGAAAAAAATGAGGACCAAAGGGAAGAGGTCCAAAATGCTGCAACTGGGATGAAGGAGATAATTTTCATTTAGAGTAAATCGAGTTTAACATAATCTTGGCCATGTGGAAGAGAAGATTAATGACAGTGTTAATAGCACTCATCAGTTTTGGTCTTGGGCCTTTATTAATTGTTACCAGGAAATTCAGCAGTCGAAATAATTCCTTTATCAAATTTTCTGCTCCAGGTGTTTTTGCTGCAGAGCTCAGAGCTTTTTTTCATCACTGAATTAACGTTCCAGGAGAGAAAAAGGCCTTTTTCCCGTGAAACTGGCACTGTCTTACTTACCATGAACTTTTTGTGTTGTACATTAAACTCTACCACTCTCTCCTCCCTCTGTAAATGTGATTGCAAAGAATTTATTCCAGAGGAAAATTTTGGCCAGTTTCTGGTTTTTGCTAGATACTCTGTGCCTCTGATATAACAAAATTCTTTTGAATCAAAACCCTTGATCATGTTTTATTATTGAATGAGGAAACAACTCAGTTAAGTCCAGCTCTGCTTTAGTTTCACGTGATGCTCTAGAGCCCAGTCAATTCTTTTCCATTGAACTGATGCCTTTAACTCACTCTGCCTGATCTTATTTTTATTTTTACCCTGCATTTTATGTATCATAATGATGATTTCTTTTCGTGCTGATTTTTAGTTCTTCATTTCTTGGTTTTTTAAGCATTTACAAGATTATTTTACATTTCTTGCTCTCTTTTTGGCTAAACCCAGCCAAGTCTTTTTATTCTTTTTGCCTTTGACTTCATTCTCCTGCTGCAAAAAGGGCCCTTATTTGTATGAGTCAAGTGAATTGATGACTAATAAAGAGCAAATTGATCTGGATGAAAGTGGAGTCGCTGGAATCAGCATCCAGAAAAACATGAGTGGGATGGAATTCTCCCCAGAGGTGCAGAATAAAACCCTGATTTTGTAACTCAGAGCTTGGTAGCACCGCTTGGCTTCGGTCTGACAGGAATCAAAGTTGTGTATGGACAGAGGGAATGATGATCCCAACAAAATCCTGATGGCCAGGGAGCTCTGGGAACTGGGAAAAATATCTGTTGAACATCCAGTGGGTGGAAACCAAGCAGTCTTGGGGCCACATTCCCGCATTCCATGTCTCATATTCCTTCTGGTACAGCAGCACATCATAAAATCACTCCAGAGGGAAGATTTTTAATTGGGCTTCTCCCTTCAGCACTTCCAGAGCCTTGGGTGTGTCCAGGTGGGGTCAGAACTCTGAGTTCTGAGCCTTCCTTAGCTCCCAGAGGAATTCCTCAGGCTGGGAATGTGCTCTGGGTATTTCCTTTCCCATGCAATATTTCATTTGTCTTCTTTAGTTCATCCCATTTCCTGCCCGAGGCGTGGCATGGAGTGGCCACGTCCCAAAACCTGGCAGATTCCCTGTGCTGGACATTCCCGCGATCCAAAGCCAACGCTGGAGTCTCTTGGTTGTGTCACTTCCCAGCCTGGTCCCAGGGGATGTGTTTCCTTAAGGGAGGAAAAGCTCCTGGATTCATTGGGAAGGAAGTGCTCATTTTCCAGAGGCACATTCCCTGTGGATGGGGTGGGAAGCGCAGTCCCAGCACGGGCTGAGGTTTTTTCTCACCCTGAGCACTTGTTGCTCACAGCATTCCCTCTCCTTTTCCTGAGAATCAATTCTGTTGAAGGAAAAGCAGGATTTTCCCGAAGGATTACGACAGAAATGTTTCAAAATTATCTGAAATGTACTCAAAGTGAAGTAACACACTGGAATTTTCACGGCATTCCCGTGGTAATTTGTTCTTCCATGGATACTCAGTTGAGTTTTCCATCCAGGCAATCAAATTATTCTGCATTCCCAGATAGTTCATGGACTTTATCCTGACAGAGGGGTCTGGGAAAAAGACTAAACACGGTGGGAACATCTCTGGCATCTGAAGAACTCTCAGGAGGTGCCTGCAAAGGGCAGGTGTGGTCCAGAACTCCCTGAATTTCCTGGTGAAAACTGGGAGCCCACTTCTATAAAATTGGAATGGGACGGAAAAATTAGAATTGAGTCCTGAATTTTGGGCAGGGACTGGGGAAAAGTGTCCTTTGGATAATGCCAAAGCATTTGTGGATCTTGAGGATAATTAATTTAATCTGAGTGCAGACACAATATTTTAAAATCTGCCATGAACTGAAATTATGAAATCAAATATTTTAATTTACCAGGAGTCACAAAAATCTGGGAATTTTTATGGTCCATGTGAAAGATATCAATAATTATAATTTCTATGATGCAATGATATCAAAATTCATGGATGTGATGAATTTGCAGGTTTGGACTCTCTCTGAACATCCCTGCTACCAATGACCCGTTTGATTTATCCCTGTCAACTGTGGGAACGCCTTCCCAAAAACCCCATTGGGAGGACGGAATTCTGCTGTGGCAGGTGGGGGGTTTGTGGTGTTTGTGTGTCATGAATGATCCCAAATGGATTCTTTTTTCCCATGAAACCCCGGAACAGCAACTGTTCAACTGCCAAGCCCTGCGGAAGCTGAGCATTCCCGACAATGACCTGTCCAGCCTCCCAACGTCCATCGCCAGCCTGGTCAACCTCCGGGAGCTCGACATCAGCAAAAATGGTGAGGCCTCCAAATCCTGAGGATCCCAAGGAATTGGGAGCTGCAATGAAGTTTTAGCTCCTCATGATGGAGAAATGGGTGCTCCGTCTCAGGGTTCCCGCCTGGTGCTTTGGGGAAGGATCCGTGGAAATCCACCTCTGTTTTTTCCTTAAAAAATAGAGTTTTCTGTAGCATCCCGTGCCCTGGTGGCTTGTGCCCAGTTGGGAACAGGAATGTGAGGCCAGTTTTCCATGCACTTAGGAACATTCCACTTCCGAAGTGGTTTAGAGCTCAATGGGCTCGTGGGGGGGGATTTAAACAATTCCCAGGATTTATCTGGACTGATTTGCTGCTGTGCTTTCCCAGTTCTGCATTTTCATATCGATGGGCCTAAAAACCTTTGTGTGCCTGAGCTCAAGGGTCTTCATTTTAAAAAATGAGGCTTAGGAACTCCTGGAAATGTTGGGAAATTTCCTGTCAGTGGAGGCCTGGAGACTGAGGATTCTGTGAGAGATGAGACAGGGAAAAGCAGTTTGGGAAGAGATGAGGGCACAAGTATCAGCACAAATGATGTCACTGTTAATTCTAGAAGGTTGTATAAATCAAGCATTAGCAGAAGAGTTCCAAGTTTGTGTTTATATGTATTTATTTAGGGCTTTTAGATTTAAGAATCACCTTTGAGATGATAATTCCAAGCTGTGTTTCCTCCCTGCTCGAGCTGAAGTCTGAGCTGAAAAGCCCAGTGAACAAACCAAGCTGAACAGGTTTTGTGTAGATAACATTTTGGTGTATATAATAAATATTTTTGTGTATCTAACATTCTTTCCATGTTTCTTTAGGAATCCAAGATTTCCCAGAAAACATCAAGTGTTGTAAGTGTTTAACGATAATCGAAGCCAGCGTGAATCCCGTGTCCAAGTGAGTACCAGGAGCTCGTTTTGCTCATTCCAAGGGCACAAAGTGTGCTCAGTGTGAGCTCAGAGTTCAGGGCTTTGTGTCCAGTCCTTTGGCTGCATTAATCTGAATTTTTTCTAATTGTTTTAACCCCAGGGTGGGTTTATCTGAGATCTGAGTGTCTGTTAGTGCCAGTCAGGCTGGGCACCCTCTTGAACACAGGGCTGAGGCTTCACCTGGACACTTCACCAGCCCTTATTCCTTATTCCCTCCAAAATCCCAACGAAAAATGTGTTGGAAATCCAGGATTTACAGAATGGAGTGAAGGGGAGAGAGGATGAAATGTTGCTGTTTCAGATTAAAAGAAATAGAGAGAAAGGAAGAGGGAGAGGGAGAAAGAATGGGAGGAGGAGAGAAGGGGAGGAGGAGGAGAAGGAGAAGGAGGAGGAGAAGGAGAAGGAGAAGGAGAAGGAGAAGGAGAAGGAGAAGGAGAAGGAGAAGGAGAAGGAGAAGGAGAGAGGGAGAAAGAGGGGGAAAGAAAGAAAAAGATAGAAGAGGAAAGGAAAGGAAAGGAAAGGAAAGGAAAGGAAAGGAAAGGAAAGGAAAGGAAAGGAAAGGAAAGGAAAGGAAAGGAAAGGAAAGGAAAGGAAAGGAAAGGAAAGGAAAGGAAAGGAAAGGAAAGGAAAGGAAAGGAAAGGAAAGGAAAGGAAAGGAAAGGAAAGGAAAGGAAAGGAAAGGAAAGGAAAGGAAAGGAAAGGAAAGGAAAGGAAAGGAAGGAAAGAAAGAAAAAGATAGAGGAAAGGAAAGGAAAGGAAAGGAAAGGAAAGGAAAGGAAAGGAAAGGAAAGGAAAGGAAAGGAAAGGAAAGGAAAGGAAAGGAAAGGAAAGGAAAGGAAAGGAGAAAGGAAAGGAGAAAGGAAAGGAGAAAGGAAAGGAGAAAGGAAAGGAAATGGGAAAGGGGAAAGACCTTTGGCTTAACCTCCTCAAGCAGGAAGGCAGGAAAGGCTGCATGTGCCAGGCCTTTGCATTTCCTGTGTTTGTAGCAATGCAGAGAAGATGGGAGTGGGCAAAAATGTCTGTAAGAAGTAAGTTCTTCAGGAGAATTTGGGCAGGGAAAGAAGGTGAGAGAGAAAGTCACCTTTCTGCTTCTAAATATACATTGTTATTATCTCCATGGCAACCTCGGGGGGAGCATTAAGGTTTGCACTGTTTTTTTAGGCTGCCAGATGGCTTCACACAACTTCTAAATTTGACCCAGCTCTATCTAAATGATGCCTTTTTGGAGTTTCTTCCAGCTAACTTTGGAAGGTAAGAATGAGTCATCCCAGCACATTCCTTTCATTTGAACCCGGCTCAGGCTCGCAGGGGCCAGCTTAAAGCTGGCTTCTCTTGAAAAACTGAACAAGAAACGCAGAGATTTTGGCTTTCCAGCCCCGTTTTCACGAGTGACTGGGAGAGTGAGTGTTGTGTCAGCGGGAATTCGGTGGTGAGGCGATGCAGTTTGGCACTTTGGGGGAAGGTGAGGGAAGCAGGGCTCGAGGATGCTCGTCCTTCCCGCGGCGTGACTCAGCTGTGGCAGGGGCACAGAGCAGCACTGTGGGCCCTGCCTGTGCCAAACGGGCACGAGGGTGAAGAGCCGTGAGTCAGAAGGGCAGGGAGAAGCGGCTGAGCATGGTGGAACAAGCAAAGATGAGATGTGGAAGCAGAACAAGAGAGAGCAGAAGGGATGGGGAACGAGGGTAAAAATAAAAGCAGCAGGAGCAGAGCCAAAAAATGTTAGATAAGGACAAAGCAGAGGTGGTGGGAACCAGAGTCAACCCAATTTCCATAGGAGGGGGCAGCAGGAGCTGGGGGGCCTTACCCTGCACAGCCTTGGCGGGAATGGGGAGTTTGTCCCACTTGGGTTGTCCCCCTGGGCAAGGAGCTCAGGAGACAAAGGATCAGCAGAGCAAATCTTTGGGGTTGTTCCAGAGCTCACCCAAGCCCAGTTTTAGGCTGGTGCCTGCAGCCACCTGGTTGAAAGGTTTATTATTTGTCTGAGAACACCAGCTCAGCTCTCCAGAGGTGACACTGAGGAGACCAAATCCTGTTGGAAGAGGCTTTGGGCTGCTCAGGCCTGGGGAGATAAAAACGCTGCCTTCCCACAGCCCCTGGGCTGGGCCTGGCTCTGCCCTGGGCACCTTCAGAAAAACAAAACAGCAGCAGCAGCAAGGGAGTTGTTTGCAGGTGAGGAGTGTGTGGAATGTCAGGGTAACCCCTAATTCCTGCCCCTGGAGTCAGATATAAATCCAAACATCAGGGGAAAAGGGATGGACGGGACACCCTCAGTGTGGTGTTTGCACCCATCCTGCTCTGGCAAAGCCCTGCTGGGGCTTGGGCTGAAGATCTTGGGGTTAAGGACAGGTTTAGGAGCCTAAATCTTCTGGCAGAAAACACTTTCTGTTACAAATGCTGATTTTCTATGAACAAAGGGACTCTAATTCCTTCATCATTATTGTTATTTCCCTCCTGTCTGATGTCTTTGGGGCCGTGCATTTACAAACCTTGCTCTTGTTTTCTTGTTGGTTTTTTTTTGTTGTTTCTTCCAAACTTTCTGACTTTTCCTGTGTTTTCCTTGCTGGAGTCATGGATAAAATGAATTTAAAATTGCTGGGGAAACCTGATAAATGTCAGAGCTTTTCAGAAGACATGAAATGATTTGGCTCGGAGTTTTGTGCCAGAGCCAGCCCCACAAGAACTGGACATTGGATTATTGTGCATGAAACAGCCTTCTTAAAAATTAAAATAAGTAATTTCAAAGCATTCTGATGGATCCTTTGGATGCACTCATGATTTCCTCTCCTGTTTCCAGACTTGTCAAATTGCGAATTTTGGAGTTAAGAGAAAACCACTTGAAAACTCTACCAAAGTAAGTGATGGGATATTTATATTTAATCACCTGGAATTTCCAAAAGTGCCAAATATTTGGATTGGTAGCAATGCAGTGGCGATGTTTCTGCGATGAGTTGGTTTTTTGCATTTATTGAAGAAATTCTACTGAAGGTTTTTAGCTAAAAAAACCCCAATTTATGATTCCATGATATAATGGAAGATGGACAGTGGTTGACCAGCTGAGTGTAACTCAAGAGCCAAAATTTGGCATTTTAAGATAAATATCTGATATTTTAAGATAAATAAAATTGGGAAGCACCAGGTGAGCTAACCCTGGTCAGTGAGGACGTGACAGCATTTTCCTCACCCAGGAATCATCTGAAGTGTTGAAAACATCCTCAGGAAAATGTTCTCCCCTCATGGTCTGTCCAGAATTAAATGGTTTGGCTTTACTGTGTCAGCAGGATATTGAGGAAATGTCCATTTTGGAGGATTTCTTGGTGCTTTGACAAAAAAAAAAGGAAGTTTTTATGATTTGTTGCCGTAATTTGAGCAACATTTAAAGGGTGTTTTGAAAAGGAAATGCTAAATAAATGAACAATAAACTTCTCCCCATCCCATGCCTGCTGTAGGAGCTGCACTGGAAAACAGGGAATATGCTGTGCTGTCCAGACCAGAACTATGGAACTGTTGTCTGGAGCAGGGATCAGCCTGAAATGGAGAAGTATCCCTGGATTTGGGGTTTTAGGAAGGAGGGCTGTGTGTCCCCATGGTGAGACTCCCAGTGGTGGCACTCAACTGGGTTTATCAAATGCTGCCAACACTGATTTTTCACATTATTCAGCTCATTTTCAAAGGAATTTCTCAACATCTCCTGCCCAGGAGTCACATTTTGCTGCTTCCCATGGAATTTTATCCACAGCACTGCTCTGGTTTAGAGGAAAGCTGGTTTTTGGGGTTAAACACAATATGATTTATGTGGGCTGAAAACACTTTTCTGTAGGAATTTTCCAGTTCTCCTGTTCTGAGTTACTTTTATCCTATGAAAACCAAACAAATAAACAACTTTAATCAGTTTTTATCTCCATTTAAATCCGGGATCTGTCCAGGACAGGGGACTGGCAGCCTTTGAGGTGTTGATTTGTGTGCCTGTGGTACCTGGGCTGCTCCTAAAGCTCAGCTTAACAGGAGGGAATTGCCTCACCCTTGGATGCAGAAGGAGCTGGTTGGAATAACTGGATGGGATTTGTTTGGATTGAGGGATTGCAACTCCCCAGCAGCACAATTTTGGTCAAATGGGATGTTTTTATATTTTCTAACTCTAATCCCACTAAAGATAAGGCTGATTCCTGACTCCAGAGGGAGCAAGGCTGGGACTGTGTGGCACTGGTGCTAACAAAGGAGTGTTTGGGGAGTTTTCTCTGGGATAAGAAGTGTTTAATCAGGGGATTTTGGTCCAGTTTAGGGGGTTGGATGGAAGATTCCAGTTAAACGGGGTTCAGTAGCACCCAGTTTGTGGAGTGGGACTTTTCCCGTGATTCCAAGGATGTTCCTTGGGAAGGCTCCCAGGGGAAGAAGGGCCTGGCTGTGGCAGCTTTGCTGGAACCACCGAGGTGGAGTGGAAGGAAAAGGTTTTGCTCGTGCAAATTCCACCCTTAAAGTGCTGGGGAAAGGCCAGGGCACAACCTTGGCATCAACTGGGGGGGAAAAAAATGGGAATGTGGGGCTTTTCTGGGATTATTTTTTTCTCTGTGGGCAAAAGGGCTCTCAGGACAGTGTCAGAGAGAGGATGGAAGTGTTGAAGATTTTCCTCCCTGTGGTGGGGGATTTCACCTCTGATCCCAAAGGCTGGAATGGGGCTGGAAAAGCAGGACTGGGAGTGGGAACAGGGTGGTGGTGGAAGTGCAGGAAGGTGGCAGAGGACACAGGAACCCCTGAAATTCCAGGCTGCTTTATTCACCCAGCCAGGAGGAGAAGGGAAATTGGGAGAAAACCCCCGTGTTTCCAACAGAACCAACTGCACTGGGGAGAACAAACGCGGGATTGTAAAATCCAGGAATGTTACACGGAACAGACATCATCCATTCTGGCTAGAGCACTGAAAATCAGGATATATGGCACAATGCACCGGGGAAATGAGTGGTGCAGATCCTCGAGTTTGTATTTAAAGGTTTCCTTCCTTGTGCTGCCATTTTTTAACTTTATCATGAATAAAATAGCCTCAATATCCTGGCACTTTGTCCAGAGGTTCTAATGCAGGACACGAAGAGAAGGGCAAGAAAATAATATTAATATTGCAATTGCAATTTCAATTTTAATATTGCAATTTGAATTTAAATAGGTGTGAAACAGTCTGGAAGGACATTTTAAGTCCCTTCTGCTCAGGGTTATTTAAGTTAAGTGGGGCTTAAGTGGAAAAAGAGTTACCAAAAAGCAGATTTTTTTTTTTTCCATGTCTTTCATGCTCTAGAAAAGATGGATTTTGGAATATTTAGAAAATATTCTAAAAAGTTTCTAAAATATTTAGAAAAAAAA
>NW_008236198.1:1135776-1148957 GCF_000691975.1 Corvus brachyrhynchos | reverse complement strand
ATGTGCTTTGTGTTAGGCAGAGCACTAAATCTGCTCTATTTCCTGCTAAATCCAGGTTGTTGGAAGATGTATCCATAGGAACTGGATGCAAAATGGTCTAAAATTACTGCAGAAATAGCAATTTAAGGCAATTCTGACTGTGGGTGATGAAAACATGGCAGGATATTCCCATTTTCCCCACAGAAAAGTTTTTAACCTGCTGAAAATATCTTCATGTTTGGCCCAAAGATCTTCCATGAAATCAAGGATTTATTTTCCCTCTGTGTGGTTGATCAGAGATTATCACTGATCATTTTCCAGGACCTTCTGAGCAGCTGGAAATATTTGGAAATCTCTGCTGGATGTTGCAGATAATTTCTGATATTTTATTAAGGCTCTAATTTGTCCAACAAAAAATAGAAAAATCTGGATTTTTTTTTTTTTTCTGGAATTTCTGTAAAATTTCAGAGCATTTGGGAGATTCTGACCGAGTTTTAATTTGGGAACTTTTACCCTGCTGGTGGCCTGTGCTGGGAAAAGTGCAGTGGGATTTCCTCCTCCTAAAAACCTCCTTAGCCCACCAATTTTCCTGATTTTTCAGCCCAGACATTCCTGAATCACAGCACATTCCCTCACTAAGGGGAATTTTGTATTTTCTGGGAATAGGCTCTGTCCTAAGTATTCATTTCTCTTCATGGTCAGCAGACCTGCTGCTCCTAAACTGATTTTCTGGGGATTTGAACACCCTGTTGGACTCCTGAGAGTGACCAGGAATATTCAGGAACCTCCCTGATGGCTTTTTTTTTTACCTCAGGAAAAATCTGGAATCTCCCCTGTGCTGCTGGTTGCTCCAAGCAGCCTGGAATTTTCAAAGACCTTGGAGTAAAGTCCAAGCCCTGAGCTGATCTCTGGGCAGGGGAAAACACCTTCCCGGGGTTCTGTGGGGTTTCTTCCCAAAGTCATCCATAAAACTGAGGGGTTGTGGGGAGCTCCTTTGGACCTGGAGGGGCTGGCAGGGATGAGAAAATCCCTGGATTTGCTGATCTCATCCTCTGACTCACTGGCTCCCAATAAAGTCGTGGCTCCTCAGCAGATCTTTGGGATTTTGGGCAGCCCTTGTTTTCCTGCTGGGAAAAGTGATGTCTGATAGATCATTTCCAGAGGAGTGAGCCCTGGTGTAGGAAAAAACCCAGGAATTCTCCTGGACTTCAGGATTAATTGGCTTTGTGAGGAGGAAAAGTTGCAGTCCTCAAAAACGGGAGAGGCTGTGGCATTCCAAGGGCACCAGCAATTAAAACTTGGGATTTCATGTGCAAAGTCCCGTCCCGAGGGACCAACAGGGATGTGGGGATAAATCAGGAGCTCTCCAGTCGGGAATGAGGCTGGGAATGAAGGATGGGAGTGCTTTAGAGGGGTGTAAAATGGACCCAGATGGATCTGTCACGGAGTGCTCAGCGGAGCCAAGGGAGCGTTCGTGGCACGGGGTGAGGGAAGAGGGAGAGCTCCTTTGGGAAAGCTCCCAGGGAAATGGGAAAGGCCGGAGCGGGTCCTGGCAGGAAAAACAGCGACTGCACAGCGACGGTGTGGGAGGGCCTGAAAGTAATGGTATTTCTGTGAAAAAAGGAGAACCGAGGGGAGACACTCCAGTGTTCGTGTGCGCACTGGGGAAACTGGGGACTGGGGAAACTGGGGACTGGGGAAACTGGGGCCTGGGGAAATGGACTGAGATCAGCCAGAAATGGCACATTCTGCCACAGATCACCTAAAGGCCTGTGAGTGAGTCCTGGCGCGGCTCAGCGCTCCCATCTCCTCTTTGTTTGGCTTGCTCTGTCCTTTGGGGCTTCCAAGCTGAAATTCCTGAAATAATCGGATTTTCCAGCCCTCTCTTCGCAGTTGGTTTGGTGCAACCTTCCACAATACTTCATCCCTGTCCTTTGGCTCCTGGCTGGAGTCAGGAATGAAAGGACTTCATGGGCGAGATGATGAGAATTGATGATGGTGGGGGGGATGGGGTTTTATTTTCCTTTTGTTAAAATCACCCATTTTATCTTGATCACTTTTCAGCCTTCGAATCGAAGCCAGTGTCCTGAATTCCTGATTGCACATTTTAGGCTCCGACTGTACCAAAGCATAACCACTGAAAATAGAGGGTTGATTTTATCCCTGGGAATTCCTGCTCATTCTGTTTGCTGTCAAAATTCAGATTTTCCTTGGAAAATCATTGTTTGGCTTTACCTCTTGTAGGTGATCAAATTTAGGAATTTTCTGCTTTGGCTTTTTCTCCAAAACCCTCGAGCTGGGCTGAATTTCTGGGGTTTAATTGCCACAATTTAAGGTACAAAAGGATTTCTGTGCACTCAAGCCCATAAAAAATAAATTTTCCTATTTTGGAGAATATTTTCCTATCGATGCTCCAATATTTTCCTCGATGAAGGGAAAATTGGATAAGTTTTCTTCTCATAATTGAAAAGCACACAAGGTCAGCCCAGTTAAAATTTTCCATTAAAAATATTGGAAGGAGAAATGGCCACAAGAAGGATCTTCCTCAATTAAGCTTCTCCTTCTGGGTAATGAATGAAGGGGTGAAAACCAGATTTTGGTGCAGATGTCATTGAAAATATCTGGTTTGGCTTCCCAATTATCTATTGGGAAAAAAGCTTGGGGGGAAAAATCCACATTTTTCACCCACAAGAATTTCCTCTTAGGAATTTCCATAAAATGGAACTTTCTCTGAATTCCAAGTGTGCTTTGAATTTTTTCTGTACAGACCATGTGAAAAAAATGACGTTTTTCTCTGACATTCATTCCATTTTTTTTTCCCCCCAGGCCTTCCCACTTCTTTCCATTTCTCTCTCTCCCCCCAAATTTAGAGGTAGACCCAAAGCTTTAATTTGAATTAACCCCATTGTGGATCTGCAGCAGTGAATGTGCCAGGTATCCATAACTACCCAAAATCGAGGGAAAAACCATATGGGAACAAGGCAGAGTGGGGAAGTTTTCCTGTTCTTGCTAAAATTCAGATTTCTTGGGATGATTTGCAGCTCCTATTTATGCTGGCGTTTTTAAAGGGCTGGGGCTGTGTATAAGGAGATTAAACACATTAAGGTTTTTAAGCAGTGTCATAAAAACTGTGTGAAAATCAGATTTTTGTTTTGTTTTGTTTTTAAAACAAAATCAAGTGAATTAGCCCAGATTCTTCCTATTATCAATAGCAGTGGCTGCTTTACAGAGGTCAGATTTGCAAATTTGTAGTTTCTAACCCTGTGGAATCACAATTTTTGTGCCCTTCTGTAGCCAAGACTTTGCTCCAAAGGGAGAAATGAAGTGAATAATCCAGAAATTCCAGGAAGACATTCCGAGATTACAAATGTCCCAATCCTTTACCTCCCTTCTGATGGGAATTTGCTGGATAAAAGTGGTTTTTACTTCCAGGAACCTGATCATTGAGTGGTCCCAAGCTTCCCTGAGCCTTACAAGTGTCGGTACCGTGAAATGCACGTTCCTCGCATCCTCAGCACTTCCCAAATCCCACTTTAGGAAGTTGCCTGGCAAAAATCACAGGGTTTTTTTTTTTTGAAGTGTGTTGAAGTCAGTGGAAGAGACAATTTAAATCAGCTGAGAATCTGTCCGGGGGGCGGCTGAATTTAGGGAGAAGCTTCACTTCCTCCTGCTATTTTTTGAGATGCTGCTCCACTTTCTCCCGAGTTTCTGATAAAGACGGGAAGTGTTTGCCACACTTTGGGTTTATAAACATTTCCAGGGTTCCTGGTGACCTGTTTTCCTCAAATAGCAGCTCTGGCTGACTTTGGGAACTCGCACTCCCCCCCAGCTTTACTACTCTGGCAGCACGTTATTAAAATATTGGCAATATTTGAATCAGCAACTGCTACTACGAGGTTTCCCTTCAGGGTTTTTTAAGCTGAATCCATTTGCTGCTCAGGGAAGAGGCTGGAAAATGTATTCCATTGTTTTGCTTTAGGAAAAAAGGCTTTTCCTATTTTTAAAGGGTGTAAAGCTGTCTGGAAAATTGCCTTAATTGTTCTTCATAGAATCCCAGAATTCCAGACTGGCTTGGGTTGGGAGGGACCTTAAATCCCATCCAGTTCCACGGGCAGGGCCACCTTCCATAGACCAGATGAGCTTCAAGGTCTTTTCCACGGAATTCTGGGATCCCGTGGTCTCCTTAGGAGCGCTGAATTTCAGAGGAAAGCTTGCTGGCCCCAAGTGCTGGGAGGGGAGAACGTTTACAGCCGTGGAGAATCACCCAACCTCACGCTCCTTTTGTTCCTCATTATCCCAAAATCCTGGGCTCCTCCCAGAACCCGGAGCTGAACACGCTGGAATTCCCTCTGCTAATGGGATTGGATTTGGTCACACTCCACCCCTGCTCTGCTGTCCCAGTTCATGGCACAGGGGAGTGGCTCCCAGGGCCGTTCCCGTTATCCTGGGTTAATCCCAGCCCTGCAGAATCCAAGCACCCTCACGCAATTCCAGCAGGGAGCCGCTGGAGTGCTGTGGGCAGCGGGATGGGGTTTCACCTATGGGATCACTTCTGGTTTTCACAGCTTGCAGGGAACTCCCAGCTCCTCCTGTACCCGGGTGCTTCGTGTCCCTGCCCCGTGGGAGAGTGGGATTGGCTCGGCCTGGCGCCCTGGGATGGGGGCTCTGGAATCCTGCAGGTTCTCACGGAGTAGGTTCTCATTTAGGGGTTTTTTTTCTCATTTAGGGATTTTTTTCTCTCATTTAGTAGGTTCTCAGTCGGTTCTCACTTAGGAGGTCCTCACTGCGTAGGTCCTCATTTAATAGGTTCTTTATCTCATTCAGTGGGTTCTCACTCGGAGGGTTTTTTCTCTCATTTAATAATAGGATTTCCCTCTCATTTAGGAGTTTTCTTCACTCATTTAGTAGGTTCTATCCCTCACTTAGTAGGTTCTCACTTAGGAGGTTTTTTCCCTTATTTATTAGGTTGTTTCTCTAATTTTGTAGGGTCTCAGTAGGTTCTTTCGCTCGGTGGGTTCTCATTTAGTAGGTTCTTATTTAGTAGGTTTTTTCTCTCATTTACTAGGTTCTCAGTAGGTTTTCTCTCATTTAGTAGGTTCTCAGTAGGTCATTTCTCTCATTTACTAGGTTTTTTTCTCATTTAGTAAGTCCTCACTTCGTAGATTTCTCTCAGTAGGTTCACATGTAGTAGTTCTCAATCATTTTCTTTCTCTTCCTTCCTGGCTTGGGTTGGGAGGCTCTCATTTAGTAGGATTTTTCTCTCATTTAGTAGGTTTTTCTTCTCCTTTAGTAGGGTTTTCTCTCAACAGGATTTTTCTCTCGTTTAGTAGGTTTTTTCCCTTAATAGGATTTTTCTTTCATTTACCTCTCATCTAGTGGGTTTTTTCTCTCATTTAATAGGGTTTTTCTCTCGTTTAGTAGGTTTTTCCTCTCCCTGAGTAAGGTGCTGGATTGTGGATGGTTTCCAGCCAAACCCTTGGAATGACATTTTGCCCTGTCACCATCTTAAGCCACACCAAAGAGTTCCTGCAGCTGCTCTGGCCTGGGAATTCCAGCTCATCCCTCCCAGGGCCATCCTGGGAGCTGTGTTCCTGCAGTGCATCCACCAGAATTCCCTAAAGTCGGGAAGCAGAGAGCCCCAAACCACTGCGGGACCTCGTGCTGCCTTTTCCATGAGCCTGGAAAAATTCCCTGCCCTCTGGAACTTTGTGTCAGCAGGAAAATAAAGATAATTCTGCAAAATTTTATGGCCCTCAACTGCTTTTATTCCTGCACATGGAAAACCGGATTGGTGATTGCTCCTGGATCCTCCTGGATCCTCCTGCCCATAATTCCAGAGGGATGTTTCAGGAGTGACCCGAAATTTTCCAGGTGTTCCTGCCCATTCCCAACCACTTCTCAAGGAAAATGCAGGTTGCTATTGAGCCCTGGCACTTTTGGTCTCAGATCCATCCCAGCCCAAATTTATTTCTCTGGCTTTCCTTTGGAAGTGATGCTGGGTTTGATCCCTGCTGCCCCCAGACCACGCTGCAGCAGGAGGAGGAATCAAAAGGACTCTGAAATGAGGAACTAAAATTCCTTTTCTCCTGTTTTTGGGTTCAGCTGACGGAGTCAACTTTGGGTTGTCAGATATTCCTTAATTCCCATCGAACCTGGTTCATCCCTGGGAATTATTCAGCACCTTAAATTAGATCTTCTCCTGTTCTCTGGCAAAATAAATGGGAAAGCAGGGCTAAAAGTGCATTTTAGGTCTCTCTTTACTCTCTGTTTGTTCGTTCCATGCAGAATTAGTACAGAAGAGCAGAAAGTGTGAGGAATTCTTTGGGGGTTTGAATAATATATAAACATAAAGGTTTATAAGAATAATGTCTTGCATATCCTGATGAAACTTTGGTTATTTTTAGTCAGTTTTTATTATGGGAAACTTGGGCTGCTTCTCCTCGAGGCGGTGGAGACAGAGATCCCAAGTACTGTTAAATAACCCAATTCATTTGATATTATAATTTGATATTAATTTCATGACTTGGTGGAGTCTCCATCCCTGGAAGTGATCAAAAAACCTTTGGATGTGGCATTTGGGGACATGGATCAGTGGTGACCATGGTTGGACTCGATGATCTCAGAGGGTTTTTCCAACCTTAACAATTCCATGATGTTATTATTGGAGGTATTTTCTCTGTGGCCTAAAGCAGAGGATTTTCCTGGTTATTTGAATTATTTACAATTTTTAGATAAATGGCTTCTAAATAAGGCAGCAAAGTCAAACCTACAAGACCATGAGAAGTTAAATTAAGCCATTAATGTGATTAGCAGGAATTGTAATTAATACCCCTGGATTGTATCATGTGAGTTGTAATTTATGGAGCGGGGATGGTTTAAAATGTTCATTTTTCACCAAGGATTCCATAGTTTCTCTGCTGGTTTCCATGCCTTTGTAGTCTTTTAAAAATCACATTCCCGTGTTTAAAAATCATTAAAAAATAAAGTCACCTGATTCTGAACCTCATGGGAATTCCACCCTCACAGCCCAAAATCCCCTGAATGGAGGCACTCATGAATGGAAGGACAGCTCCAAACGGGATCCCAATAAAGATTTGGGGGGAATCTTCATTTGCCACTTCCGTGAGCACATTAATTCTCTGCCATTACATCATTTAAGCAATGAAGATTTAACTGAGCATTACTCATAATTGCTCCTTTCCTGATCCACCTCTATACAATGACCCCACATAAAAACCAGAATGAAGCTTTCCATGAGAGAAATATAAGTCATTACACGAAAGAGATAAAAATATCAACAGCTAATGGAAAAATCTCATTTTCCACTGGAACATTGGCAGAGCTTCTTTTGATGGAGCCCCAACTCCCTGAAACTAATCTGCCCCCACATCAATTTTAGTTTCTGGAACTGTTTATTTGACTGTAGAAATGGCACAAATAATGGTCAAAAGTTGCATTTTAAGCTGAATTTACAGTAGAACAACAAAAGCTGTCAAAGTTGTGTTCAAAAGAATTTGGGATGACAGACAAAGGTTTTACCAATTTGAGTGTATTTTATCTCTGAAGAGTTTCAAGATTCAATCATTGAAAGTCTATAATAGAAATACCTAAAATAGAAAAATAGATATCAGATAATATATAATGTGTATAATAATTAAAATATTAGCTATAATGGTATGTTGTGATCTATTTCAGTGGGGTTTATTTCCCTGTTTCTGTGGGGTTTATTTCCCTGGTTTTGTGGGGTTTATTTCCCTGTTCCTGTGGGATTTATTTCCCTATTTCCATGGAGTTTATTTTCCAATTTCAGTGAAGTTTGCTTCCTAATTCTGTGGGGTTTCTTTCCCTGTTTTTGTGGGGGTTGTTTCCATATTTTTGTGGGTTTTTTTTTCCCTGTTTTTGTGGGGGTTATTTCCATATTTCTGTGGGGTTTCTTTCCCTGTTCCTCTGAGTTTATTTCCTGGTTCTGTGGGGTTTACTTCCCCATTTTAACGAAGGAAAAGTGGAATTTGCTGGCAGTAAAAATGCAGCAGTGCTCTGAGCACAGCCTGCTTGGGCCGTGACTGAAATGCTGAACCAAGGCTCTGGTTTTCAGCCACAGCATTTCAATAATAATCAGTTTTACCTCTGGTACAAATTGCAGAGATAAAATGGTTGATATTTCAGATCACAGCAATTAAGGCTGTGCTAATTTTTTGATTAGGATCTGATTACCTCAGGAGGCCTCTGAACTGCCTGTTGCCGTTCATGTTAAATGACTTAATTATTTTTATCCTCTCTTTTTCACTGCACCCCCCAAACCCAGTGTGGTGTTGGGAGCACTTTGGTCTGTCAGGGCTTAAGGAGAAATTCTGCACTTGGGATAAAACCCTGCTCTGTTTTTGCTCATGGAAACAAAGGCAAAAATTGATTTATTGACTTTGAACTTGATTAAAGCTGAACCTCAGGGCAGGGGCAGCCACGCTGGGGACCTGGCCCAAGAGTCCAAACGCTTTCTAGTGGTTTCTAAAAAACCACAACAAATGCATAAATCTCTATCAAAAAGCCACTGTTTCTGTTATATTTCATTTCAATCACTTATTAATATAACATGGGGCATTTTCCCTGAGGTAATATGCAAAACTCTACCAAGATTTGTTTGTTTCTGTATAAAAATAACTGTTGCTGGCTTTTGAGTTCAAGAACCTCAGTTAATGTCTCAAGGATTGTTTAAATTTGCATCAGCATCAAAATGGTGCAATTCTTTTTTGCCATAACAATATCAATGCAGCTTTATTTTTATCCCAGCAAAATCTGACATTTTGCAAGTTAAAATCTCATTTTAAGTCTTTCCTAATCTGTTCCAGGTCAATGCACAAACTGACTCAGCTGGAGAGGCTCGATCTGGGCAATAATGAGTTCTCTGAGCTGGTAAGAAATGCTCCTGTTTCTAATGGGAATCCTGTGGGGTTTGGATGCTCTGTCCATGGGGCATTAATGCTTTTACTGGAAAGGCTTTGTTGGATCGTGGCCTTGGGCAAGGGACATATTTCCCTGTCCCATGGAAGGTGTTTCGTACTGCTGAGGGGAATGTTGGTGACCAAATGTGCTTCATCCCCATCAGGATTTTTTCCTCAGCTCAAGGTCGCTGAGCATTCCCCCTCTGAGCAGGTTGTTACTCCTGGGATGCTCCCTGGGGGATGGATTGAGGATCTCAGGATGAATTATTGTGTCAGTTAGGGGCTGATTTCTTAATGTCGTTCATTATATCTTGGAAATAATAGAGACTGCTATCACCAATGATTAGAAATTGCTTTTTATTAGCAAGCTGTGGCTGCTCCTGGATCCCTGGAAGTGTCCAAGGCCAGGCTGGACGGGGCTTGGAGCAGCCTGGGACAGTGGAAGGGGATGGAATGGGATGGGATTTAATGTCCCTCCCAACCCAAACCAGTCTGGGCTTCTGTGATTCCAGAAGAGGTAACTTTGGGACTCCCAAAGGAGTTTCTGTCCCTAACTCGTCCCCAAAATCAGAATTAATTTCCTTGAGATTTAAATCTTCTGGGAATTTTCTCTGTTGTCAGCACAGAAGGTAGAAGATGCTGTTGCTGGGGAGTCCTGGAAGACCAGGATCAGAGATTACAGCCCTACAAGGGAATAGTTCCTGTAGCTTTAGTTAAAACTGAGATAATTCCACTTCAAACAAACCCTGAAATGTCACCTGGTGGTAAAAAGCTGTAGCAAAGTCTTTATGTCTGTTTTATGGAGTAACTCCCACCCTGTTCCAGGCTGCTCGTTTATTCCATGCAGGAGAAAAGAGAGGCTTTAACTCAGGTTTTTAATTAAAATCTTCAGCGTGGATAAACAGAACAAAATTTTCAGAAGTGCTGCTTGGAATTTTAATTGTAGGAATTAAATCCTTTCCGAGTTCAGAGTGTCTCTTCTGGGGGTGGCTGGGGTTTGTGGTGTTTGAAAAGAATTGGACAATATTCCGTATTTTTCCATGGCAGCAGAGTGATCCCACAAGTGATAGATGAGGAGAGGGGTGGCCCCATCCTGCTGTTAGGGCCAGAATTCCCAAGGTGACTCATTTTTCAGGCAGCTGCTCCAAAAATGTAGGAACTGGAGCCAAATGGGCCAAGAGGCCAAGGAACAGTGGGAATCTGCAGGGATGCCTTAGGAAAAGTGGCACTAGTTAAACTCACACCTAGGAAAAAAGGATTAGAAGGTCCTGTGTTCATGGGTCCTGAAAATCTGATCTGGGTTTCCATAGAAATCTCCTTTTTATTGGAGGAAGATGAGTCGGTGGTGTGGGAGAGCTTCATTTCTTTGGTGTCCAGGGACTGTTGTGGCCCTTCCCTCAGACCTGGAAAAGTCCATGCCCTTCCTGCAGCCAGATGGAGCCACGGGCACGAGGCTGCCATGGCCAAAACGAAATAATTCCGTTCATCCACTCTGCTGGGAACAAGATTCCCGAATCCTGGGAGACGCGCGCGTTCCTGGAATGCAAATTGTGGCTCCCTAAATAGCAGCTGTATCCAAGATGTAATCAAGGAAGGGAAGAGGCAGCTCCTGTCATGGCTCTGCAGGAGCAGTGAATCCCAAGGTTTGGCATCTCCCTGGTTTTGGGGAGTCAAACCTGGCCCTGGGAAGAGGAGGAGCAGCAGCTCTGCCTGGAGCAGGTGAACGCTGGTCCCAGCAAGGACCAGCTTTGCTAAGTTTGGCTTCTCTCCATCCGGTTCCAGAGGTTCAGGAGTCTGCAGCCAGCAGCAAGGCTTTGGGAGGGATTCAGGGAGGGAAGAGGTAAAGGTGGGGAGAGAAGGAAAAGGAAAGAGGATCAAATAGAATGTAATTTTATCAAAAAGTCATGTGAATCTTCCATTCAGACTCCATCCCAGGAAGCTTTTCTGTATGGAAAGGGTTCCAGACCATGGAACAGGCTCTTGGAGAGGAAGATTAAGGAACATTTGGACAATTCCCTGAATAATACCGTTTAAGATTTGGTCAGACTGAATTGAACAGGGAGTTGGACTGGGTGGTCAATGTAAAACCCTTCCAGCTGTTCTTGTTCCTGTTCCTGTTCTTATTCCTGTTCCTATTCCCATTCCTGTTCCTGTTCTTGTTCCTGTTCCCATTCCTGTTCCTGTTCCCGCTCCTGTTCCTGTTCCCGTTCCTGTTCCTGTTCCTGTTCCCATTCCTGTTCCTGTTCCTGCTCCTGTTCCTGTTCCCGTTCCTATTCCTGTTCCTGTTCCCATTCCTGTTCCTGTTCCCATTCCTGTTCCTGTTCCCGTTCCCGTTCCTATTCCTATTCCTGTTACTGTTCCTATTCCTGTTCCCATTCCCATTCCTGTTTCTGTTCCTGTTCCTATTCCTGTTCTTGTTCCCGTTCCTATTCCTGTTCCTATTCCCATTCCTGTTCCTGTTCTTATTCCCATTCCTATTCCTTTTCTGTCCTGTTCCTATTCCCATTCTACTCTGTTCCAATTGTAGCAGCCTAAGTGGAAAATGAAGATATTCCCCAAACAGACCCGAACCAAAGCATTTCTGACAGACACAAACAAGGTTTTCATGCCACTTTAGTACCAACCCATCCACGAGATCTCATCTGGATCGTGGAGTGCCATCATGTGGAATATTCCATGGTGCTCCATAGTAACGGGAAATCCCATCATGCTGGGAAATTATAATCCAAGAAATTCCCCGTCAAAGTGTGCTCTGTACAGGGGCCTTGGAGAAAGGTGTCTGTTAATGAGAGGGATTTAAGAGCAAATTAAAGTTGAGAGGGGAAATTATGATTATCCATAATGACCTCAGCCCGTGAACACTCCAGAGGGATAAAGAGACATTAATCAGCGCAGGAACAAATAGTAGCAAATGACCATTAATCAATTTAGCCTGGAAATTAGAAGTGGTTTTAATCACTGAAGGACAGCAGAATTTCAATGGATTTAACAGAGGCAAAATAAATCATCTTTAAAATGTTCACCAATAGTTTTTAATAGAACTCATTATGTGGAGATGTGGAAAACAAGGAATGAGTTCTCCACCTTATCAGCTTTGTTCTTACCTGATGAGACACCAGGAGCTCCTCCCACAGTTCCTGGGCAAGTGGAAAATCAGATTTCTTCTGGGAGTGGCAGCATTCCAAACCAGACCACACGGACCAGCTCGAGGTCTCTCTTATGGTCTGAAGGTCCATTTGTTCCTGCCTGCGTTGGAATCATTCCAGGGCAATTGTACTGCTTCCAAATGCTGGAACCTGATTTGGAATGGACTATTTCATGGAATATTTCATGGCATATTTAATGCCAGGTTCTGCCAGGCTTTGAAAAAAATCTCTACAACTTGAGAGGGCAAAGGCAAATTCCAGGTCTTGGTTTGCTGTGGAAAGTGTTTCATGGGAAAGGAAAACACTGCTGAGGAAACCTGGGAATATATATTGACCTGGATTTGTAGTTCTGGATTTTCCCAGCTGTAAGGAGTGAGGAGTGATTCGGGGACTTGCCTTTTTCAGCCTCTCTCCCTGGTACCCTGAGGTGCTGAAAAGAATGAACCAGATGAAAGTTTAATTTTGCAGCTCCAGGTTTTATCAGTGCCCATGATCCCTGGTGCATCCTGACTCCCGGGTGTGCCAGCTGCAGATATTAAATCTCCCAAGGATGTGTCCTTTCCACTCATTCCTTCTGCAAAAGCTGCTGAAATGTTACACGTTTTGATGAAGAGCAGCAGTGGTTAAATTACACGAAGGGAATGTTCTCTCCTTGTCCTTGAGCACCTGAAAGGCTGAGGGGGGCTGTAAAAAACCAAAGGGAAGTGAAGAGGGAAGCTTTTTTGTTAAGAAAATACTGATTTTTATTTAACTAAAGAAATACTGCTTTATTTAGCTGCCCATAATTATTTGTTCTTCTCCCCAGCCCGAGGTTCTCGAACAAATCCAGAATCTAAAGGAGTTGTGGATGGACAATAATTCCTTGCAAGTGCTACCTGGGGTATGGACATTTATTTTGTGGAATTATTGGGTGGTTTGGTGATTGCCTGGTGGGGAACACCTGCATTTCCTGGGTGGGTGCACATATTCATTAATGAATGAATGAATGAATGAATGAATGAATGATTATAAAAGTTATGGGATGGTTCAACACAGAAAAGCTCCACCTGCCTGCTGGGAGGTGGGAATTGGGAATATCCCTTGGATCTGTGTCCAGCTGGAGAAATAGCTGCAGGCC
>NW_008236198.1:1130399-1135758 GCF_000691975.1 Corvus brachyrhynchos | reverse complement strand
AGAGATGCCAAATTCCAGCAGATTTAATGAATTTGGAGCACATTAATTAACCAGGGTGGGGGGGAGGTTCCTTTTTCTCCTTTGAGGCCGAGCCCACCCCGGCCCTGCCGTGGGGACAGCAACGATCCAGAGGGTGCTGAGATAACTCCGGATCTGCTGGATTTGTGTGTCTGTCTCTAATTAACGCTCTAATTAACAGCTCTATCTGCTCAAGTAACTCTGTCTCACGTGCTATTAAGTCTATAGGGAAGTTAAAACAGCTCGTGTACCTGGATGTGTCAAAAAACAGGATAGAGACGGTCGACCTGGACATCTCGGGCTGTGAGGGGCTGGAGGATCTCCTCCTCTCCTCCAACATGTTGCAGCAGCTGCCAGATTCCATAGGTGAGGAAAGCTTGGGGATTCCTCTCAATTTTTTTTTTTTTTTTTTAATATATTTTTTTAAATTATTAGGATTATTTTTTGGGACTCCGGGATTTTATAACCGTGGAGCAAGAAGTGCCATTAAATGCCAAAGGGGGCAGAAAATGGTGTCTGGGCACTCCTGTTTTGTTAAGTCAGGAGCAGAATTCCATGGTCAGAGGGAATTGATCCACCTGGCTTGCTGTTTTAAGGAAAAGAAGCCAAGAAGGACAGAACTGATTTGGTTTAAATGTAAAAATCAGTCTGAGAGTGATGAGGGGAACAATGGGAAGCTCTGGCAGGAATCTGCTGCTCATTCACAGTGGAAAAAGGAAACAAAAAGGAAGTTATTCAAACTATTACTTTTCTTTTCTTTTCTTTTTTTTTTTTTTTTTTTTTTTCTTCATGCCTGGAATTTCTGGATTATTTGGGATCTATGGAAGTTCTGGGAGCCAGGTGGCTCTAGGCGCATCCCTCTGTCCATCAGGATATTTCCTTTCAGTCCCAATCCCTTATATTTGCTTTTCCCTTTCCCCTTGAACATGGAACTGTAGAATTCCTCCATTTGAAATCAATTTACTCCAATTCCAACATGGATTGCTAGTTAACAATGCTAATTATTGACACTCTTACTGGGTGTCTTCTCCTCCCATTTTCCATCTTGGTCTTCTATGTCTCCCCATCAATCCCAGGAGTTTTGTTCCATGGATTTCTGCCCAGATTGATTTTTAGAGGGCATTTAGCAGGAATATATCCATTTGGAACAATACTTCCTAAAATCCAGAGTGGAGCTGTTCGGGGTTGCAAATCATTGCTTGTGGGATCCCAGGAAATATCCACGGGAGCTGTTTATCCATAATTTCTCCTGCAGGATTGTTGAAGAGACTGACAACTCTGAAGGTGGATGACAACCAGCTCACAATCCTGCCCAACGCCATTGGAAAGTGAGTCCAAGTTTATAATTTTTAATTAAAATACATTTTCTCTTCTGCTCAAGGAGTGTGGGTTTTCAAATATAAAATAAAACAAATACACTGAATTATGAAATCATTTCCAACGCCCAGGTTGTGACACTTAAATTTGGAGCACCACTTTTAATCCTGGGGATTTCTCAGTGCCAGGGGTGAGAAGGTAAAATATATCCAATTTTCCAAGAGGAGAAACAAAGATTTCAGTGTGAATCAGTTGGGGGGAGCAGAGCAGCAAAAGTAGAAGAAGGAGAAGTATTTGGGGGAAAATCCATGTGTTCCCATGGCAAGGGCCAGGGCTTGGAGCTGGGAAGGATCTGGCTGTGGCCTCACAGGGATGGAGGGCTCCTAAAATATGTCAGAAACCTCCGTGGGAAAGCCAGAAGGATTCCAGGAGCTGGGCTCACGGGAAGCACTCGGGACGCTCTGCAGCCCTCTGGTGTCGGGTCTCACACGGCTCTGCCTCCTTCTGCTGAGGGTCTGCAGCTTGGTGGCACCCCAGGACCTCAAAAAGGATCCCGTTCCACCCCTGCCATGGCAGGGACGCCTCCCACTATCCCGGGCTGCTCCAAGCCCTGGCCCTGGCCTGTCTCAATAAGAATTGAGCTGTTGTGGTGCCATTTGGGAAAAATAATCCATATTTGTGACCTGTTCAGCTGCAGCCACTGAAAGCCCAAGCTGGCTCATCCTTGGGGTGTTTATGGGACATTCATGGGGAGCATTAAAAGCTGGTGATGGGAATCACTGAAGGACAAATCTTTGCTCCCCAAATCTCTGTGGAGCAGTAAATTCTCTTCCAAGTGAAAGCTCCAAAGGCTCCAAGCTCTCCTGGATGCTGCAAAAAGATGGATTTCATATCCAGCTTCAGCAATTTTGGGAGTCAAGTTCTAAAACCTTTTAAAACTTTTTTATTTATTGAATTGCTCCAATTGAGGGGAAATCCCGTTTTTAACCCAACATCTGTTCAGTGTTTGTTGTGGAGCCTTAATTACATTTCCAAAGGCCCAGCCACAGCTCCGAGGTGGAACTGCAGAGCAGGTGGGATCACCTGCGATCTCCACGCTGTGGTGGAGCCCCTGGCTGTGCTTTTCCAGTGAGAAATTCCCTCTCCTCTAACGAGAGCAGAGTCTCCCACATCAGAATGAACTTGGCTCTCTGACTCATACCTTTGGATGGATTCATGCTGCTGGGGCTCTTTCTCCTAAATCCCGGTGGTGGAACCCCCCCAGAGCCCGTTACTGTCACACAGGGATTGGCAGAGTGCAGGAGGGAACATTCCCTCTGGGATTTCTCCATGAGAGCACTTCAGTGCTGACTCCATGCTCTGGTGGGGAGTTCAACCCTCGTTTTTGGGATTTCTGCTCAAAGGACAAGCCCGTGGTAGCTCTGAGAGTGCACAATAGGCCCAGCTTAATCAAACATTCCACCCAAAATCAGGGATTCCCATTAATTCACTGACGGAGCCAAAGGCTGGGGATGTTGCCTGTGGGATCTGGGTGGGTGGGAAGGTGCCAGGGGAATTCAGGACCCACAGCTGGGCCTGGGGCAGTGTTTGGAGCTCGGGGGTGTTTGGGGCACGGGGCCAGTCTGTGCCAGGCGCTGCAAAGGCCGGAGCAGATTTGTATTCCCAGGTTTTAGCAGGATCTGGAGTGACGGAACCAGGGGGAATGGCTTTGAACTGGAAGGGAAAGGGCAGGAAGGGCACAGGTGAAGCTGTGGCTGCCCCATCCCTGGAAGTGTCCAAGGCTTGGAGCACCCTGGGATAGTGGGAGGTGTCCCTGCCCATGGCACTGGATGGGTTTTAGGGTCCCTCCCAACCCAAACCAGTCTGGGATTCTGGGATTCTTTGGTCTGCAAATTTCCTTCTGCCTGATGCTGGATGAACAGTGCCTGGAGGTGACCCCTGGGATTTGGGCTGCTTTGGCCATTCCCTGGGTGCTGTGGCTGTAGGAAATGCAGTTTGGATCTTGGGTGGGCTGGAATTACTCTTCCTACTCCATGAATCTCTCTGCTTATCTCTCTGAGAATATTCCTCATTTTCCTTGGGCCATGAACTGCCCCGTTCCAGTGGGTGCCCCAGTGACCAGCAGCTGATTTGTGTCTGCCTTGCCTTGAACCTGTCGGGAAAGATGGGAATTTCTCCCAGCAGCACAGCCAGGTGAACGATATTTTACCTGAATTAGCACTGTCAGGATGATGGCTGCTCCTGCCAGCTTCCCCTCGTGCCCGATCCGTGATCCGTGAGGGACAGAAAATCCCTTTCTGAAGTGCAGCTCTTCCACCACAGGGGCTACAGAGGGGAAATACAGCTTCCCAGGGATTTTGGTGTTTCTATTGTGCCATCTCCTGATGGCAGGGGGCAGGAAAACAGCCGGGAAGGGCTGTGCCAGGCATCACCTTCCCAATAAAATTCCGGGCTGATAAAGTCATCCTTCACTGCCAGGGAAAGGTCCATGGATGCGGCTCAGAGTGTCAGATCTCCTGCTGGATTGGGAAGGTGGCAGCTCTCAATTAAGCTTATCTCCTTTCTGGGTGTGTTATCAGCAGGGAAAGGGGGAATTGCTCATCCTGCAGTTTACCAGGATTCCCACCGGGCTTCCCTCTGCTCCCGTGAAGCAGGGAAACAACTGAGCCTCTGCCTTCCCTGACATCCTTCTGTGTGTGGCTGGAATGAGTTGTGCTGCCTGCAGAGCCTGGTTTAAAGGAAAGCTGGAACAGAACCTGGCAGAGCCTTTGGATGTGTTCCAAGGAACCCTCTCCCTGATCCCTTTGGCTTCCCTGCCTGCCGGAGTGCAGCAATTTGAGGGAAGTTCTGAGGATTCCCTGGGAGGAACAGCAGTCCCTGGTTTCATGGGGTGTCAAATCTGAAGGCTGAAAGATCTTTTTAATTAAGAAACTGGAATAAAGGCAAATTAGATACAGAGTGAGGGGCCAACCCTGCAGCTGAGACTCCTGTGAATCCTACAGAGCAAGGTCTGTGGGAGGTGTTGCCAGAGCTGCACTTCTTATCAGATCCACCAAAATATTGGAGAAAAAAACCAGAGAATCCTCTGACAAGTCCCAAAGGCACTGGACAGGGAGATGGGAAATTTTAGGAAGAAATAATTGCTTGTCATTTGACCTTGCTATTGATTAAAGTACTTGAGAGTAAGAGGTGGAGTGTGAGGAGCAAAGGGGGCCAAGGAGCTGGGTGGTGGCACCTGTGGTGGTCACACAACTTTCCCTTGAAGAATTTTAATTTGCAGTCTCACTTTAGAAGAGAGTCAGGAAATATTTCTTCAGAATATTTTGGAATATGTCTATAGCCTCCATATGTACCATGTATATATTTGTATATCTCGCTCTATAACGGGTTTTACATCCATATATTCCCGTTGGGAAGTGTTACTTGGATTACCAAAGGTCACATTCTTGGTTCCAAATGAGTTGCTTGGAATTCTTCCTCATGTTCTTAAATATCCTCAATATCCCAGAAAATCTGAGTGATAACGTGGGCAAACCGAGTGGCCTTCAAGTGGGTTCCAAAAATCCTGTTCTTACAGACTTCTGCCAGGGAAATCGTGGAAATCATTGAATGATTGGGGTTGGGAGGGACCTCAAAGCCCATCCAGTGGGCAGGGCCACCTCCCGCTCTCCCAGGCTGCTCCAATCCCATCCAGCCTGGCCTGGGACACTTCCAGGGATCCATGAGGAACCACAGCAGCTCTGCCCTGGATGTTCCCTCTCAGGGTGACGCCTGGAGCTGGTGAGGCTTTGGAGCCCGCAGAGGTTTGGGGTTGTTCATGGGATGATCCAGTCCCTAACGAGGGTTTCCCGTTCCAGCTTGTCCTTGCTGGAGGAATTCGACTGCAGCTGCAACGAGCTGGAGTCGCTGCCCTCCACCATCGGGTACCTGCACAACCTGCGCACCCTGGCCGTGGACGAGAACTTCCTGCCGGAGCTGCCCAGAGAGGTGAGCAGGGGATTCCATGGATAAATCCCAGTCTGTG
>NW_008236198.1:1127870-1130268 GCF_000691975.1 Corvus brachyrhynchos | reverse complement strand
AAATCCATGGAAAGCTGGGAATATCCCGGTGAGGAGCAGCGGGAGGAACCCCAGGCATTCCCTGAGGTTGCTGCCAACAGGAAAATGTCATTTTCTGATTGACTCCTGGATTTTCTGCCTTTTGTGCCTTTCAGTAAAACCCACTTTAGCACCTCCTGACATGAAAAGTGACAATAAACACTCCCAAACTTGGGATTCCATCATTTTGGCTTTTGCATTCCCACAGATTGGGAGCTGTAAGAACGTGACTGTGATGTCCCTGCGCTCCAACAAACTGGAATTTCTTCCTGATGAGATTGGCCAGATGCAGAAGCTGAGGGTGTTAAATCTGAGTGATAACAGGTACAGTTCACAGCATTTTCTTTTTTTTTTTAGCCAATTTAAGAATTCATTTTTTTAAATTTAAGCTTTTCCTTTGAGGTCTTTGTAAAGATACATTTCTCTAAAATATACTTTAAAATAAAAAATTATCTTTAGAATTCTAGTTTAAAAATAATATAATTATCATTTAGTTCATTTAAACTGTAAGGAAAGAATCTTGATTGTTTTTTCATCTTTATGGTTTGGTCTCAGTTCCTTTGACATCCAAAGGAAAACTTCAGGAAAACTGAGTAAGGCCAAAATCTGGACCTTGGTGTGTTTTAATAGCTTAAACCCCATTTCCTTCTTTCATCTCCTGCTGTTTCCATCCAAAAACTGAGATATTTGGCTTTCGCATTGTCTGTAGCTTTGCAATATTTAATGATTAAAAAGCTGATACCCAGGGAATCAGGAAACAGGAATTTGTTGTCCTGCATCCACTGAAATCCAAGGAACATTTTTCATTTCCTTCCTTTTTTTTTTTTTTTTTTGGTCAAACCCCAGATTCCTCTGTCCTTTTGCACAGGCCTGTGCTTAGATAAGAAACAAATGCTTAAAATGAGCCTTTCTTGATCCCTGTCCTGTGCTGCCACAGGCACGTGGAAAGACTGAATTCCCCTGGGATTGGTCCGTGTGGATGTGCCAGGAATGTGGGAATTTGCAGTAGGACCACAGGTCTGCCGGGCAGTGCAAGATGCAGGGGGTGAATTCCATTTTCTCTCCAGGAATTTCCAACCACACTCAGGAAAAATTAGGGAAGGGCTTTCCAGCCCTGTGGCAGCAGTTTCGTCGCTGAGATTCAGGTTGGACATAAATGATAAATTATGGAAAGCCATGGAAAACCCCCTGGAATACTCTTTGAAATTCCTTAATTCAGTTCCATTCTGCGTTGCAATCGTGTGGCATAAATTCCATCCTGTGTGGGCCTGTCCCAAATCCAGTGGATTTCCAGGTGGATATTCCCAAGGCTGGTCCCTTCTCTGCCCTGTGGAGACACACAGGAGGGCTCAGGAGTGGGGGGGCAGAGGACAGTGCTGATCCAGGATGTCCTGGGAGTTCAGGAATGCAGGGAGACTTCCCTGGCATGTTAAACCACCCTGAGCAGGGTCACTGCCCCCTTTGCCAGCCTGGAATTGTGCCAGGAGTTTGAGCTGAGGAAGCAGGAAACTGTTGGGGGGCATTTGGGGTTTTTTCCCCATTTTTTCCCCAGTGATTTTCCAGCCAGGTCAGCTGCTGATTCCAGGGCCATCCGAGTGTGCAGGGACAGACTGGGATGCTGGGGTGGGACAGGGGGAGGCAGCTCAGGGGTAGGGGCAGGCAGGGCTTCCCAGCCTTCCTGGATTCCAGCAAAATTCCAGCTCCCTGCCCCTCCTCCTTTCTTCCCAGCTGTGAGAGGATTGGGATTTCCACTGGGGGGGGGGGGGGATTGTGGGACCAGTATCCCAGTGATGTGGGGTGGGATGTGCTGTTCCTTGGGGTGGGATGTGATGTTTGTTCACGGGGTGGGACGTGGCAGCTGTGCCCTTCCCACTCCCCCTCCGTGGTGTCTGGGGACCCAGATCCCAGACCTTCAACCCTTAAACCCGGTGGAATTGTCTCTAAACCTGGTGGAATCGTCTCCTGTACTCTTCTGGAGTGGTTTGGGAAGTGAACCTTTCCAAGCTGTTCCTCTCTTGTTGCTCTCAGCTCCGGCTGAGTTCGAATGTTGCCCTGCTGAGATGTTGGGATAATTCTTCTGCCATGGAACTTCCCACCTTAATGAGACTAAAAAGTCCCCACATTCTACTCCGAAGAGTCTGGATTAAGTTCAGACACCTTCTTATGTTGGATTTTCAGTGACTTTTTTACTTTTCTGTGGTCTCAGTTTCTTCACCACCATTCAGGCAATCCCTGCTGTTCCTTTGGATGAGTTCATGCCAAAGAAGAGCCAAAGAGAGCCAGGGCTCCACTTCCTGCTGGAACATTCCCATGTTCCCACAGCAGCTTTGGCCCTCTGCTCTTCCCTGGATCTGGCAGAGGAGGGAGATCCCAGGAGCTC
>NW_008236198.1:1118784-1127840 GCF_000691975.1 Corvus brachyrhynchos | reverse complement strand
CCCCTCCCAGCCCTGGGGAGAAGGAATTTTGCTCAGGGGAATCAGTGTTTGAGCCCCTCTCTGGTGCATTTTGGAACTGGGGCCAATGGGAATCCCAGATTCCATTTTGCTCAGGGCAGTCCGCGTTTGAGCCCCTCTCTGGTGCGTTTTGGATCTCTGGGCTCAACCACTCCAGACCTTCACTCTGTTCCGTGTCTTCTCCTCATCCCTGGACGTTGGGACTTGCTGATCTTACCTGGCCAGAAGCCCTTTGAATTTCAGGACTTCCTTCAAACATCCATGTTGGAATTCCACTCAACCCAGGGCAACTCCAGCTTTCCTTCTCTGTGCCATGCCCCTAAAACTGTATCCAACCTTCTCATCTCCACACCTGGGAGTCCTCTCTCCCTTTATCTTCCCAGCTCCAAACCTTTCCAGAGGGAATGCAGGATTCTCTTGGCTCTGCCCAGCAGAGCCAGCAGGGGTTGGATCCTGGATCCTGGATCGTGGATGAGGTGGGGTCTCCCTGGGGCTGGAGCGGCCCAGCTCCGGTCAGTCCGGGAGCTCTGGCTCCCATGGGATCCATCCTGCCCCCGCTAGCTCTGGAGTGCCACAAGGTGGCTGTGCTGAGGTGTTTGTGCAGGTGCAGCTCTGTGGAAGCTCTGGGAGCTCCAGCTCATCCCGAATTTCTCCCAGGGGTGGCCTCAGGCGCTCATGGGAGTCTGGAAATCCCAAATTCCTTACCAGTAACCGGTGTCCCTGTCCATGGGTAGCCACAAACACCTTGTCTCCCATCTGCTTCTCCTCTTTCCTCAGAGTCCTTCCAGGTCTGAGCCCTGTGATTGAGAGGTAGAATTGTTAGAAAGTTCATTTGGGCTACACCTCCCTCAGAGCCTCGGTTACTGGTAAGTGACCTTTCTTTTAGTTCCAGATTGTTCTTAAAGGACTGAGTGAATTCCCCCTTTGTGTTCTTAAAGGGCTGAGAGAGAACCCACCCTTCTTGTTCCTAAAAGGGCTGAGAGAGAATCCCTCTTTCTGTTCCTAAAAGGGCTGAGAGAGAATCCCCCTTCTTGTTCCTAAAAGGGCTGAGAGAATCCCTCTTTCTGTTCCTAAAAAGGCTGAGAGTGAAACCCCTTTCCTGTTCCTAAAAGGGCTGAGAGAGAATCCCCCTTTCTGTTCCTAAACGGGCTGAGAGAATCCCTCTTTCTGTTCCTAAAGGGGCTGAGAGAAACCCCTTTCCTGTTCCTAAAAGGGCTGAGAGAGAATCCCCTTCCTGTCTGTGCATCCAGGGTCACAACTTGTCACTCCCACAGAATCCCAAAAAGCTCCTCAGACCTCCCCACCCATCCCCACACATTCTGCTCCCTGTGTCCCTCCCTTCTCCTGCTCAGGAATTAGGATTTCACTGCACCCCACGGCCCCTTCCCAAGCAGGGAACTGCTCCTGGATCCCCACCGTGGTTTGGAGCATGGTGTGGGGCTGCTTCCCACGGATCCTGATCTTCCAAACCCTCACACCCCCCTTTGTGTGGATTTCCCCTTGGAGAACTGGCACAAAGGACAACTCTCGGGGCTTTGTCTGGTGACCCCACTTGGGGTCGTTCACTTCCAGCACTGGATTTGTCCTGCTTGGGTCTTTGTTTGAAAATTCTCTCTGAATGTCACCAAAGTGTGGATTGATGGATCCAGGGATATTCCCCAGGTGTTTGTGCTCCAGTTAATCATCAGGGGAAACTCTTCCCACACCCTGAGCCTGAATCTTAGGGCACAACAACCCCAGAATTTGATACCTGTGAAAATCCCAGTGGGTTATTTTACAGAAATGTGAGAAAAACTATTATTATCAAGAAAAAAAAGTTTCAATTCTGTGTGTCAGGAGGCTCCCAGTAAAAGCAAAGACCACAAAGACCCCTCAAATTCCCACATTTGGTATTTTTCAGATATCATAAACAGTATCAGTGCCATTTTCCTGGCTTTTCTGTAGTTCCATGGGTAATATTCTTCTTTTTACACAGTAATATCTTACTCTGGAAGTGTTTAGCCCTTAAGAACATCACAAATGATGTGAAAGACAGGATCTGGGATTAAAGATGGCAGGAATTTTTCTAAACCCCTCATTCCAGCCACTGGCAGTAACTTCTCCATGGCTGTGAAGTCCTTGGAATGTCATCCCAAAACTGGGCTGCTTTGGGTTGAGTTTGGGTTTATTCACCTGAGGAGCTTCAGGGGAAATGTCTCCTTTTTTTTTTTTTTTTTTTTTTTTTTTGTTTCTCTCAAGGAAACATTTTCCATGTGAAAATCCAACACTGGAAAAACAACCCGGGCAGTTTTGCTTCTCCACACTCTTCCTGTGGATTGTGGCTTTCCTGGAAAATCAGTCAGGGTTTACAGCAAAGGAAACATTTTGATGATTAAGCTTTAAAGTTTGGCACTTACCCGTGGTGGGGGTGCAGGCTCTGGGGATGTGCTGCTCCCTGCCCCATTCCCAGTCCCAGCCCTGTTTCCAGTTCCCTGGAACAGCCCCACATCCCCTTCCAGCAGAGCAAGGCCCTCAGGGCGAGCTGTTGATGCAGGAGAATCCCAGCCCTGGGAAGAACAAGGCGTTTTGGGACAACACAGGTTGCCTTGGGGTAGTGGGAGGTGTCCCTGCCCATGGAACACTAGAATGGGATGGGATTTAAGGTCTCTCCCAACCCAAACCGTCCTGGGTTCCACGACTCTGTAAAAACACCCTGCTCAGAAGGAGTTACAGGAAAAACATCAATGAAGATCCCACAAATATCTCACCATCCATCCCCATTCCCACTCTCAGATCCCTTTTAGGAAATGGTGTTTAAATGTCTCATTAAAATGCTAATTTTTTCCCTGCTCCATTTAATTTTTCCATTTAGGTTCACCATGAATATTTATATTATTTTAATCTTTGGTCTGACATTCCGACAAAAATGAATTTTCCATCATCTCGGAGTGTTTCTGTTCCAAACTTCCAGTGTCCCACAAAGGGAGCTCTGTGAGCAACACTGAGGTTCCTCTAAACCTCCCCAGGACCAAGATTTTTTCTTTTCTCTGTCTCATAAGTTCAATTTTATTCCATTATAGCCAAAGGAAAATATCAGTCTCTCCTTGGTAGCAAAGGGTATGATGTCAGCAGTTCTACTTTCCAAGGAGAACTCTTAATGTGGAATATTAATCAAATGTTGTAGTACAATAATAACAATGATAACAATGATAACAATGATAACAATGATAACAATGATAACAATGATAATAATAATAATAGTAATAAGTGGAATGTTGATAAAATATTGCACTTTAGTAAAACTGATTTTAAAAAAGCAGTGAAATGTTAGCCACTCCAGTGTGGTCAAGATGAACATGCTGCACACCAATCTTCAAAAAAATGGTTTTGGAAATGAGGGATTCACCTTGTCCCAATATTCTCCCTTACAGACTGAAGAATTTGCCCTTCACTTTTACCAAACTCAAGGAACTGGCAGCCTTGTGGCTTTCTGACAACCAGGTAATGCCTTTCCATATTCCCATTTTCCTTAGGAAGGGGCTGTAGCCCCTGTCCATGAACCCTGACACTCAATACAAGATTCAGAGGAGTTTTGGAAGGGTTTGCTCCCAGCCCAGCTGTGGATTTCCATATCCAGCCATAAATCCTGCTGGGTATCATTTTTCAACAGGGAAAAATCACCTTTGCAGGATTTATTTTACCAGGATCAGCTTCTGCCTCCTTCCCAAAGTAGTAAATAAAGGGCAAAAGTAGCACAGGAGTATTTTGGAAGTAGAAACTCAAGATGTTTGTTCCCAAACTTGTTATTACCCTGTTCCAACCCTTTGCTCCATCTGCTGCCTTATCCTTGCCTTCCTCTTCCCTTTTCCCATCCATTCTCCCATCCCTGCATATTTTGGACTCCACGGCAGTCAGGGAGGGTTCAAACAAGTCAAAGATGCACAAGGACTCTGGGAGAAAACTCATTTCTGAGCCTTTGCAACCTGAGGGGACCTGGCTTTGTTCCAGGCTTTGGTTTACAGCAGATATTCTTTGGAATTCTATTTTAAACCAAATTATGCAACAGGAACCCTGAGAAATGCAACAGTTCCAGCAGCAGCTGAGCCCTAAAATAAGTCTGAAATGTACATTTAGTTTTAGAGAGGAGCCAAAAATGTGAAAGCTGAAAGGGGGGGGTAATAGAAAATTAGGATTAAATTTTAATGTGTTAAATGAGGATTCTTGGGGTTTTTTTCCCCTATGATTTCCATTAAAAAATTCACATTGCCTGGCTGTGCAGCCCAGGCACAGAACACCCCCAGCCCTTTAAATAGACAACATTTTCCAGCATTTTGACTTTCCTGTGGCAGAGCAGGGACTGATTTCCATTCTGTGCACTGTGACAGTGACTCCTGGAGCAAGCTTAGAGCAAAGCAGTGATAAAACATCCCCAGCTGAAGTCAAACACAGCAGGAGCTCGCAGGGAATGCTCCGTGGAAGTTCCACAGTGTCTTGCTCCCGGGTGAACTGACAACCCCCAGGAATTTACTCCCCATCAATAATTAACTCTTTGCTAAGCCTGGCTTAAAATACACCCCAAGAGGTGTTGAACTGTGTGGTGACAGGTTTGTTCCCTGATCCTTCTCCCTTGGAGCAGCGAGGTGGGATTCCTGATGTTCCCTGTGCTGGGAATGACAGGCACTGCAGGAGTGAGGAGCGGCAGAGGAGGCCCCACGCCTTGCAGCCTGTGTGCAGTTGGTTTTCCTGCAGAGCTGCAGCCAGCCTCGCATTCCCTGGGCACGGGAAGCCGGATCCTGCCCAGTCCCCCGAGTTTACGGATGTGTTTTCCCATTCCCTGCAGTCCAAGGCTCTGATCCCGCTGCAGACGGAGGCGCATCCCGAGACCAAGCAGCGAGTGCTCACCAACTACATGTTCCCCCAGCAGCCCCGCAGCGATGAGGGTAAAATTCCAGCAGCTCTGTGTTTGGAGAGGGGGAGGAATTCCAGAGGGAGGGAGAGGAAGGTTCGGCCATGGCGCCATGGATGGGCCAGGCCCACAGGACATCCCTGGTTTGGCCCCCACGGAGGAATCCTATCATTCCCGGGCTGTCAGATTGGTGTTTCCTGATTGACCTTCTCAGATTGGCATTTTCTGGCTTACAGTTTTGGACTGCCATTTTCTGAACCCCTTTTCTCTCCAGAGAGGCTCTGCAGGAGCAGTCTGAACCTGGCTCTGGGTGTGCACACACCGGGAATTGTTGGGAGCTGGGAATGTCCAGCCCTGTGCTCTGGGGGCTCAGGGCTCCCAAACCTTGCTGGATTGAGGCTTTGCTCCTCCCACAGCTCCATTAAATCCCAATTTTCACACTCCCCCTCTGCTCCAGGGCTGCCCCAAACCCTGGTGGTGCTTCCCACCACTCTGATCCCAGATTTCTTCATAACTCTGGAATGGTTTCTCAGTTCCCATTGTCCCCCTCGCATTTTCAAACCACCACCCAAGTGACCAGCCAGGAGAAGTCTGTTGGGATCATTCCCATCTCCCTTTCCAATTCCCTGCAGATTTCCAGTCAGACAGTGACAGTTTCAACCCCACTCTGTGGGAGGAGCAGAGGCAGCAGCGAATGACTGTGGCCTTTGAATTCGAAGACAAGAAGGAAGAGGAGGAAAATCCAGGGAAAGTTAAGGTAAGTTCTGCTGGATTTATTCTGGGATTCACATATTATGGACAGGGTTCAATATGCAGGTCTTGAATTGAACTGGGTTTGTCTTTTAATGTCACATTCCCGCTGTGTCCCACGGGGAATTAACTCCCTGTTGGGAGACAGAATTACTGTCCAACCACGCCTTTTTTAGGAGTACTTGAATCCCATAGGGGATCCCATAAAGTAGAAGTCAACGAGGGCTTTGCAGCCTCATGGAATGTGCAGTGGAAAGGGCATCACTTGTAAAAAATGAAGTGCAAACACGAATTTCCTCCCCCAGTTTTGTGCAGTTAATGTCATTCCAGAGTTCTCCATCAATCCCTCAGTCAGCTGCATTGTCAGAAGGGTGTTTGCAAACCTGTCAGCCTTTACCTGGCATGAAAATGTCTATTCCTTGAATAATGTAAAGGAATTATCCCACACTTCAACCCTGCAAATTTCTAACTGTGGTAGAACAGCCAAGGTAAAATGTAGGGTCAGAGATAAGGTCATCTGAGGAGATTTAAATCAGATTTTACTTCTAAAACTAACAGTTCTCTTGTCAATAGCAATTTAACATTCCACTGAAAACTTGGTGGAAATTCTTGGTTTTTCTTTCCAATATTTTTCCCAGTTGGGAATTTTTCTCCAGCTCCTGTACCCAGAGCTAATGGGCTCTGCTGCTATGGTGAAACAGAAAATGAAGCCAAAAGCAGCCTTCACCTCACAATAAATAGATTAAGGTGGAATTTTACCCTGGATGAATTGCAGGCTTATGGGCCATGCATGGAAAACAGCACCTGGGAAAGTTTTCTGTTGTTCCACCACTTGCTGCCAGAATTTTACCTGGGGGTGACATGGCTGAAGGCCTCAGCATGAACATTTTTAGCAGTTTTGCCAGACCTTTAAGGGCTAAATTGAAATAAATTGAAATTCTCAGCGGGCAGTAACCACCAACACTGCAGCATTTTATACCAGCAGAAGCAGTCTGCACCTTTTACCTCCCATCAAACGGAACTCTCAGCCAGACAGATGTTAAAACAGATTTGGTCACTGGGATTGTTCAATAACTCTTTTCCATCAAGGATTTTGAAGTTTGAAAATTCTCTCTTCGGGGTCAGGCTGCTTTTGCTGCAGCACTGGCATGGGATTGACAGGGAATACAGATCTCCTCTGGGATGGTAAGTGTGGATCAGTGAGGGGAAGATCTGCATCCCAGTGCAGCTGCCAGGAGTTTGGCTGTTCAATATTTACACTCCCAGGGAGGCAGAACTCCTGCCGAAATCCCTGCCTGGGATTGTCTGTCTCATCCCAGCCCTCCAGTTCCTTCTCTCTGGCTGGAGTTCCCGAGGATTTGCTCTGTGCCTTGGCTCTCAGCCCTGCCTGCCTCAGCCCTTGCCCTTAAACCATGGCCTGAGCTCTGGGAGACACCAAGTGCCTCATTAGGCCACCCCTAAACACGGTTTCATTCAACCATAATTGAAGCAGAGCCTGGGTGCTGCTTTCCAGACTTAATTTATCTTTTTCTGGTGGAATTCTTTATGAGAAGTGACATCCCACTCAGAGATTTGAACATTCTCCGTTCTGCTCCGTGATGTTTATTCTCTCCTGGTTCACATCTGGATGCCAGCACTTGATGCAGTTTTATTTACCAAATCAATCATGCTTTTGCCTCTGAAATACTCCTATGGACAGACCATTTTCAGCTGAATCCAAAATTGCTTTTTTGCTCCTCGCTGGGAATTCAAATCGAGCAGCTCTGGCAGGGAGCTGTGTTAAAATCAGCTCCTTTGTCGGCTCACCTGCACCGTGAGGTAAAGCTGCTGTGTGGTAAATGATTCCAGATCCCTTCGTTTCCCAGCCTCGTTATCCTGACACCCTCTGGGAAACTTGGGAACTTCAGCTGTGGGCTTTTCGAGGAAATCTGTGGGTCTGTCAGTCAGTTAAAGCTCAGTCAGGCCTTGGGGACTCTCTGGAGTGCTTCGGGTCTGGTTTCCTGTGCCAGAGAAGAGTCAGAGACACCCGGCTGTGTGTGAACATTATCCATCTCCAGGAGCAAATGGCTCCCAGAGGATGGGATCCTGCTCTCAGCTGCCATCCATAATTCAGATTAATTGAGTACACGGAGCGTGGCTAAATTAATTCTGCATTGCCAGCAGGATTGTTCAGGGAAGTGTGATGGGATGTGCCAGCAAAGTGCAGAGTTAACAGCACCCTCCCAGGGTGAGAGATGGGCTTGTAGGGAACCACTCCCATCCCTTATTTTATGTCACTGGGATTCCACTCTAGGCTGACAAAGAGTCAGCGAGCAAATTTCAGTCCTGAACTCCTCAAACTCCCCAAACAGATCAACCAAACCGTGAGGAAGGCGCCCTCAGCCCCAGTACCGTGGCCAGGCTTTACTTTGCACTCTGTTTTCAGTCTGTATTTCTGCTTTAAGTCCTGATTTTAATTCATCCTTTTATGACTGTTCAGGTGGAGATAAATCTCAAGCGTTACCCCACTCCATACCCCGAGGATTTAAAGAATATGGTCAAATCTGTGCAAAACCTGGTGAGCAAACCCAGCCTGGGAGTGCGGCCCGAGAACTCGGCCCCAGCTGCCAACACTGACCCCACGGGCAAGGACAAGTACGAACACAAGTGGCCCCTGACCCCCAAGGAGATCTCAGTGGAGGTACTGTAAAGGATCCTTGTTCCTCTCCAGAATTCCAGACTCTTTTGTAAGGGTTTTGTACCACCAAATGATGTTCTGATCTGCTGGGAACCTCAGACCTGAGATTCTTGTTTCCCCTGTAAAGTTTTAGAGTGAGTTGCTGAGTTTCATCCAGTTTTAGAGTGAGTTGCTGAGTTTCATCCAGGTCGAGATTGAGTTGCTGATTTCCCCAATGCTGCTGAAGTTTTGGGTTGAAATCTGCCTTGATGGGAATTCTGCTGTGGATTTATCCCAGCACCCTGTTGAATTTCATGGAGTGAGACTGGCATGTGGCAGGAGGATGGGCCCAGGCACCATTTCCATCCCATCCCACCCCGTTTCATCTGTTAAAGACCACTCAGTTCTGTCTGGCCTTGCTGTGCTCTGCTCCTGGGATTCCTGTTAGGAGCAGGAATCCAATTAACCCTGCCCAGAGTTAATGAAGGCAGCTGGAGAGCTCCTTCCCCTGCAGGGAGCAGCCCTGGATGGTGACTCCCAGGGAGCTGCAGGATCCAGCTCTTCCTGGAGTGTTTGCCAAGCACAGGGACGAATTCCACCCCGGGATTAATCACCAAAAGGTAAATTCCTAAATCCTTCAGTCCTGCTGGAGCTTGGTCTCATCTGCCCCATCAAACCTGTGAGCAGGCACCATTCAGAAAGAAGGGAAACCCCTTCCCATGGGAGTTTAAAAGCCTGGAGAGGTCT
>NW_008236198.1:1115519-1118761 GCF_000691975.1 Corvus brachyrhynchos | reverse complement strand
CTGAAAATCTTTCCACAGCTTTAATGCTGAAAAAAAATAAATGAGGAAAAAGTTTCTCCTTCTTTTTCACTCCTCTGTTTGTCTGAACATTGTGACAAACTCATTGTCCTTGAAATGCCCCTGTCTGTGGCCAGTCCTGTGTGCAGGAATTGTTCTCCCTCGGTTTTCCTTGTCTTTGGCACAAATATTACACATTCAGCTCTAGCTGCTCTCTCAGTGCTGTGTTTTATTTGCGGTTAAACATTTTCATTCCTTAAAAAAATAACCCCCCAAAGTTGTCTCTTCAAGCTGGCTTCAGAACACTTCAACTCTAGGCACGATTTCGATTAGGACTAAAATATTGAAGCTAAATATTTAATTTCAGCTAAAATAGTTCAGTTAAATCACTCGTGTTTTCATCTAAATCTGAAATCTTCAATCCCACCATTATTCCTCTTGACTCATTAAATTCTCACTGTGTAAATCTGGTCCTTGAACCAGCTGGTGACTGGGGCCACAAGTCTTGACATCCTGCTCTTGTTGCTGAACACACAGAATTTCTTTTGTATTATCTATCATTTGAACTTGAATATTCTCAACAGCTTTCTGTGGGTTTTAATTATCCCTGCGTGCTTCCATCTGGAATTTGATCCGTGTGGCCTGGCAGAGGTTTTAGGTGTTGCTCCCATGGCTGTGGCTGGGGATGTGGCCTCCAAAAGTCAGTGGTTTGTTAATGTTTGTTAAAATGATGTTGAGTTTTTCAATGAAATAGGAACATGCCAGTGAGCCGGGCCCCAGCAGTGTCCTGGGAGCTGGCAGAGCCAGGGAATGCTCCCTCAGGGAGTGGAAGGAAGGAGGAAATGGCAGCAACACCATGAGCACCAGCGAGTCTGGAATGCTGCTGTGGAGACATCCCTGGCTTTGTGTGGAGACACAGGAACCTCTCAAAAACCTCTCTGCACGAGGAGCTGAACTGCTGCAGCCAGAGCAGGGTGATTGCTGAAGTGCCATGAAATAGTGGGATTGCAGCTCCCTCCCAGAGCAGGAGCCGTGAGCCCCCCCTGTTCCCACGTGCCAGCGAAGGTGAGATTTCACCTTCTGTGCTGTGCAGGTGGAGATGGGGGAACTTTTTCAGGTTTTCATTTCCCTGGGACGGAGTCAGGACTGGTACCACAACTGCTCCACCAGCCAAGGAAAAGAAAAGGGATGTTCTTGTCCTTCCCAGACACTGGGAGGGGGTTTGGCTCTAATCAGGCTGGTGCAGATACATTTCCCTCTCCTTGACTTCCTGCACGAGGATAAAACACATGCGAAGTGTAGGCAAAGTGTGAATGGTTTTGTGAACAATATTGGCCTGATTTCAGTTGTAACCCAGTAAATAAAACATAATTAAGCTCCATTTGCTTTGCAGATAATTAGCAGACAAACTCAAGCCTCGAGTTAAAGCACGCTCTGAAACTGCAGGTGTGTTGTGATGTAGCTAAAGGCTGAAGGCAGTTTCTGATCCCAGGTAATTGAATTTCAGGTGCACTGCTCACTTCTCATCCTCAGATCAGCTGCTTTCTGATCTCTTCTGGCTTTCCCTGCAATTAATTTGCACGTGTCTCTTCAGAAACTGTTTCTAAATAATGAAAAGGAGCAATCTGGAATGAGGAACTGAATGATTTCAAATCCTCTGTACCATCCTTCACCTTCCTTCACAGCAAGCAAACAATGTCTTGATTAATCCTCAATTAAAACAAACCTTTTCATCATTCTGATTCTTTTTGAAAGATGTGAGTTTTGGCCAAAGAGGAGTCTGGGATTATCTGGGGGCTTGTGCTGCCTTTCCATGAGAAACAATGAGGAATATCAATCAAAACCAGCAAGTCACATCTTTATAGTTCGTGTTCTGGATGTGTTTGGATTGAGAATATCCCACATTTCCTCTGCCCCATCCCTTCCCAGAGCCCTGGGCTGCTCCAAGCAGATTCCAGGAATCTGGTCATTCCAAAAATTCTGTCCCTCCAGATTATAACTTAATGTTCTTGTGTTCTCAGCCTGAATATCTGGGGATATTTCTCTTCCCATTTGTTTCAGTGGTTTGTACCAGGTGTTTTCTCCTCACCACAGTTCTCTGCCCTCTTCCCGTATCCTTCCCCAGTTAATCCTGAGGAATAAATCCTGACTTAACACAATTGCATTCCTCTCTTCCCTTCCTCCTTGCAATTTTCTTTCTATTAGTGACCTTTTTGTTCTTGGCTTTGTAAGAAAAAGGTCCTCTTAAAGAGAGTGGAATTAAATGGAGTATGATTTGGGGTTTTTTACTGCGTATTTCACATATTCACGGCAGATTCACAAATGCCAGAGTGGTTCTTTCAAAAGTGCGTTGGTTTTTGTTGGAATAGCTGGGCTGGGGGATAAAAGGAAAATACTATAAAATAGGGAACTTCATGCACCTGAAAGAGAGCCCTGTGTTCACCATCTTGTCAAAAACGGAGCTGCTGGGTCTTCCTCTCTTACAGCAAGGGGGGCAGTTTAAGCTTAAAACTCCTGGAAGATTCATGGTACAATATTGGGATTCCAGGTTCAAGAGAAAGAAACCAAAGAATCCCCCAAGAGCCCCCTGCCTGACCCTGAGAACACCCCAAAATCACCTCTGGAAGCCCCGGGCAGGGAGGACAAAGCCCAAAGCTCAGAGGTACAGCCAGACCTGGGCTGAGAACTTCACCCTCTGCACTGCTCTGCACTCTGACTGCCCCAGCAATGGAGTTCCACCAGTTTGCCCCACTGCACTGGGAAGGACTGCGCTGCGCTGGGGTTTGGCTGTGGGGGAGTCACTGGGCACTTGTGGAGCACCAGGGAAATCCTCTGCATGGGGAAGGGAAGGCTTGACTGGATCACTCCATGTGGGAATCACCATGGAACTGTGCTGCCTTAAATATGAGCCCTGAGGGGGTTGATTCAACTGAGGACGCCTCTTCTGGGAAGGTCCTGCCTCCAGTAGAATATCAAATACAGAGGGATTGAAATAGCTCTGGTGTAAACAGCATTAAATTCTCCAGGGATAAATCACATGGCAAATGCTTCTACAAACCTCTGTCACTACAAAAAGTAGTGATTGGCGAGCAAACCTCTGAAAGTTTCCTCCTTGTGAGTAAAAACAAGAACACTTTAAAAGCATTGTAGCATTTTATATTTTAACAACATGGATTTGGTTTGGGTACTCCAGTTGAAATTGCATCTCTAATTATTCCGTCTCTCCCCATTGCCTTCCCTCTCCA
>NW_008236198.1:1105231-1110254 GCF_000691975.1 Corvus brachyrhynchos | reverse complement strand
GTGAACAATATTGGCCTGATTTCAGTTGTAACCCAGTAAATAAAACATAATTAAGCTCCATTTGCTTTGCAGATAATTAGCAGACAAACTCAAGCCTCGAGTTAAAGCACGCTCTGAAACTGCAGGTGTGTTGTGATGTAGCTAAAGGCTGAAGGCAGTTTCTGATCCCAGGTAATTGAATTTCAGGTGCACTGCTCACTTCTCATCCTCAGATCAGCTGCTTTCTGATCTCTTCTGGCTTTCCCTGCAATTAATTTGCACGTGTCTCTTCAGAAACTGTTTCTAAATAATGAAAAGGAGCAATCTGGAATGAGGAACTGAATGATTTCAAATCCTCTGTACCATCCTTCACCTTCCTTCACAGCAAGCAAACAATGTCTTGATTAATCCTCAATTAAAACAAACCTTTTCATCATTCTGATTCTTTTTGAAAGATGTGAGTTTTGGCCAAAGAGGAGTCTGGGATTATCTGGGGGCTTGTGCTGCCTTTCCATGAGAAACAATGAGGAATATCAATCAAAACCAGCAAGTCACATCTTTATAGTTCGTGTTCTGGATGTGTTTGGATTGAGAATATCCCACATTTCCTCTGCCCCATCCCTTCCCAGAGCCCTGGGCTGCTCCAAGCAGATTCCAGGAATCTGGTCATTCCAAAAATTCTGTCCCTCCAGATTATAACTTAATGTTCTTGTGTTCTCAGCCTGAATATCTGGGGATATTTCTCTTCCCATTTGTTTCAGTGGTTTGTACCAGGTGTTTTCTCCTCACCACAGTTCTCTGCCCTCTTCCCGTATCCTTCCCCAGTTAATCCTGAGGAATAAATCCTGACTTAACACAATTGCATTCCTCTCTTCCCTTCCTCCTTGCAATTTTCTTTCTATTAGTGACCTTTTTGTTCTTGGCTTTGTAAGAAAAAGGTCCTCTTAAAGAGAGTGGAATTAAATGGAGTATGATTTGGGGTTTTTTACTGCGTATTTCACATATTCACGGCAGATTCACAAATGCCAGAGTGGTTCTTTCAAAAGTGCGTTGGTTTTTGTTGGAATAGCTGGGCTGGGGGATAAAAGGAAAATACTATAAAATAGGGAACTTCATGCACCTGAAAGAGAGCCCTGTGTTCACCATCTTGTCAAAAACGGAGCTGCTGGGTCTTCCTCTCTTACAGCAAGGGGGGCAGTTTAAGCTTAAAACTCCTGGAAGATTCATGGTACAATATTGGGATTCCAGGTTCAAGAGAAAGAAACTAAAGAATCCCCCAAGAGCCCCCTGCCTGACCCTGAGAACACCCCAAAATCACCTCTGGAAGCCCCGGGCAGGGAGGACAAAGCCCAAAGCTCAGAGGTACAGCCAGACCTGGGCTGAGAACTTCACCCTCTGCACTGCTCTGCACTCTGACTGCCCCAGCAATGGAGTTCCACCAGTTTGCCCCACTGCACTGGGAAGGACTGCGCACTGCTCTGCACTCTGACTGCCCCAGCAATGGGGTTCCACCAGTTTGCCCCACTGCACTGGGAAGGGCTGTGCTGCGCTGGGGTTTGGCTGTGGGGGAGTCACTGGGCACTTGTGGAGCACCAGGGAAATCCTCTGCATGGGGAAGGGAAGGCTTGACTGGATCACTCCATGTGGGAATCACCATGGAACTGTGCTGCCTTAAATATGAGCCCTGAGGGGGTTGATTCAACTGAGGACGCCTCTTCTGGGAAGGTCCTGCCTCCAGTAGAATATCAAATACAGAGGGATTGAAATAGCTCTGGTGTAAACAGCATTAAATTCTCCAGGGATAAATCACATGGCAAATGCTTCTACAAACCTCTGTCACTACAAAAAGTAGTGATTGGCGAGCAAACCTCTGAAAGTTTCCTCCTTGTGAGTAAAAACAAGAACACTTTAAAAGCATTGTAGCATTTTATATTTTAACAACATGGATTTGGTTTGGGTACTCCAGTTGAAATTGCATCTCTAATTATTCCGTCTCTCCCCATTGCCTTCCCTCTCCAAACTCACTGGAGAACCTTTCCAACCTGTCAGGGCACAGAGATCCTCCGGTGTCACCCATCCCTGGCTCCCCAGGACGCTCATCCTCCTCATCTCTGAGCTTTCTGCAGGGATCAGAAGGTCCCCAAAACTCCTGTTGGTGCCCTCATTCCCTCCTAGCCACCCCAGGAGCCTAAATGTCCTGATTTAAAATATCTCTTTCTAAGAAAGAGTCCCACTTTCCTCCCCGAGTTTAACCGGGGTTATTTTCAGCACACGTCCTGTTGCGGGGCCTGTGTGAAGGTCAGATGTGCTGAACTCTCTGGCAGAAGTTTATTAAATCCAAATCATTTTAATTCAGCCACAAACTCCTTAGAGACAGAGTCACTTTAATTAAGCATGGCTCCAGGGACAGCTGAATCTCTGGAAGGACTCACCAGAAATAACTGAGAGAGGAGTCCTCCATCCTGAGAGTGGTTTACTCTCCGTTTGTGTAGATTTCCTTCTACTGGCAGCATTTCAGTGACCTTGACTTCATCAAAAATCTTTACACGGCCTTGATGTATCTTGCAAGTTCCATCTGGTTTGCCCACATTTCCAGAACGAGCACATCACCCTCGTTTTGAGGAGGATTTGTGTAGGATTAATTAGAACTTTCTGCTGACAAACTGGCACCACAGTGTGGTGCGTTTGGGGCGTTTTAATGGCCATGAGGAGAAGGCTCTGAACTGTTTGTGTGCTGCAGTTTGAAGTGTTTCTGTTGCCTGTGTTCACTCTGCACTGTTGTGTCCCTCAGGATGCCTTTGGACATCCTGGCAGCGAGATGAGGATAGGGGAGCTCCGTCCTTCCATGCCCGAGACGCCGCTGTACCCCCCCAAACTCGTCCTGCTGGGTAAAGACAAGAAAGGTACTGATGGATTTACAGCCTTTGAGCTGAACTGGTGTGATGGGGGTGTTCCACCTCTGCTTGTAGCCCGTGGATATTTGTGCACATATCGATGTCATCCGTAGTTTTAACTTAAACTGTGTTTTTTCTGGAGTTTCACTGCCGAGTTCCAGCCCCTGAAAGCGTTTGCTGTGTTTTGTTTCAGAGTCGACAGATGAGTCTGAAGCAGATAAGATCCATTGTCTGAATAACAGCGTTTCCTCAGGCACTTACTCAGACTATTCCCCTTCCCAGGCTTCCTCAGGGTCTTCCAACGCGCACGTAAAAATGGGCTCCCTGCAGACCACGGCTAAAGAAGCAGTGAATAACTCTTTGTGGGGGAACAGGTGTGACATCTTTCCTGACACAGCTTCTGCTTGCACTCTGTCCTGTGTGGCCCCTCAGAGTGACCCCGTTAGGGCGTTTGGCTTAAAAAATCCACGTTTTTATGCCATGTTGGCTGTGCAGAGCTGGCCGCCCTCCATATTCCATAAACAGCAGTAATCCCACAGCTGGTGGTTCAGCTCTGTGCCATCTCCAGGCATTAAAGCTCCTGGAGATGGAGCTGCAGCTGGTGCAGTTGGTGTCCCACTGCTGCTGTCCCAGCTCCCTCTGCCCTGGACCTCCAGAAAGGTTCTTGGGAAGCCATAACCTGCGCTGGAAACATTCCAGGACCAGCCTGTCCTGTCTGTGCCTGCCATAAATCCCCTCACACTGTTCCATCCACAGCCCTGCCCCATTAAAGAGCTGGATGGGAACAGGCACAAACTGCCTCTGGTGTCTCTGGTTAAAAAGTGGGGGAAACCTTCTGTCGCACTCATCCATTATTTTTACAGCAGGAAAATCTGTTCATTAATGTGTGGGAACCCAGCATGGAGCCAGCCATGACTTTGAGTGACTTCTTAGCTTCTCCGTGTGTGTCCTGACAGAGTCTGTGCTCCAGGGCAAAAACCTGCTGCCACCGTTCCCGTGCCAGTGGCACGACATCCACGGAGTTTCCAACAGCTTGAGAGTAGCTCAGTTGGTGCTGAAAACACCAAGGGGGCAGGTTTGATTCCTGGACTCAGTGATCCTTGTGGGGCCCTTCCAACTGGGAATGTTCTGTGATAAGAATCCCCGAAGTCTCCCAGTGCGATCCCGAAGCCAGAGCGTAGATGGGAGGAGGCTGACTTGCTTTCCAAGGATGATGAGTGCTGACGTGCTGGGATGGAGGACATTTTATCTTGTTCCCTTCTCTTGTCTTTGCAGGCTGGCCCAGTCGTTCCCACAGCCCCTGGAGACCAAGCCATTGCTGAGCCAGCGGGAAGCGGCTCCGGCCGGGAACGTTCCGGCGCGCCCGGAGCGGCGCCCGCTGAGCGACGCCTTCGCCGACAGCTGGAACGACGGCTCCCACTACGACAACACGGGATTCGTGGCCGAGGAGAGCGCAGCAGAGAACCCCAGCACCAACCCCCTGCTGAGCACCAAATCCAGGAGCTCCTCCGCGCACGGGCGCCGGCCGCTGATCCGGCAGGACAGGATCGTGGGGATCCCCCTGGAGCTGGAGCAGCCCGCGCTCAGAAACACACACGACTCTGAAGTGCCTCCTCCCAATCCTTGGCAAAATTGGACCAGAACCCCCAGTCCTTTTGAAGACAGGACAGCTTTTCCTTCCAAACTGGAAAGCACCCCCAACACCAGCCCTTTGCCTGAGCGGAAAGATCACATCAAGGAGTCTCCCGAAATGACAGGCACTTTCACTCCAGGAATTCCATGGGAATATCACGACTCCAACACTAACAGAAGCCTCACGAACGTCTTTTCCCATATGCACTGTCGCCCAGACCCTTCCAAAAACGTCATCTCCATCAGCAAGAGCACGGAGCGGCTCTCCCCGATGATGAGGGATTTAAAAACGAACAAGTTTAAGAAGTCGCAGAGCATCGACGAGATCGACATCGGTGCGTACAAGGTGTACAACATCCCCCTGGAAAACTATGCATCCGGGAACGATACCGTGGGCCCCCACGAGAGGGTGGACAAGCTGCTGGGCCCCGAGCACGGCGTGCTGAGCATGCCCCGCAGCCAGTCCGTGCCCATGCTGGACGACGAGCTGCTGACCTACGGTAGCGTCAAGGTGCAGC
>NW_008236198.1:1094954-1105097 GCF_000691975.1 Corvus brachyrhynchos | reverse complement strand
GCGCCGGCGCCGGCCCCGTTCCCCGGCCCGGCCACGCGGCCCGGCTTCCTGCGCAGGGCGGATTCGCTGGTCAGCTCGGCGGAGATGTCCGTGTTCCGCAGGGTGGGCGAGCCCCAGGAGCTGCCCCCGGCGGACAGGTACGGCCGGGCCCCGCCCCGCGGCGCCCCGGAGCGCCAGGGCAGCATGGCCGTGCCCGAGGCCCAGTTCCTCAAGCGCAACGGGCGCTACGAAGACGAGCACCCTTCCTACCAGGAAGTGAAAGCCCAGACTGGGAGCTTCCCAGTTAAAAACCTCACGCAAAGGAGGCCCTTGTCCGCACGAAGCTACAGCACAGAGAGCTACGGCACGGCCCAAACGCGGCCGGTCTCAGCGAGGCCCACCATGGCAGCTCTGCTGGAAAAGATTCCGTCAGACTATAACTTGGGTAACTATGGCGACAAGCCTTCCGATAGCAGTGATATAAAGCCGAGGCCTCCCCCTGGGAAGGGAAATGAGAGCTGTGCTAAAATGCCTGCTGACTGGAGACAACAGCTACTTAGACATATAGAAGCTAGAAGGTTAGACAGGGTATGTTTGGCATTTCTCTGCAATTAATGCCTTTAGTTGTGTGTTTCGCTCTGTCAAACGATTTGCACGTGCAGTGGTGACCACCAGAATTCCCAGGGATGAAATTCCTGCCGTGGTGTCCAAGGGAATGGCCTGCCGAGGGCCCTGGGTGTGCTCAGCTGGAGTGAGGGATCCCAGTAAATCCAGAGGCTCCTCACTGGTGACATTCCTTGGGGCGGTCACTGGGGTGGTGACTCCGGGTCCTGGGTAAATCCAGAGGCTCTGCCCCAGTGATGCTCTGTGGTGCCCGTCGCTGGGGTGGTGACTTCTGCAGCTCTGCCCAAAATTAGGATGAGCCCTGAGGTTCTTCCCTGCTCATGGAAGCGCTGCTGGAGCCACCTCGTCAGTGACGACCGAGAGCTTGGAGAGGTGCTGGGCACGTCTTGGCAGTAAAAGGGAATAAAGGAAAAAGAGAATAAGTAATAAAATGTATTTTAGCTCTGGTGTCACTGTTAGTGCAGGGGGTTTAAAGGTGTCTATAACTGAGAAATATCCCTGGGTATCCACTGCCACTGTTCTAATGGGAATGTGATCATTTCTCCTTGTAGCTGTAGGAAGTTATGCTGATTTGCCTTCTATCCAAAGGGTACTTTAGTGCATGATTCAGTCATTACCTATTTAATGACCTAATCCATGAATCTGATTTACTCCGTGGTCTGAAGTGGTTGTGACAAATTCCTGTGGTGAAATGCATAAGAAGTCATTGCCAGATGTGTCCATATACTGCTTTATGCTAGAGCCCCCTGAGTTTGGTGTTAATATTCTCCTTACCTTCCAGTTGCTCGGGTGTGATGATATTAAATTATCCTTAAGGGTCAAATGGGGAAACTTTAAAAAGGGGCTCCAGGGCTGAAGCGTTTTCCTCCTTCAGCTCTTTTCCTTGTGCTGTGTGAACCCACTGGAAACTGCCTCCTACCCAGGGAAACCAGTGCACCCCGAGCAGGGGTGGAAATAAACACTTGCCAGAGGTTGCTGGTTTAAGGAATATCTTTACACTGAGTCTACAACGTGCACTGAGGGGTACTTTAACCCCGGAAAGCTGACACTGGTGCTGGTCCCTCATCCCTGCGAGGCAGTTCCTGCTGGGTGCAGAGCTCCAAGGAGCTGGGCTGGGCTGCAGCTGGAGGCTGTGCTGGGGGAGCCCAGGAGCCGTGTCCCTGCTGTCCCCAGCTCGTCCCGTGAGGGCAGCCGGGTGTCCAGGGCGCAGGATGGGGCAGAGGCCTCTCCCACAGGGGCTGCTCCTCCGTGCCAGGACCACCCCTGGCTGCCCAGCCAAACCCAAATCTGGCCGTTTTTGCAAAAGCAAGACTTGTACCCTGTGAACTCCAGATCCCAACACCCCCTCATGTGCTGTCAGCGTGGAAGTCCTCTCTGGTGCCCATTCTCTGTACGAGGAGCAATGTACTCGCTTTGTGTGACCAGTGCATGCCTGGAGGAGCTATTGATACTCGGTACTGTTTGTTGGCTTAAACTAAAACTCTGTGAACTTAACCATGTATGTGTGAGACTTAATTCTGAGCATGTGTGTTCATATGTGTCCCGTGGTTGTTTCCTCTACTCAGAGCGCTGCTTACAAACACCACACAGTTAGCCTTGGCATGCTGCACTCTGGAGGGGTTTCAGCCATGCATGCCGGCCGAAGCATGACTTTAAACTTGCAGCCTAAATCTAAATTTGAAAACCAAATGCTTCAAGAGCTACCTCTACCGAAAGTAAGTATGGGCTAGCCAGCATTCCCGGCATTCCCGGTTAATTAATGATCCTTGCTTCCTCCTGGTTTAGCTTCTGCCGACTCCTCGTGCTTTTACAATGCCCAGTCCAAAAAGCAAGGCTGGCAGGGGTGCAGTTGTGCCCCTTGGTGGCCTTGCTTTTTGGATTCCGGAGCTCCCTGGCTGTCATTCCCGCTTTCCTGCTCTCCTCACGCACACTGGGGCCATCATTTGCTCCGTGGGGAACCTGGTTTGCTCTGGGACTGTTTGATCCTGGAAAAATGGGTGTGGAAATATTAAACAGGCTCCAGGAGACAGGGATTTTAATATCTAAGCATTAAGTGGGTGTGCTGTAAGACCTGATGGGTTTTGAACACGTTACCACACCCAAACCCATTTTAAACTTTGAGTAACACCTAAAAAAGATAATATTTTCCTCATTTATTTACTGTTTATCTTATATTTAGTATCAATACATTGTTGACAAGTAGAGACATACAAAACTGTGTATTCCCAACAAATATTTGAAGGGAGAGGCACACAGGGCAAGGCAGAGAGGGCCATTCCTGCAGGATTTTCTATGTCAGAGGGACGGGCATGGCTCAGCCTCTCCCTGCCCTGGCACAGGAGCTGAGGGGACAAATCAGCAGCAGCTCTGTGAGTAATTAAAGGGCAGCAGAGCCCAGATCCTTGTGTGCCAATGGGATCAGCTGTGCTGGGCACTGCCAGGCCGGCCCCTGGCACCCGCCCAGGCTGGAGCAGCCTGGCCAGCAATCCCCAAAGGAGGGTTCCAGGCCCGGTTCAGAGCTCAGATCCAAGGATTTGAGGAGAGCAGGATAATTGAGCAGCAGCATGAGCTGGCTGTGCGGGCTGGCCGGAGCCCAGCCTCGGCCCTGCTCCACTCGCCGGTCCCACGCGTGCTCCAGCCGGAATTCCCGGCAATCCAGGACAGGATGGCAGCACACAGGGAGCAGTGTAGGCCTTTCCCGCTGTTCCTGACCCTCCATACTCTGTCACCTCCATCCCATGTCCCCCCACTGTCCCCAGGCTCCCGTCCTGCTCTCGGTCTGTGCTGCTCTGTTGTGGGGCGGGAGGCTCCGAGGGGATCCCGCCTGGATGTGTGTGCTGGGTGTGCAGGGACGACATTCCAGTGTTGTCTTTGCTTCCCGAGAATTTGTTTGTCTGCTCAGGTACTTGTCAAGAGTCCTTGGAAAAAATCCATTGGGCATCAACCCCAAAGAATGTTGCTGGTTCCCCCCACACGTTAGGAATGAGGTGTTTGATGGCACTGGCAGGCATTTAGGCTGTAGGTGAATATGGATGTTAATGATGGATGTCTGAGGAAATTCAGGAATCTGCTCCATGATACATTTTGGGGTGTGGTCTGATGGGGATTATTCTGCTTTTCTATTCCACCAGCATTCCATTGCTCCATATCCATAGAAACTGTGATGCTGAACTGCATTGAGGGGTTGTTCTCTTGCTGTACTGTTTGGGAGAATTATTGTTGGGAAAGATCACTGCAGGGGGAAATTATTGTTGGAAAAATACTGTGTATGTGTAGTATTGCTGAATTTTATTTCTGCACACCTGCCACAGAACTTGCATTTCCTAAAGAATCCAGGCCACAGCAGTTCAGTCTTTGCCTCTTCCCCTCCCTCCTTCCGTGGCCTGGATTCAGGAGAGTAATGAGTGAGGTCTGGCTGTCAGGAAATCAACTTCAACAATGAATTACACTGCAAATGTTCATGGCCTCAACCTGCTCCTTGTGGAAAATGTGGGAAGTGCTGCTTTTCCTCTCTTCCCCAGATTTCATGGAAGTGGAGCTGGGTTGCAGCCTGTCCCAGCTCAGGAAATGGCCGCTATTGCAAGGGGACAAATTCCTTGTGCTGCAGCAAATGAAATCCCGGGATTTCCCTGTTCACTGAGGAAGCTGGGAGCTCCCTCTGTGTTTTCCCTTTTCCCTCTGGAGTGCAGAGTCCCCTCTGCAGGCCAGGCCCAGCGCTTTCCAGAGGGATCCTTTCCATTTCTGGCACCCAGCTCCCAGTGAAAAGTTTTTAAAGTTCGTGGTTTGGTGCAACCCATTCCCAGGATGGGAATTCCCACCTTCCTTGGGAATAACAGTGAGGATGGGAGCAGGGGTTCCCTCTGGAATGAGCCTGGGGAGGGCCCCCAGCTCCAGGAATTGATGTGAGCAGATTCCCAGGACAGCTCTGGAGGGAATGGATCCTTTTTCCATTTTAATGGGGGTAAAGAAAGCTCTGCAAGGAGATCCTGGGCTTTAAACAGGGGAAATGCTTTTCCAGTGGTTTTGAATAGAAGGAAAATCACAACTTCCATGATTTTTCTGGAAGATTCCTTGAATGATGAAAAAAATACAATGAAAGTTTCCTTCTATTTCAAATAATCAGGGTTGGATTTTTTTTTCACTTCACCTCAGAGATGTGATTTAAATCATAATTCCCTTCAAATTACTTTTAAACTTCTGTTGAAAAACAGTTTTTAATGGAAAAATTTTCAGCTTTCACATTTCAAAGCAAATTTGATTTATTCTTCAGCCATCTAGAGAAGTGTATCCTGATTTTTTTTTAGTCTAAGCTGGAGAAGAAATTGCTGGAATGGCAGAGGGGAAGAACAGATATTTTTTGTTCCTTTGCAGATTCCCATTAATCAGAACTCAATGAGCACTACACTGCACCATGTGCTCTCAGTGGCAGGACAATGCTGGAATTTTGGGAAGCTTGACACCCAAAAGGTGTTAGGAAAACCCCCAGTGATGACAGAGAAATAGAGAGACAGATAAAGGAAAATCGGGATGGGGCAGGAAAAGTCCAGACCCCCTCCAAAGTCCTGAAAACAGGAGGGAAACAACCAGGGGGAAAGTGACAAGGAGGAAACGTGGAACAGGAGAGAAAAGGGAATTATGAACATTTAGGAAGCTTTCCCTGTGTGTTGTGACCATTCCTGTTGAGGCAAACACTGAATTCCAGGTTGATATTGTACAAAAAACGTCCCTGGCACAGGCCAGGAGGTTCTGGGAGCTGCACACGGAGCCAGCCCCAGCTCAGCACTGCCAGCAGGGGATGTTTGCTGCAGAAAACACAAACAGCTCATTTTTCTTGGTGGCACATCCCTCCTGCAAAAGTTTCTGCTGCTGGAATGAGCAGTGGGGAAGTTCTAACTGCAGAATTGACAGCAGACTGTTCAAACATTGGAATTCTGCCAAAATCTGTTGCTCTGAAAGTAACGAGTCCCGATAAACGGATTTTCTCTTCTCCCTCGTCATTCATTATTCTCATTAATTCTGCCCTGACCCTCTCGAGCTCCACAGTGGTGCTGTGTTGGTGGGATACTGGGCAGACTGGGCATTGTGCACTGCACTTGCTGGGTTGTTGTGACTGAGAGTGGAGGGGTTTGTGCTGGTGACTAAAGGCTGCCCTGCCTTTGTGAACAGACCCCGTCGCAGCAGAGCAGCCTCCTGGACAACGGGCAGGACGAGGTGGCCGTGGGCAGCCCCTGGACCCCGTACCCGCTGGGCCGGCGGGACGTGCCCCCCGACACCGTCACCAAGAAGGTAAGGGGTGCCAGGCTCAGCCTGAGCCCGCCCTGGATGCAGCAGGACAGCTTTGGGCAACACCTGGGGTGTTTCAAGGCTTAAAGCAAGAGGTGCTGTGAGTTAAGGGTGCTGTTTTCGTGGTGCCCCTTTGTGCGTTCTGCTCACGGAGGGCTGGGCAGGGTTTCATCCCGAGCTTTCATCCCAATGATGTTGTTCAGTCCATATAAAGCACGGGTGGTGGGATGGCTCCTGCCCAGCCCTGCCCAGGCACAGCCCATTTGCTGATAAACTCCCTGCAAAAGGGTCTCGTTCCTGGTGGTTCTGTGGTGGTGGATGTTGAATTCCAGTGCTTGGAGTTCCTGGCTGCCCCTCCCAGCCCAGCTCGGCTCATGGGCTCAGGGGCTGCTGGGTTGGGTTGCTCTGGCCATAAAGCTGGAGAATGGAGAATCCTCACAAACTGTGTCAGAGGAGGAGCTGCAGGGATGAGCCAGGATAATCACAGGGATCATTGTCAGGAGATCCATCCTCCCCATCCCTGAAGTCCCAGGAGTGAGTGACACCCGGTGGAAGCCACGATGTCACACTGGCACCTGCTGTGTGTAACGATCCCAAGGATCTCCCTGCTGCTCCAAGCTTTTATCCAAGGCAGCTGCAGAAGCAGCAACGCTTGGCTTCACAGGGCAGTGCAGCCAGAGATCCCCAGGAGAATTCCTGGAAGATGGGAAACAAAAGCCATTGCTCCCAGAGATGCCTCTCAGGCACAGGAGGGGGAGGAGGGTGAGCTGATGGTGTGGGACGGAGCTGGCTCTGACAGCCGAGCTGTTTATCCTCTGACCTGCAAGAAATTGGGATGAGAAATGTAAGAATCCTGGTTTTCCCAGCTCCAGAGGCTGTGCTGGGGCTGGGGAGGATTGCAGCCGGCTCTGGAAGCTGCGGGAATTGGCTGTTCCTAACGGGACGGTTCCCACAGGCAGGTAGCCACATCCAGACCCTGATGGGATCCCAGAGCCTGCAGCACCGGAGCCGGGAGCAGCAGTACGAGGGCGGCATGAACAAGGTCACCATCCAGCAGTACCAGCCCCCCCTGCCCATCCAGATCCCGTCCTCCCAGAGCTCCCGGGCCCCCCAGCCCCAGCGGTGCCTCATCCAGACCAAGGGCCAGCGCAGCACGGACGCCTACCAGGAGCAGGTGAGACACGGGGGCATGAACATTCCCGGCTTTTCCAAGGTGTCCACGGGAGAGGGGAAGCTCGGGCAGGAGCGGGGCAGCTGAGCTGGGCAGCCCAGGGGAGCTGGCATCGGACTGGGGGAGCTCTGGCTGGGCTGGGGGCAGGCTGGGTCCATCCCTTCCCCAGCAGCACCCACCAACACCCATTTTCTCCCACACTGACCCAGTGACAGCGTTTGGAATTGAGGTCCCTGAGCAGAGCTGGCACCCCCGGGTCAGACTGAATTAATTTGCAGCTTCTGCCCTTTCCCCAGTGGCCCAGTTCAGCGCCAGCAGGGCTCTGCTCAGACCTGCCCAGCACAGCCCAGCTGCAGCCCCAGTGCCCCAGCCTGGCACGGGCACTGGGGACTTTCCTCATTCCCTGCTCCTGTCCCCATTAGATTTGTCCTTAATGACCCTGCAGGGCCTGTGTGAGGCCCTGAGAAGCAGAACAAGGTGCAGAGCCATCCCTAACCCTTCCTCCTGTGGGAAGTGTTGGTGGAGCCCCGGGAGCAGCTCCTGTCCCACATCCCTGATGTTCAGAACCTGCTGGGGGAGGACGTGCTCAGACCAGCTCAGGGCACGGCCATGAAGCTCCTCTGAGCTCATTTTTATTTTATATCCAATTCCTCAATGCTCTTTGGAGCCACCCTGACTAAGAGAGAAGGCCCTGTTTGCTGTGGCAGGAGAGGTGGGTGCTCGGTGCAGTGCTCCAGAGATCCCGGAGTGTTTTATCCCTTGGCTTTGTCCCAGGGGTGCTGCACATCTGGCTCCTCCTGGGAAAATAAAACTGCCCCAGATGAAGCCTCACTGATGGGTTTATCCCAGTGCTTAAGTGAAAAACTTGGCCAGGATGAACTTGTCTTTCACAGGTCTAAAGGGTTTTAGTTTTATTTTATTAAACCTTAAAATCCATGCAAAAATCCGTGGACCACAGGGAATGTTGTGGTACCACTGCAGCGTGGGAAAATCCTGCCAGTACTTCCAGCTGAGAGCAACATTCCAGTGGCTTTTCCCGTTTTGTGGAGTGCAGGGGCTCAGCTCATCCAGGGGAGTGGGATGTGAGGGAAGGAGGCGCCGTGGCTTGGGCAGGGTTTAGTGCTGACATCCCTGTTTTTCTAACCCAGTTTTGTGTGAGGATAGAGAAGAATCCTGGCCTTGGGTTTAGTATCAGTGGTGGAATAAGTGGACAAGGGAATCCGTTCAAACCCTCAGATAAGGTAAGTTGGAAATTCCTCTCTCCCTGCTCCTTGTTTGAGAGCTCACAGAGTGGAGGCAGAGAACGTGAGGGGGATGTTTGTGCCCTTCTGTTGGGATAGTTGAAAGGTTTTTCCCTATGCTTGGATTTTTTTGTTGTTGTTTTTTGTTTGGGTTTTTTGTTTTAGCAGAGTGGTGTTTGCTTTTTTTCCCCCCCAGTTGAAGAAGATGAGGGAATCAAGCATCAATCCCATGAGTGTCTGACCCATATTCCCTGGATAATTTTTGGGGCTGTTTTCTGGAGAATTGCCTCTCTCACTTTTTAAGAGTCACCTTAGGCCCTGATTAAACTTTTACTAAACTAATTAGAGGGAACCCTAAAGCACGATATCATCCCTGGAGGCTGAAATTCCAGGGTTTGTAGCTGCTGTGTCAAATAAAACCAGCCTGGAAATCCCTGGATCCTTACAGACCCCACAGCAGCAGTTGTGTTCTGAACTGGGAATTAAAACTGACACCTGGTGGTGGTCAGGGACACTCAGGATTCATTCTGGGAACTGCACCTTTCAGATAGATCTATTTGCAATAAAAGGAAGCCCGGAAAAACTCCAACATGTGGTGAGTCCCAGCTCCCAGGGGTGTAGGATTGGGAAGTGGAATCTTACACCCATGGATTTGTGTTTGGTGCCACGGGACTGACTGGAGTTTGTTGGAAAAGGAGGCCTTGAACACATTCCCGGAGTTGATGTTCTTGGATAATTCTGGATCTGGGTAGCAGAAACAGTGAGAACTTCCATAAATACGGAGAATGTTTGGCAAATCATGAAGTTAAAGCTGTGTTTCCTGGGGAAAGCAAAGATGTCAGTAGAGATTATGATACACATTATTCTAATAATAATTAACACTTGCCCCGTGTTAATCACCCTGCTGATAACCTGTGGCTCCTGCCCTGTTCACACTGGACTTTCTTTGTGATGTGGGATTTCAGTTTACAACGACCCCTGAGTGCTGAAGGTCCCAGAGAGCTGCTCCACCCCCAAACTGGTGTTTGATTGCAAACAGATTAAACCAGTTTGGCGTTCACCCATCTCCAGGCCCCAGTTAGGGAGCCCCCTGTTTTTTGGGATGTAGTTCTTGGAGAAAGCATCCTAACCTGTGTTACTTCTGACTTATAGGGTATCTTTGTTACTAGGGTTCAGCCTGACGGCCCCGCCTCCAGCCTGCTCCAGCCCGGAGACAAGATCCTCCAGGTAGGGATGCCTTGGGATTCCTGGGATCTGAGCTCATCCTAAAGATACAGCGGTGGTGTTTGCAGCGGGACTGAACCGCCAGTTGTGCTTTTAGGGGATTTTAATATTGATTTCCAGCAGGGGTCCCCAAAGCACTTTTTGCCCACAGGCGCCCACCTGGCTGGTGTCAAACTCGTGGGCAGTGCCCCAGGGCAGGGATTGTCCCCTGTGTCACAGCCTGCCCCATGATCTCCCTCTGGATCTTCCAAATCCTTGAGGTCCCTCCCAACCCCCAGCAGTGGAGGATTCTAGGATTCCGTGAATGCCTCCTTTTGGCACAGTCATCTTTGGGGTTTTCCCTGCCTGGAATTTGTATTCCTCTTTCCCGGAGCAAAGATAAAGATCTTTTATTGTATTATATTAAGGCTTTAGGCAGGTCCTGGTCAGACCCCAGAGCCCTCCCAGAGTCACGGTATGATTTCAGTGGGAATGAAATCATTCCTTGGAGCGCCCAGCCCAGCCCTGAGCCATCCCACAGAGGACAAGAGAAATGTGTGCTTTGTGTTCATGGGAAACCCTCAGATGTTCATCCTTTATCTTAGCCTTGCTTCTAATTGCCAAACACCCCTTTTTCCCCCC
>NW_008236198.1:1089733-1094729 GCF_000691975.1 Corvus brachyrhynchos | reverse complement strand
TGTACACAGCTTTGTACACCTGGAACACGAGAAGGCTGTGCTCCTACTGAAGAGTTTCCAGAACACAGTAGACTTAGTTATCCAGCGTGAGCTTACTGTCTAAATATTTTTTTATAAATAGTAAATATGTCTAGCCAGATCTAATGTTCAAACAGATTTATACATAGGAAACCAATTTTTTGCCAATTGCTGGACCAATGGCAAACAGTAGTGCCAAATGTATAATACTCTATGTTAGTACCAATCATCGGGAGAAAATATAAGAATTAACTCTATAAATATATTGTTCATGTGGCTCCGTATTAGTTTTACTTGTCAGCCTCTGGCTGTGCATTGGTGCGTTTTTTTAACCAAGTTCCTTCTTAAAAGTCAATTTCATATGATTTCAAAACACAGAAGCACATACAAATCCTTTAGGAATTCTGCTGTCCATCAGAAACACTGCCTCAAAGTTGTATATGCCTTTATAAAGATGAAATATATTAACCTGTACTTCCCATGAAATATTTCTATCATGTCACATACGAAAGTATAGAGAAGAAAATATTTTCATAAACACCTCAAAGAAAGTATATATTAAATTAAATTTAATAATGTTCATTTATTTTCAATGCAAAGATATTCTATGCCTTATGAAAATACCTGTACATATGCCGTGTGTATAGCTGGCTCCGTAGGGATCAGGAACAATTCACTATACAGGGTGAGAGACTTCTCCAATTGTAACTCTGGGACCTCGGGACAAGGAACCCACGTGGGAATGGGATAACTCCCTCTGGAATGGGATAACTCCCCCTGGAATGGGTGAACTCCCTCTGGAATGGGCCAGGTTGGACGGGGCTTGGAGTAGCCTGGGCCAGTGGAAGGCGTCCCTGCCCATGGCAGGGGTTAAACAAGATGAGCTCCAAGGTCCCTCCCAACCCAGCCCATTCCATGGTTCTATGATTCCAACTCCCTCTGGAATGGGTTAACTCCCTCTGGAATGAGTTAACTCCCTTTGCTTTGGCTCTTCCCTCGATTCCATGTGCACACACTACAGGAGAACACCGAGGACAGGCAGGTTTGGCTCACGGATGGAGGAAGGTTGTGATGGTGGCAGTAAAACTCCTTTTGTTGCTGCTAATTTTACGCTTTAATTTTTCATTTCAGATTCCCCATTTACATTGTTGTGTATTTTCCCCCCTGCTCCAGGCCCTGATGGGCCCTGCTCGGGATATTCCCGTGGGTGAGGCTTTCTGGGATCCTTGATTGGAGTCCTTGAGAGGGATGGGCACAGGTGTCAGAGCTGACACATCCCAGGGAGCAGCAGGTGCCCCTGAGCCAGCCTGGGAGGAGCATTCCCAGCACAGGGTCAGTGGGACAAGCCTTGGTGTCCAGGTCCTGGGGCTGTTCCCAACGGGGAATCCCAAAGCCCAGACCGTGCCCAGCTGCTGCTGCTTCTGGGGTTCCAGGGTCCAGCTTGGGTATCCCTGACAGCAATATGGGAAAAGCCAGGGAAAGCCCCCTGCAGGTGTTTTTAGGGGATCCCACTGCCCTTGAGCAATGGCCAGGGGCTGAGGGACAGCCGGCTCCGGGATCACCGGCACCATTCCCACCCAAATCCCACATCCAAGGGTGCAGCCACAGCCCACGGACACACCCAGGGATGTTCCACTTCTCTAAGAATTCCCAAACCTTCCCTCTCTGCCTGTGGGACCTGGGGAGCTGCAGACACAGGGAAGCCTCCAGGACCTTCCACTCCTAATAATTTCCCATTTTCCCAGTGCCAGCTCACAGTTCCTACCCAGGTGATGGCAAACCAGGAGAGTTCTCAGCCAGTTGTTCCCAACAGCGACCATTTAACATCCTCGAATCCGGTTTCATGTTATCCAAGGTATTTTTTAACACATCCACGTCTGCATCTGTGTTTGGTGGCAGTGCCAGCCCTGGGAGGGGACAGGGGGCTCCACGCAGGAAGCAGGCAGGACAAGGCTGAGGGTGAATGGGGCAGCTGAGAGCAGAGCCAAGGAAATCCAGGAAAAATCTGAGTAGGAAATGCCCAGGAGGTTGGTTTGCTGTTAGTAGTGAGCACTTGGAGTATAAAGATGTTGCTTGGTTAAAGCCCTTTCCAGTGCCTAAAGGGGCTCCAGGAGAGCTGGAGAGGGACTGGGGACAGGGGATGGAGGGACAGGACACAGGGAATGGCTTCCCAGTGCCAGAGGGCAGGGCTGGATGGGAGATTGGGAAGGAATTGTTCCCTGGGAAGGTGGGGAGGCCCTGGAAGGGAATTCCCAGAGCAGCTGTGGCTGCGCCTGCCGTTGGATCCCTGGCAGTGTCCAAGGCCAAGCTGGAGCATCCTGGGACAGTGGGAGGTGTCCCTGCCCATGGCAGGGGTGGCACTGGCTGGGCTTTGAGGTTCCTCCCACCCAGCCCATTCTGGGATCCTGTGAACCCTCTCTGCTGTAATTTAGCATTGAATTGTTATGCAAGCAGAAATGCTTCTGTACAGACTGTGTACATAGCTCTGAGGGGACTGCAAGGACAGGGAATGCAAAACCAGGAGAAACGAACCCCACACATCGGGATCAGCTGAGTGCAGCTGTCAGGGAGGCCCTGGCTCCAAGGGGGGATCAGGGGGTTTATTCCAGGGAGCTGCCCGTGGATGAGGGATGGGAATGGGGAGGGATGGGAATGGGGCTGTGCTGCCCTTCAGCTCAGCCCTGCTGGGCCTCAGGGGCTCCGTGACCCCCGGCTAGGCAGGGCCTGTCCCACCGCAGCAGGGTTGGGGACAGGTCCCTCACAAAGGCACAGGGGGTGACAGAGCTGCGGGGTCACCACCCACCGTGGCAGGGTTTGGACATAGATAAACACAGCAAGTCCCACCTCAGCACAGGCAGAACTTCTTCCCATGGAGGTGGCAGAGCCCTGAACAGCTGCCCAGGACGGGCGTGGGGTTTCCCTCTTTGGAGACGTCCCAAACCCACCTGGATGGGTTGGACTGGATGCTCTGCAGAGGTCCCTCCCAGCGTGTGATTCTGTGAACTGGTGGGATTTCACAGTTAGAATTTCCAAAGGAAACTGGGGATGTTGTGTGCAGCTGGAGCTCCCTGCCCGCGCCCTGTCCCTCCCCGTTCCCCGTGGAAGCGCACAGAGCCTGGCGGCGTTCCCGGCAGGCAGGGCAGGGCCATCCCATCCCGCGCCCATACAACTTTCCGGGCAGTAGTTTGGATAGGATACGGATCCGTGGACGCAGATCCATGGGGAGCTGGCCTGGCCCCGGAGCCACGGGCGGGCACAGCCGTGGTGGCAGCGGGGCCAGGCCCGCGGGGCACCACCACCACCACCCAATCCCAAAGGCGCCATTTGCAAATCGCAGAATTTCAAACCAAAAAAAACCAAAAAACACAAAAAAAACCACCCAAAAAGCTTTTTGCCAATCCTCTCCCTGGCTGCTTCCAGCTGATTTAGTGGAAGTGGCTGACTGACTCCATGGCCTTTCTGTGTCTCTCTCTTGGGTGGCGGTGGCCGTGTCCCTTCCCTCCCTCCCTCCCCTTCCCCGGGCAGGGCACTCGCTCATCACTTCGGTTTTCTACCTGTGAGTACTGTATCCAGTTCAGAACCAACAGCTTCCTTTAGTAAAGATTTTACCATTTTATAAAAGACATGTTTAATTATGATGGAGATGGCTGTATTGTAATTAATATTTTGAGATAATTGTGATTTTGAGCTTAAATTATATACAGAAATGGTCATTTTTGTATGTGTTCAAAGATTGCTATATTCCAGATGACTGTACTTTTCAGTTAAATTCCAGTATCCATGTAAATAAAGCTGAATGAGGAAATATTTACTACTTTATTAACATAGATTGTGAATGTACTTCATGTTTTTTGCAGTATAAAGACTTACTGAACTTGAAAGCTGCTTCATTTTATGTGCAAAAAGGTACTTCAAAATTCTATTTTAAATCTATTGATTGAGTGCAATCAGCTCCTGTCCCTTGGCACATGCAGGTTGTCCCCTCCCCGTGCCCTGGAGGGCCTGGCCCGTGCGTGTGGGGTTGCTGCATTTTGCAGATGCTTCTGTGCAGAGGGAGCCCAGGGACTGAACCGACGCTGTGCAGTGCAGCAGAGCCATTTTCGGCTTTGCTGTACCCACCTTTTTCAGTATTTCAGAAAAAAAAAAGTGTTTTGAATAACATTAAAAAGTCTCTTTATTGTATAAATAATAAAAACGTCACCTTATTGTAAAGGCTTGCGGGTGGTTCTTTTCCTGGCAGAAAGGAGGATGCAGAGGGAGGGGAAGGGGGGGCTGCTCCCCCCATCCCGCTGGGAATGAGCCTGGAAAATTGGGCAACTCCCAAGTGGGACTGCCCTGGTCCAGCTGCAGCCACTGGGAGATATCAAATACGGGAAGGGAGTGATGGAAATGGGGAAGAAAACTCAGGGGTGGCTGCTTTGGGGGTAAATGTATGGAAGGACAAATGTATGGCAACAAAAGGGGGCAGGGGGTGAGGGCAGCAGCAGTTCCATCATCCAAGGAGCTGCAGAAGTGCCCCTGGAGCTCCAGCTGGCCCCTGCTGTCACTGCACACAGGCACTGCCACGTATTTCCCACAGGACAGATCCTGTCCTTCCCATTTTTTTTTCCTGCTCCCCCAAACCCTTTCCCAGACAGGTCAGTGCCTCCCATTTCCCTCCCAGCCAGGACCAGGTTCTGGTCCCCTCCTTGGGGACCACGGGCAGGTGCAGCTGGGCCTGAGCCCCCTGAGCCATCCCTGCTGCAGCTGGAACGCAATTCCCACACCTGGAGAACTGAGGGTGAGCTCAGTGTGCTTTGTGTTCATCTGGACACATTCAAAACCGGGGAATTTTACTGTGGAACTGTATTAAATCCTGCTGTGCTACAGACCCTCCCCCTCCAGGGCTGTGTCCAGGTCTGCAAGAGAGACCCTGAGGGGCTGGAGCATGTCCAGGGCAGGGAACGGAGCTGGGAAAGGGGCTGGAGACCCAGGGGGA
>NW_008236198.1:1088484-1089628 GCF_000691975.1 Corvus brachyrhynchos | reverse complement strand
TGACAGGAGAGGACAGCTGGGGAGGTCGGAGTCTGCTCCCAGGGAACAGGGACAGGAGGAGAGGGAACGGCCTCAGGCTGGGCCAGGGGAAGCTCAGGGTGGGCACCAGCAGGAATTTCTCCATGCTAGGGGTTTTCAGGCACTGGAAGGTGATGGAGTCCCCACCCACAGGGCAGCACTATTACATTAAGGGTATCACCTACAGGACAGTTGGAAGTGTGTTTGAACAAGAGAAGTTCCCAGTGTTCCTGTCTACAAAGCTCAGTTACAGCTTGAAGGACCGAGAGCAGACATCCAAGGGGAACATTTATTGTCTCGCTGCAGCTGCCAACACCAGCCCCATTCTCACCCCTGGGGCACCTCTCACCACCTCACAGCTCCAGTACTCGACCACACTCACAGCGGGGGCAGTTCTGGGGACAGCAATGAAACAAGATAAAAAAGGGATACAAAAACCACAGTGTTCCCTTCTGCCTTTGGCCCCAACGTTCTGATGGTGCCAACTCTCTTCGACCCCAGCTCAGCTGCAGGAAGCACCGTGGCTGTGCTGAAGGCAGCTTTCCATGCTGTCCTTTATCACAAACAGTGTAAACAGGGTGTGGGATGCTGAAACCCCTGCTGGAACATGCAGAGGGCAGGGAATGTTTCACAGGTTGGGTTCTTAACACTGCAACAAAGGCTCGTGGCCGGGCAGGCTCCCAGCCAGGAGCAGGAGGAGGATGGAGGAGGATGGAGGCAGCAGAGCCCAGGGGTGCTGGTGGGACAGGGATACCTGGATTGTCCTGTGGTGCCCAGGCGGGAATGCGGCTCTGCAGGTATTCCAGCAGTGCAGCCGTGCCCTCGGCCAGGCTCAGGTGGCAGGGCCAGGCCAGGGCCCAGGGCTCAGGTGGAATGCCCAGGGCTGAGGTGGGAATGCCCAGGGCTCAGGTGGGAATGCGGCTCCGCAGGTATTCCAGCACAGCAGCCGTACCCTTGGCCAGGATGGCGGCGCGGGGCGTACGGAACGGGTTCCCTTCCAGCAGCAGGCTCCTGCAAACAGGGATTAGTTACTGGGATAAAAACTCCTGTACCCACGCACTCATCCACTGCATACAGATTTCTGAGGCCTTTGAAATTCCTGAGTAATGCCTCTGCTGTCCTGCTG
>NW_008236198.1:1080885-1088448 GCF_000691975.1 Corvus brachyrhynchos | reverse complement strand
TTTGGAGAGAGATTAATTTTAATTTACACTGATAAATCAGTGGGGGTGTAGCACACACCCCACTCCTTCAGCCTCTACCAGGAGGAGTGAGAAAAGAACTCTGGAATATAGAAACAGAATGCCAGAGTGGCTCAGGCTGGAAGGGAGCAGTGGGGTCAGCTGATCCAACCTCCCTGCTCAACGGGCGGTGCACCAGCAGCATGACTGGGAGCACAGGAAATGTGACCCCCCAAAGCTCCACCATGAGCTTCACACAACCAACAGACCCTCAACATCAGCTTTAAATGATGAAACAACTCCTCCAATTCCCTGCAATACTGAGAAATTAGGGAAGAAATTATGGAAGAAACTGCCCTGTTCTACAAATGCTCAGAGTGACCCTTTTTGGGCAAACCCAATGCCCTGCCAACAGGCGCTTTTTCCTCTAGGAAACATTCCCTGAAGAATCCATACAGAACACGCGTTTATACCCAGGCCCCCATGACCCCACACACCTGAGGTTCTCACAGTTGCCCAGCTCTGGGGGCACCTGGAGGAGGTCATTGTTCTGCAGGTCCAGCGTTCCCAGCTTGTCCATCTCCTTCAGCTGCACAGGGTCGATGGATCCCACCTGGTTGTTGCTGAGCAGGATGGTCTCCAGGGCTGGCAGGTGATAGAGGACACTGGGGAACACCTTAAATCTTCAGGAAGACAAAGGAGGGATGGTCAGAAACAGGCCATTCAAAACAGGAGCCCCCAGCTGGTTGAAGTGGCTCCTGGTTCTCACACCACAGGAAAATTGTGTCAAATTGAGCCCAGCTCTTTTTATTGTTGTATTAAAAAAACCTACAGTTGCTCACCTATTAAAAGCAAGATTTATTGTGTGCAGCCTTTTCAGTGCCTCCATCCCCTCGGGCAAGGCTGTCAGAACATTGTTCCTGTTATCAGAGGAAGAGACGAAACAACAATCACTAAACTTAGTTGGGGTTTTGGCTGAGAACCCCCAGGACAGAACATATTGATCATGCTGATCAGCTACACAGTCTGGGGCCAGTTTCCTGCCCCATAACGGGGGCAGGAGCATGCCATGGATTCCCATTTCTGCCAGGAAGACACTCAGAGCCTGTCCTCTAAAGATTCCCAAGCACCCACCAACTCCACAAACGTGCCTGAAATTCAGCTCCTTGTTCCCAGAGGAAAGCTTATCAAAGTACACAGATCCTGGAGCCAAAGTGAATCATTCAGGTCACTCTAAACCTCCCCAAAATCCATGCACTGAGCTAGTCCTGATCTAAACAATGCTGGGAGCATTTCTCAGGAGTCAGAGGAGGCAAGGTGACAACAAGGAACCAGCTCTTGCCTCTGTTTCTGGCAGTGCAACAAAATCTGCACCTTCCCCATACTAACTCCCAGGATTTTCTGGTGTGGTTTTCTCCTGGGGGGTGGTGGGAGTGTTTTGAAGTAGCAACATCTCAGAACCCTTTCCTGACTGAGGCAGGATCTCTCCTCCAACAAGTCTCAGAACCAGTCCATTGCTTTTTAAGCAAGGCCCAAATTTAGGCCACGTCCTATTCTGGCTCTGCCATGGAGGCATTTTGGGAGTGAGAGATGATTTCAGTGCTGCCATCCCACTGGAACAGATGGCTGGCGTAGGGAGGCAGGGAAAGAAGATCCCAGGGAAGGAAGTGCAACACACATCACCAACCTGAGATCCAAATGTGTCAGTTTATGGAGCAGGCACAGCTCCGAGGAAACGGAGGAGATCTTGTTGAAGCCCAGGCTGACATCACAGACTGAGTCCTTCAGCTCCACAAGCCTGAAGCACAAAAGGAAGATGCTTCCATTATGGAAGCTCAGGGCTGCATTCTCAGTTACTACCCCCGGTTTATTCCACAAATCAAGGACATGTTGTGTTTCTTGGCTTTTCTGAAGGGATTTTGGGAAGACCATGGGATGCCACCTGTGGGAGCTGCTGCTCCTCCAGCCTTACGCTTGGGGTAAGGCAAAGCTCAAATCGTTTATCTACACTTATCAGACTGCACTTTCTCTCACTGATTTCTCTCACAGATGATGCAACCAAAGCCTCCTCAGTAAATGCAGTCAGCAGCTATTGCAGAGACCATAGCACAGGTGACATCACTGCCACCTCCTGCCCTGGAGATGTTTTAACACAGACTTTACCCACCTTCTTCTGCAGCCAAAAAAACCTGACAGAAATTCCTATTTTTTTCCCCATCTTTTGTTTCTGCTCATTGTTGTGCTGTTACAAATTGCAGGAGTATCTGCTGCATCTATTGTATTAACATGCTTTGGTGTAAAGGTTTTAACAGCTCAAGAAGTTCCCTGCTGAGTCCCTCAAACAGAATCTCTGGTTTAGCCCCAAAACAAAAAGCAATTAAATGAGAAGACACTCCTGTCTCTTGTCTGGATCGGCCTGGAATTCTGAGCCAGCTGCACACTCCCCCACACCTATCCCAGGGAAAGCAGCAGCCTCTCACACAAAAAGTGACAAAGCACAGGGTGCACAAGCAGCAGCTCCCAAAACTGAGTCTCTAGAAGCCTTTTTTCCCTCAGGGATTGCACCTCTCCAAGCTGTCTGTGCCAGAGGTTCAATGTTCACCCCACCTGGGAATAAATCACCCCCACAAGGGTGGCGGTGTCCTCAAAAATCAGTGTGGATGATTTTTTGAGCTCCCAGAGACACAGCAACCTCCCTGCTAACACAGAGGGATGATTTCCTCCCAGCAGTGCCAGGGAAAGCTTTTCCTTGGCTGTGGCTGGCAGCGGTGACTGCACAGCCCCCCTGCACACGAGGGTGGCACTGGTGCCTCCTCACACTCGGGTTTGTGTGCACACAGAGCCCCAACAGCTCAGGGGGAGAAGAGGATGCTGAAACAAAGGCAGAAGAGCAAATCCCAGCTGGGAATGCCCTTCCCAGCAGTACCTGGGGGGGATCTCCCGGAGCTGGTTCTTGCTGAAGTTCACGGTGGCCACGGGATTGGTGCCCACGGCATCAAACACGGCAGCGGGGATCTCGGCAGCCTGCTTGTCACTGGGACAGAAGTGACACCAATTAACCACTGCCTGCTAATTAACAGCGCGTTTCTGCCTTCTTTTAGAGAAAATTAGGAGTAGAACACACAGGTAACAGCTGCAGAAAGCTCCCACCACTGCCCCATGTCCACAGTGTCACCAAACAGGACTTTTTTCCCTTTCCCAACCATTCCAGGTCCATCTAAGGAATAACTGAGCAGGCAGTCCCCTACTACAAGATGTTCTGGGACTTAGTGAAAATCATAAAGAGTTTCAAAGGTACTAAAAGCACCTGCTGGGATTCAGCACTTCAGTGAGTTATTGCAGGATATTTGATAATACAAAAAATAGTTCCAACCCCACAATCCAAATCTGCCTATTCCCAAGCACAGGAATTAAAGGGGGAAATGCTCCCATGCAGCAGGGTTTGGGGACAGCTTGGTGTATAATGAAGGTGGGGAAAAAACCCACAAGCATGAAACAGGACAGTGTTCTTACAACTTCAGGAATGGGTACTATTCCCAAATACCTGTATTCCAGTAATTTCAGCGTGGTTATGGCGTGGGTGTTGACCATGGACTGGCTGGGAAGAGTCATGGCTGTCACAGCAAGCATAAAACAGGACAGTGTTCTTACAACTTCAGGAATGGGTACTATTCCCAAATACCTGTATTCCAGTAATTTCAGCGTGGTTATGGCGTGGGTGTTGACCATGGACTGGCTAGGAAGAGTCATGGCTGGCACAGGAGCCTCTTCATTGGGGCCAGGTCCATCATCTGGGGACACCAGAGGGGTGCAGTGACACAGCTGAGCTGCTCTGAGTGGCCCCAGGCAGCTGCCACCATCCCCCTCTAATCCTGATCTACTCTGGCTCAACTGAAAACCATCAGATTCGGATTATTTCCATCATTTCCTTATAAAGGGGTTTTTCCATCTTGGATTTGGGGGTTCTTTTAGGGTGTGGGAGGGAGAAGGATTGACCTGGACTTTGCAAAGCAGGGGAGGAAGTACTAGAGATGTGCTGGTGGCAGCTGCTCTGTGAGGCTCTGCTCCATGGGGTAGGGAGCTGGAAACTACAAAAATTCTGAAATTCCCTGAAAAAAGGGAATTCTGACTGGAAATGATGATATAGAGCAGCTTTATCCACACCAGCACATCTGACCACAACTCCAGTTAAAGCATTAGTATTTACCAACCCCCCTCTATGAAGTTCCTTCTGATTACTCCCCACAATCCACATGAAAAAGCTCCTGCACACCTGAAATGGGAATTCCCACCCAGCTGAGCAGGGCGAGTCCAACCATTCCATAAATCCAACTTCCACTCAAAGGAATCCAGCAAAACTCTCTGGAAACTCAGCAGCATCCAGCAATAAAAGCCTACTAACAACTGTGCCCAACCACAAGTAGTTAAGGAAGGGCAAAAGGGGCAGAAAGAAGCTAAAAAGAGAGGAATTTTCCAATTTACATCTCTCCAGAAACAGGAGTGGCACCGTTTTAGCTCCACGGATGCCCTAAGAGGCAGGGGAAAACCACGAGCACTGCTGGACATGCAAGACATGAGTTAATTGTGTTCTCCACAGTGGTATTCCCTGCTGGGAGTTCACCACACTGAGCATTCCATGAACTCCTGTCAAGTTCACAGGGCAGATTTCCACGGAAGAGGATGTCTGGAAGGAATTTTTGAGGCTGATTAATGCTGCCATCCTCTGGCCAGTGCAGAGACCCCCTGGGAAAGGAACACTCACACCACTGGCAAGGGCACCTGAGCCATCTATTGAGGCCCCTTCGAAATACAGAGGCCAAACATCCAGAGATTGGGTTTGTAAATGATAATCCTCAATTAAGAATGTTTATTATTCAGTATTAGCTAACAGGATAAGAAAAAGAAACAGAAATATCACAGCAAATTGTTGAGTAAAGGAAATCATTACTGCAGGATAACTGGGGGGACCTGGATTTAAACAACTGCACGTCCTAAATTCTAATTTATTTTAATTTCTTAGAATATTCTCTTTAAAATGCAGCAGAAGAAAGCAACATACCTTGGATTTTGCTTCTCAGGTATTTCAGCAGTTCCTGGGTTCCTTTCTTTAAAAAAGAAACAAAACCCAAGTCACTCAGCAGTGTTTGTGCAGCTGGGGGGACAATTCCAGCACACAGGTGGATCCCACAGCACTCCTGACTAAAAATTTCACTGAAAATCCCACAGCAAAACCCTCCTCCACAGCAAAACCCTCCTCCACAGCAGCCTGGGAACTTGCTTAGCTGGAATTTTATTTATTCCAGCTGAAAATTTCTGATCCTAAAGGACAGCCTCAGGCTCCACTTTTGTAGCTCCTTATGTGAAGAGTTTTGTCACTTCCAAAAGCAAGGAAAAAAGCTCCCATGAGCTTAATTTTCCCTTTAAAAAAGCTCCAGCACAATTTGCTGTGGAGAAGACATCTACAGTTTGTCAGTGAAGCCGACTGCTCATTGTTCTGCTACTTTTTTATGGCCCAAATTATAAACTCTGGGAAAATCACAGCAGTTGGCAGAATTTGCAGGGATTTTTAACAGCTCCAAAGATTTCCCTCAGTCCTCTCACAGCAACTTCCAGTGGTGAGACACAGTTGCCACGTGCATAACCTGTGAGTAGTGAAGCCCAATCTCCTCTGGACTGTTTGTTTTAGGGGAAAGGCAGGTTTGGGGTATGATTTTACAGGTTTCAGAGCCAGGGACTGACCTAAAGTGCTGGATGTGAATGAACATTTCTCATTCCAGCTGACACAGCCTATGATAGAGACTGGATGAACACAGAGAGATGAAGGGAATGTGGATGCTGGAAAGGAAGGAATTGTCACAAGGAGACAGGCAGGGAGAGGTGGGGCTGTGCTGAGCATGGCAAGGGAAGCCAACAGGGAACAAGCTGGGAAGCTGCGAGGGAAAGGTGAAGGTCAAACTCAAACCTCAGTAACACACACGTGGAGAGGAAAGCAGAGAGCAAGGCAAAGCTCCAAAGCTAAGTGATGGCATGGGAGGTAACAAAAGCACACCAAGATTTAACAGAAATCAACTGGAAATTCATCAAGAACCAGGAATGGGGTTGGGACTGGAGTGAGAGGCCTGAGGAAGAGAAGGTGAGCTGGGCAGGGCTGGAGAAGACAAGAATCTGCTGCTCCACTGCACTCACCCCAGCCCTTTATCTCAGTATCCACCTGCTCCAAGCAGTACCTGGGGAGCCCTAAAGCTCCTCCATCAATTGCTCCTCTAAACCAAGTGTGAAAAATCCAGCCAGGCACAGAAAATTGCAGCCACGTGGATTTACAGTGCCAGTGATGGATCCAGGCAGCGCAAATAGAACACAGCCTGACGGACTCCTCGTGCCTGGCCTTTGCTCCAGGTGGCAAATACAGCCCAGCAGCGACAATTCCAGCTGAAGCAGCAAATCCTCAGTAATCCAGGGAATAGCAGGACTCCAGCAGCCCTGACTCAGACTCCTTTCCAGGAGCACTTTGGACAAGTGCTCATTAACTCAGTGCACACTCTGCTCCCTCAGTCAGGCGCATGAGGGTTTCCCCCTCCTGACAGATGTTAGAGATTTCATTGCAACACAGACTTGTCAGTGCTGCTTATTTTTGGAGCATCCCAGAGCTTTAGGAACATTGATTTTACAAGCCTGGCAAAGGCACAGAAGTAGGAATGTACAACACCACTGAGGAGGGGGGCCTGAGAGGGAAGAAATAACAGGGAATTCTGCAGCACGAGCAGTGCCCATGCTCCAGCCTCCCTGCTGCCCTGAGGACTCCTTTTCTCAGGAACAACTCACACCCTCCTTCTGCTGCTTCTCCTACAAGAGAACAGACAACTGAATCCTACATCCTTAATTAAGACAAGATATTAAATCCCATCCAGTGCCATCTGGGCACCCTGTGCCAGGGCCTGCCCACCCTCCCAGGGAACAATTCCTTCCCAATATCCCATCTATCCCTGCCCCTTGTCCTGTCACTCCATCCCTTGATCAAAGTCCCTCTCCAGCTCTCTTGAAGGCCCTTCAGGCCCTGCAAGGCCACAGTGAGGTCACCCCAAAGCTTCTCCTCTTCAGGCTGAACAATCCCAACTCTCCCAGCAGTGCTGCTCCATCTCTCTGATCATTCTGGTGCCTCCTCTGGACTCTCTCCAGCAGCTCCAGGTCCTTCCTGCACAAATGTTCACACACAACCAAGCCCCAGTGCTTACTTGCAGCAGGTCTCTCCGAATGGTTCTCAAAGGATTTCCCTCCAGTGCCAGGAATTTCAGCTGAGGGAGGTTCCCCAGTGTGTAAGGCAACCTGCAGAGGGAAACAACTGATTCCAAAGCAGCTCCAAACCAACTGTTAAAGAACGTGCAATGGTTGGTCAGACGGGACTCTGAAGCTCAGGTTCAAAGAAGATTCAGGATCCCAGATTCATTTAAGCTGGAAAAGCCCTCCCAGACCACTGGGTCCAACCTGTGCCTGATCCCCCCTTGTCCCCAGCCCAAAGCACTGAGTGCCACCTCCAGCCCTCCAGGCATGGGGCCTCTAAACCTCCCT
>NW_008236198.1:1077193-1080874 GCF_000691975.1 Corvus brachyrhynchos | reverse complement strand
TGCCCTGGCCCAGCCTGAGGCCGTTCCCTCTCCTCCTGTCCCTGTTCCCTGCCAGCAGAGCCCGACCCCCCCGCCTCCCCCCTCCTGTCAGGGACTTGTGCAGAGCCACAAGGTCCCCCCTGAGCCTCCTTTGCTCCAGCCTGAGCCCCTTCCCCAGCTCCCTCAGCCTCTCCTGGGGCTCCGGCCCCTTCCCAGCTTCCTCAGGAATTCTCCTGGGGCTCCAGCCCCTTCCCAACTCCCTCAGCCTCTCCTGGGGCTCGACTCTTCCCCAACTCCCTCAGCTGCTCCTCACAGTGCTTCCATGTCATATGTAAGTCACACACAGAACACAGAACATTTAAGAACTCCCAGTTTGATCACAGCAATCCCACAACATACAGAGGGTTCCTTCATTTTATGACTGAGTCATTCCTTAACTGCCCTTCCCCCAGGAAGGAGGAGCTGCCACCACCCAGCCCCAGCCCAGGTGCCACTATTACCTACTGATGTCATTGTTGGCCAGGTCGAGTCTCTCCAGCTTCTGCAGCACCGTGATCTCCTCAGGCACTGCCTTGATCTTGTTGTCCCTGAGCTCCAGCACGCACAGGGAGCTCAGCTGTTTCAGATTCTCTGCATTCAGGATTTCAATCTGATTCTCGCCAGCGTGCAATTCCTATGGGAACAAAGAGCACCACTACTGTGGCCAAATTACTTTATAACTTCTCTCCTAAATCATGACACCAGCAGTCATCAGTATGATGATGTGTTTTTTCTCTGTAGTTACAAAGAAAAAAACGATAATGAACAAAGTGAATTTATCCAGAAAACGTTCCCAGAGATAAAAAATAACTGCTGCAGGCAATATTAGATCCAGCTTTCAGCCACTCCTCTCCTAAATACTTTTTATTTTCCAAATCTGGAAAGTTGTGCAAACTCATCTTTCAAAAGGCGGAACAATGAGGACACTAAGAGAAGTTGCACGTGGGGATGCATTAAACAGAGTTCTAAGCACAGAGTTGCCATCTGGTTCTGATCACAGCACCTCACAAAAGCTTGTGTTCAAAGTAACTGTCACTATTTCAAAGTTCACAGCAAATGCATCTCCAGCAGAGCAGCCATTCCCAGCTCACCTTCAGCAACTTGCAGGAGGGAAACTCTGGCAAGGAACGCAGTTTGTTTTTCCTCAGGTAAAGCTGCTCCAGGGATGCCATGGTTGCTAGTTTAGAAGGTACTGTTTCCAGGTAATTTTTGGTACAGTCCAGCAGTCTCAAGCCTGTGGAGTTAAACATGCAGTGACAGAAAGAGGAGAAAATAAAAATACCTTTCTACAGCAGCATAATTATCCTGGGGTTTAATTTGAAATAAAGGCAACAACATTTTGCCAACAACTCTGATTTTCTTGAGAAAACAGTAACTCCTCAAGGATGTATTTTAAAACCCTGCACTGTATTGCTGAACATAAGCACAGCACTGGCTGTTTGGCATTTAGTAACTCGAGGAAAGTGATTTACTTTTCATGGCACTGAGATCTGCAGGCAGCTCCTTGAGCTGGTTACAGGCCAAATTGAGCCGCACCAAGTTCACCAGCAGAGCACAACTGGTGGGAATGGCTGTGAGCTGGTTGCTGGACACATCCTGCAGATTGAAACAGAGAGAGAGATGAGAGATGTCTGAGAACATCCCAGGAGTGCTGCTAGTGCAAAGTTAATTAGTGGCAGAACAGTAAAATTAGATGGCTGACAACTGGCACAAGTGTGAGAGAAGAAACAATCTCCCAGGGCTGCCAGATCACCGGGGATTTCAGCCTTCCCAAAATACTTGTCAAACCAAGAACAAACTAAAAACAAACCCCACCATGCAATAACTGACATTAGAACAGTCACTGGAATATTCACCAAGTTCTGCCACTGAATCCACAGGATCTTTTAACTGGCAGTGGGGAAACATGGGTAAATCCTTTCCAAACAAAGAAATAGGTTTGAAGTTGTGCTTTACCAGCTCCTCCAAGGTGAGGAGCTGCCCCAGCCTCTCGGGCAGGAGGCTCAGCTCGTTGTGCTGCACCAGGAGGCTCCTCAGACGGGGCAGCTGCAGCAGCTCCTCGGGGAGGCTCCTCAGTTTGTTGTGGCTGGGGTGGAAACATGGAACACAAAGGGAAAGGACGAACACTCAGGAGTTTTTAGGAATGTAACTGCACACAGAACATTTGCATCCCACAGCCTGCTGGTCAGGACACTGCCACCCGTAAGGAAAACCTGGCTCCTGGGAGCAATTAACTATCTTTACTTACTTGGTCAAGAAGACTTTTAATCCTACTCTGAATTTACAACATTCCAGACAGATCCCAGGGTTTTTTTGTTTATGTATTTCTCACATGCAGTGGCAGCATAACCTCTCCTTGTGCACAAATTTACAAAATTACCCCAGTAAACAGAAGATTTTGAACCTTCCAGCACAAACAAGATCTACACAGTTATTTACAATGTGCATTATTCATGACTGGAAATATTTTATCCTCAGAACTGCCAGACTGAAGCAAATAAATGCAGATATTTTGTGTATGATCATTCAGAATATCACTGTTTACATCTTCCAAGCAAGTGTGACTTTGAATATCAGTGAAAACAATTTCAACAAATACAAGGCCACCAGTTTTGATCCAAAACTGATAATATAACATATTATAACATATATAGTATATAATATATAATAATACTCTACAGTGAGTAATCTGGAATTAATTTTTTGAAAGAAAGGTTGATGTCCTGCCATCTCTCACTCACACCTGAAAGTCACTGTAGTATTTCTCACGTTTATTCTGTACCATGGCCTTACCTGACATCGAGTTTCTGGAGATTTTCAAGTTGCCCTAAAGCAGAAGGGAGTGATGTCAGTTGATTGTCATGCACCTGGAAAAGAGAGGTTTTAGAATACAGTTACTAATCTGTACCTTGCACAGCTTTTTCCCAGGCTTCCCCACCCTCACAGGGAACAATTCCTCCCCAGGATCCCATCTGTCCCTGTCCTCTGGCAGTGGGAAGCCATTCCCCCTTGTCCTGGCACTCCAGGCCCTTGTGAAAGAATACACCAGGGAAACGGAAAACAAAGATCCAGGACGACGTTTTCCCACCTCCTACGTGGAAGTATTGTCAGAGCACCAAGGGATCCTTGTACTCACATCCAGCATGGTGAGGGCAGGCAGCAGCTGCACATCCTCCGAGAGGCTCTGCAGCTTGTTGGAGGCCAGGATCAGCTTGGTCAGGTCCGTCTGCTCCCACCAGCGATCGGCAGCTCCGAAGGACAGGTTCTGCTGGGCTTCCTCCGGGACGTCCAGGTTAATCCTCCACACGTGCTCGGGCACTGCAGCACAAACACAGGCGTCAGCTGAACCCCAAAGGTGTTTGCTGCAAGCTTCCACTATCAGCGTGCTTTCCATAAATAAAATCACAGAGTGGGTTGGAAGGGACCTTAATGATCGTCTAGTTCCAATCATATACAGAGATGGATGTATATACGTGGATGTATACATGCATGTGCATACATAAATACATATATACATACAATACACACATCCCTATAGTCACCCTGCAGTCCGTTGTGTTCAAGACACACTTTTGCAGGGCTGACAAGAAGCCGATGGAAACACGCCAGAAACAGACAAAAGTGAGTCGATTGCGAGCAGATGGCGCTCCCCGGGAGCAGCTC
>NW_008236198.1:1075233-1076733 GCF_000691975.1 Corvus brachyrhynchos | reverse complement strand
GGAGCCGCGCGGGGCCCCGCGGGCGGAGCCGGCCCAGCGTCGGCGCCGCCATTTCCCGCCCCGCGGAGCCGAAATGGAGACCCGGAACGCTCCGAGTGTCCCGGCGGCCAGGCCGGACCGCCCTACTCGGGGTGCTGTACGCGGACACACGGGGAACAGAAAATGAAAAGGCGCTTTTACGTCATTTTTTTATTTTTTCCTTTCCCCGTTAGCCCAGTTTGCAGTGGCACTGCAGCCTCGTGGGGTGCTGGGGGTGGTTGGGGCTTCATGATCTTCCGGGTCTCTTCCAGCCTCAACAATCTCAGGGTGGTTTGGGTTGGGAGGGACCTTAAAGTCCATCTCATTCCACCCCCAGCCACGGGCAGGGACACCTTCTACTGTCCCAGGCTGCTCCAAGCCCCAATGTCCAACCTGGGGACACTGCCAGGGATCCAGGGCAGGCACAGCTTCTCTGGCAATTCTGTTCCAGGGCCTGCCCACCCTCACAGGGAAGGATTTCTCCCCAAAGATCCCATCTGAAGCCGCACATGGAATCAGCCTCGTGTGTGCAGGTCCTACCAGCAGCTCTCAGTGAGAGGAGGATGATGAAAAAGGAATGTCCCGTGTTGAATTGTAGCTCCTTTCACTCTCAAACAGCACATTCGTGTTTCAAACACTCTGGTTTCTGAAAAACGCTTCTATGCGTAGATCCACTGGAATTAAAAGTAATTGGTGAAGGTTTAACTACATTAGTCAAGTATGTGATTCAGGAAACACACTTCAAGCACTTGCTCTTCACTAAGGATATTGGCCTCATTAGTGTTTTACCAGTGTTCTTTAATCCCCCCTTTTTTTTTCTCCTCTCTCAGTGGAGGCAGAAACACCCAGAAAATACTGGATATTTCAACTGATTAGTAAAAAAAGCAGCGGTGCTTAAAAATGGCTTTTATGGACTCAAGAAGGTGAGTGCTCTGTGCCTCAGGGCCCTTGGTAAAAACACTTGTTGGTTTCATCGCATTCAGTTTCATGTGCTCCTGGAAATGAACGTAAATTCCACGTGGAACATTGCTGTCAAATTCAAATTTGGAATTGAAATATGCTTTCGGCAATTCAGTACGAGATACGGCATCTGTGATATTTCAGAAGTGGAAATGTTGTAATACTTAGTAAGGGAGGATAGTGGGTGTCTCCTACTTTATGAGTCAGATGCGGCAGAATTTCAGCTTGATTAATAAGGCAGGCTTGTTCTGTTTACATTCAGGAATGTTTATGGGGAAGCACATTAACAAAAAGCAACAAGCTCATCCGGAAATAGCGTGATTTTTACTCCATGAACTGCAAATACTATTTTTTTTCTCCTGTAACATTAAAGACAACTTCCCACCCCAGTGTTGTACTGCTTGGACAGTGTAACTTGTGAGAGTTTGGTTTGTGAAATGGTGAGGGAGGAGAAGAAAAGAGCAGGGCCATGAAGGGCCCCTCAGAGCTCCCTCAGAGCTCCCTCAGCGCCCCCGTCCCGCG
>NW_008236198.1:1070947-1074456 GCF_000691975.1 Corvus brachyrhynchos | reverse complement strand
TCGCTGCGCACCCCGAGAGTTGGTGTTCCCAGCGCGGCTCTGCTCGGTCACGGGATTGCGGGGATTGATGTAGGGCGTGGGGTGACACGTGCGGCTCCTGTGAAATTCACGTTTGTTTCCAGGAGTTGTTTGTCCAGGGTTGTGTCTACTGAGCCTCTGCTGTCTGCGTCACCTCCATAGGACGAAAAGTTCTAGATGCATATAAATGCATTTGATACAAAGAATTTTGTGCTAGAGTAGCTAAACACTGATTTACAAAAAATGCACTTTTAATATTTGTGTTCCTTGCAAATAAATCTGTGCTAAACAGGAAGGTAACCGCTATCAGACAAATGCATTTCTGAGTTGCACATCTTGCAAGGAATTCCGTGCAAATTAGAACAAATAATGCACATTTAAAGTGTGTGTATAACTGAAAATAAAGTATCAAATACCCCGGCAATTTGTAAATAGCCACAAACCAAAAAAAAAGAAATAAGTCAATTTTTATGTCTTCACAAACAGTTAAATTCCAGTGTAACTAAGTGCTTTCAGAATCCTTTCTGATGCAATGTAAAACCTGGGTGTTAGCAGTGGTGATGGTTGTGCCAGTTTGATTGATTTACAGAGCCTGGTGTCATTATACGTTGGTGTTTTGCATCTTCATTATATAAGTTAAAGGTGTTCTTTCTGCCGTGATGAAGATTTATCAAGCAAGAACATAATCAATTATTTATAATACCCAAAATTGGATTTTTTATTTTAGGGGAAAAAACTGTCACAAAGCATTTGTTTTTCCTCATTGAGGCTTCAATCGCTGCTAGCACAAACCAGGGAAACCCAGCCATCCTGCACATCCAGAAATGTGATCCGTGGTGTTCTTGCAGCTACTTTGGGTTGGATTTGGGCAATTTCAGGTTGGAACTGGAGCCTGGAAAGAAATGGAATGTGACCGTGTATGGAATTGGAATGCAGGGACGGCTCCAGATGGAGTTTCCTTGTTCCCATCTGGGATAACTGACACGGCAGGAGCTCACCTGTGACGGGTGTAGTCAGGCTGCTGCTCTTTGTTGGAACGCTTTGTCTGCTTTTTCAGGGGGGTTGTTGCAGGTGATTTGTGTCTCTGAAACTTTGTAGCTTTAGATACACATTAACTACTCTGTTCAGAGATTACTTCAGTGCCTTGGTGACCTTTCCCTTGTGTACAGAGGGGCCCTGGCACTCACCTCCTGTGGGTTTTCCCTGGGCTGATGGGAATCTGCTGTGGGTCACTTCAGAGTCCCCAGTTCCACTTCACCCCAAAGAGGGGAACCTTTTCCAGTAGTGACACATTCTTTTTCTGTTCCTTCTCCTTCACATTCCAGCTCCTGACTTTTCCCTGCCCATGGTGTTCATCCATTTTTGGAGGGGTACAGGATATAAATTATAAATCTGTGAATTCTCCCCATAATCGGGATTCCTTTCTATCCTGAATCCTGCTGGGATTGTCCCTTGCCTGTAGTATTTGAGGAACCACTCCCATTTCCGTTGCTCCACCCCCTCATTTGATCTGTGTCACTCTGCTGCAGAACTTCCTTATTCTCCTGCACTTGCAGATCACTTCCTGAGCTTCTCTGAATTCCTGGTTTTCCACTCTGCCCTCATCCACCTCCTTTTCCCAGTTTATTTCATCCCGTTTCCCCTTTAGTGTACGCCTCAGCTTCATGCTGCATCTTTAATGCACAACCAGCTCTGGGACTTCTTCCAATTTTCCTCCTCCTCCTCCTCCTCCTCCTCCTCCTGCTTTTCCCTGACTCCATTGCCTGATTCTCACCTTTATGGTATTCCAGAAAACTCCATCCAAACTGAAAAGTGGAGGGAATGGATTTCTGAGTCTCCTGTATTCCAACCCCAGGAAATCCTTGTATGTCCCAGCATTCCAGTGGCTGAGAGACAATTCCTGAATTTTTCAGTCTTGAGTGAATTAGAATAATGATGGATGCTGGCTTTTTTTGGGAACTGTTGAGAACATCCAGTTCTTGATGAATTTCACTCAGCTTGGATTTGAGAGTGACTGGAAATACCATTTTTAAAAGTGCAGTACACAGATGTAAATTAAATGTCAGGCTGCAGAAGCATTGCCTAACACACTTTCAGTTGTTATTTTAGGCTCATTACTTTGGGAAAAAGCTCAGCTATCCCAAAGCATTCCCAGTGGCACTCCTGGCTGTAAACAGGATCTGCTGAAGGGTAAATAAGATCTGGTTCCTTTGGTATCACTGACATATTAAAAATGCCTGAAAATACTGGGCTGCATTTATGTAATGAATTGTGTCATTTTTATACCATTTATATCAGTAACTCCTTCAGCTGTGCAATCACCCCTTGATTTACTTTTCTTTACAATTTTACCATGATTTTGTTAAACACCTTCATGCTTCTTTGGGATTATATTTTTATTCTGTTTTATTTCTTGTTATTTCTTCTTATTAGTTCTTACTTGAGGGCTAAAAAAGGCACCACTTTGGCAAGCTGCTGTGGATTCCTGGGCACAGGAGAGCCAACAGTTTCTTCGATTTTTTTTTTCTCATTTATCACTGCAGTTACTTCCCAATTTATTCAGTTTTCAAGCTGTGGGAGCAAGTGGCTGTTTCTAATTTTAATGCTTCAGAAGCTGCAATGTGCTGCCTCCAATTTAGTTTTCCACATCAGGTTAAATGTAAGGTTATTAAAATGTGGTCTGACAGACACTGGGGGCAGTTGTGTGTGTTTGGCTCAGTGGGGCTGAAGGTGAGGGAGCATTTGGCATTTGCAGTGCCAGAAATAGACCCTGGATCTGTCTGGTTGTGTCGGAGTTGTTCCCTGAATTCTGACAACCCCCAGTGCTGAAAGGCTTGATCAGCCTCAGCAGCCCAGATCAAACTGCTCTGCTGCTGGGATGCCTTTGAAGTTGGATGTTTTGGAGTTGTGGCTGGGAATCCAGGTAGGAAAAGCAGATTTTTGTCAGGATCAGTGAATGTTTTCAGAGCTTCCCAGGCTGATCTGGACTTCTGGCTTGGTGTAGGAACAAGGGTTTAGGACTTGCTGCTGCTTCCACTCCCTGTCCTGGGCCTTCTGGAGGCAGCTTTTAACTTATCTGTCCCACAGTTCTGTCTGCAGAACCATTTTTCTTCCTGTCTTTCACTTTGTACGTCCAATTAGCGCAAAATCTGCCCCATTTTCGGGACATGGGAGCTCTTGAAATCCATTCTGGACCTTGCCTGGGTTGACTGCCTCTGGTTTTTTGGTTTGGTTTGGTTTTAGGGAAGTCACAGCCGTAGTTCTACAGTTCTTTCCTGCTGTAGGAAGTAGGTATTTCTGGGTTGGTTTTTCTTTGAAGTGACTCAAAACTTCTCAGTTTTGGATTTGTAGGTTGACAGACACTTGTTTTGAGCTGGGAATAAGCACAGACCTACTTTGTGGAGAGGTCTGTGTTTGCTGTGCTCACTTTTCTCTACGGAACAGTGAAGTGAGCTGGAGGGTTCCCTGCCTGAGATCCTGGAATTTCCTTA
>NW_008236198.1:1056748-1070927 GCF_000691975.1 Corvus brachyrhynchos | reverse complement strand
CCTGCTGAGGGACAGGCAGGAGCTCAGCACTGGGCATTCCTCAGGATGTGCGAGCATGATGAAGTTTAGTCTAAAAGCTGGTATGGAATTGGGTTGATAAATAAAACAGAATCCCAGACTGGTTTGGGTTGGGAGGGGGCTTAGAGCCCATCCAGTGCCACCCCCCGCCATTGCCAGGGACACCTTCCACCTCCCAGGGTGCTCCAAGCCCTGTCCAGCCTGGCCTTGGACACTTCAGGGATCCACAGCTTCTCTGGGAATTCTATTCCAGGGCCTCAGCACCCTCAGAGCCAGGATTTCCTTCCCAATATCCCATCTATCCCTGCCCTCTGTCAAGTTAAAGCCATCACCCCATGTCCTGCCCCTACGTGCCCTTGTCACGAGTCACAAAGATCCTGTAATTGTCACCCTCTTCATTTCACAATTTACCTTAATAAGCAATTTGGGGCCTAAAGCAGGGAGTGTGAAACGACAGGGTTTAACTGATACAGAATTGGTAACTTTTTATTTCAGCCAAGTTTTCCTCCCAGCCAGGGAGGAACTTGCATTTGGGTGGCCACTCATGGGTTTATAGCTCATCACAGAACTATTGCTCAGTTGCAAGTGATAACAGAGCTGATGTGCAGCTCCAAGTGAGGCAATGTAACAAATGGTGTCATTTTGGGGTTGGTCTGTGTGGTTTCCTGCTGTCCCTGAGTGCTGCCTCTGTCTCTTGCAGTGACTCCCCCTTGCCGGTGTCGTCGCGCGTGTGCTTTGTAAAGTTCCACGACCCCGACTCGGCCGTGGTGGCCCAGCACCTGACAAACACTGTGTTCGTTGACAGAGCCCTCATAGTCGTTCCCTATGCTGAAGGTTTGTAACTTGTTTGATGTTCTATGGGGCCACCCTTGGGTGGTGGTTGATTCCTGTCTAGTGCACAAAAATTAACAGTAGTCCAATGTCAAACACGTCAGAGACCGCCATTCTGAAACCCTTGGTATATTGCCTTTGGCCCCTGGATTTGATCCGTTTATTTACATAGTGACACCAAAGTGGAAAGTTTTGTGTGTCTTAAAAGTGTAGAATAATGACATTTTAGGCAGAATTCTATGCAAATTTTGCTCTGTGTCAGTCTCAATGAGACATTTTCCCAAACAGACTGTAATGCAAACAGGTCAATATTTTAAGGAAATTGTACCTTAATAATTGTTCGCCACTTTCACTCTCTTCATGAGAATGGTTTCTCCCTCCCCGAGAGTGCATGGGAGAGGAATTAACATTCCTTTGGGATATGCTGCCACTACATTTATTTGGGAACAGCCCCAAAAAAAGGCCCTCACTCTCCTTGTGGAGTCCAGTATACCAAGGGTTTGAATAATTACGGTTTAATTCAAAAGTGACAACTTCCAAGAGGTGCCACATGGGCACTGGTCCTAGTTTTTAATTCCAAGTTTTCTTGTTCATCCTTGATATATTTAATAGAATTTCACTAAATAATAAACTCTTCTCTCTGTTATTTGTGTGTGTGATTTTTGTAGTGGAGAAGGCAAATGCAAAGCCCTTCCAGATGACTGAAAAACAGTGGGTCCTCTGCAGCTACAGGGGATTCTAGCCATTAACTAAAGGCCAGCAAGCACTCAAGTCCCCAAGTGTTTTCCTGGTGTAACCACTTGTTAACTACATTTTCTCTTCTTCTTTTTATTTTTACATTTTAGGGTGTTACAGTAATTTGAAAGGCAATGAGCAGGGTTTTTGGAACTTACCTTAAAAGCAAAGTGCTGAGAAGACACCTCTTCTTACAGAAGTCTTATTAAACTCTTCTAGACTTGCTTTAGAAGTAACTGATTTCCATTGTACTTGTGCATTTCTTGATTTTCTTCTGGGAAAGATTGCATTTAATAAAATCTTGCAGATTAAGTCATACTACAGTGCTAAGTTTGGTACATGGCCTGGGTTCACACCTGTAATCTGTCACACTGGAGCTGTCTCTTGAGGCCTGGGGAGCTGTCTTATCTTATCTTTGTATTCCTTAAGCTTAAAAGATACGAAACTTAAACTTAAAAGATGTCCAACTTAATTCCTGGAGTGTAGGAATGTGCAGTGTGGCCTCTGATTGAGCCCTGCTGCTTCCTGAGGGCACAGAACCCCTTCTGTAATGGAGTTACTGCTCCTGCTGCCACTACTTGAGAATAGCAGAGCTGAAAGGCTTCTTGTCCCTGTGTGGGTATTAAACACAGCAACAGTCCAGTGAGATGGTGCTGCAATATTCTCCAAGGCCCATGGGAATAATGCCAGTGTTTAACTCTTCCTACAAGGATGAACCCACTTTTCTCTTTGTCAGTCTGACTTTGTCCACTGTGGATAAATCTGGCACACAGAGAAACCCACCCAGCAGCTTTGCTTCAGAAAATCAAATTATTAAAGTAGAATATTTTACTGGGCCTGTTAAGGAGTCACTCCTGGGCTGTACCTTGTGTTGTTTAACAGTTCAGAATTTAATGTCCTTGGCACATCACTAGAGAGATGTTCAGCCACTGAAGTACTGCCCCTGGGTTGATAATCCCATACTTCTGTCCCTGTGCTGGAGCACAGTTTTCCCCAGAAATTCAGCCTGCCAGGGTCCCAACTGAACAAGAAGCAGCATTTCCCCAACCCACAGTGCCACTGCTGATGTGCTTAAAGCCAGGCATGTGCTGAATGGGGCCCTCCTCTCTGGTTTCTGCTGTGCTAATGAACCTGTGTGATTATTGCCTGTCACTAAAGCAAATGTTTATTATCTGTTTAGTGCAATAATTCCCCCCCTGTCCCAAGTTTTAGCTCACACAGACACTTTGGTGTTGGCTGTTGCTTTGTGTTATAGAACTATACACAAAGGCTACGGTAAGGTTTAGTATTTGTCATTTTCTCTGGGCTAATTCCTAGATTTGGAAGGATCTCTTAAGGTTAAAGATGGCTGGGGGGGGTGTTTAGGTTCTTTGGTTAATGTTTGTTTCTTTTGTCTGTTTCTTTTTCTTTCATTTCTACACATTCATGCAGTATTTCATGGTTCTAACAAAGCAGCAGTAAAAAAAGCTCTTGAAGCATGAAAATTAACTGGTGAGGGGCCTCATTGCTTTTTTAAAATTGTAGTTTATTTAAATACTTTTTAAAGAAACAATTAGAGGATCAGATGCATGAATTTTTTTTTAATGGATGCAGATCTTCTATGAGGTGTCTCGAGCTAAGTCTGAGGATTTGTATTTAGATGCCAGAAATGTTGTAGTTGCACTGATTTGAAATGTTTAGCTGTAATTGATAAATATCCTCTTGAGACATAATTTTGCATGCCAAATGACCCCATAATCTCTCTGTAGGTATGTTGATATATTTATGCATTCCTCCCCTTTGCCTCCATGACCTTTTTCCCCTGTCCCTCCATAACTTTGGGTATCTAAAGTGCTGCCAGCTCAGTGCCACGAGCCAGATATCAGTGCTGTGTATTGTACATTTGTGTAGATTATCGGCACTTCTCAGTATAGGTGGGAGGAACCATTACCTTTATTTAACAGTGGTTTTTCTTTTTTGTTGTTGTGTTTTACAGTTCTTTTCCCTGGTTCAGCCTGAACTATATACCAGGCCCTGCTGAAAATACCACCCAACAGTTTTCTTCTGCAGCTTATCCAGTTTCTCTTAAGTGCCCTGTACATATTGTATGTTTTATGATGAGATGCAGTTTCTTAATATGTATTACAGAAACACTACTGGTATTTGCAAATATATAGTAAAATTGTTTTATTGAACTCTCATTTTGGGGGCTTGGGCACATTAACAAATTAATCCATCTGTATAGGGCTTTTGCTGTTGGATAGAGTAAAACTCCCTCCACAATTGTTTGTAGTAGGGCCCTGAGCACTCTGTGTGCAGAGCAGGCAGTGAAATAACCCCTGGTCTTAGCTGGCTGCAAGACTTTGGGCCACAAGTCCCCTCTGCCACGGCAGGTGGCAGCAGCATTGTTGGTACTCTAAGCTGGCACATATTGGAACAAATGCATTTTACTGCACAGGTAAGGAATGTGCCAGCATCCCTGTGTGTATCCCAGCCACAGACACACCCCCAGCATTCCCGGAGAGCCGCAGGGACCGCATTCCATGTGACACGTCAGCAAAAGCCCTACCAAAAACACCCATCCCTTCTCTTTAAGTTTGCCAAAATTTGTATGGTAGGTGTAAAAGAAAACATAGTGAACTGTACCATATTATTAACCCCTAAATCCAACTTTTTTTGTCTTGTGTATCTTGATTTTTCTGTGTGCTTTGTAGTGAAGCAGCCGACACGAGTCGTTGTTCATAAAACAGCTTTTGAAAGTTGAGAGCACTCTCACCCCTGGAGAACCGACTGTGCTTGCTTACGTTTGGTTCATGACTTAAAAATCGAGTACAGGTGATGAAACCTTGGCAGTGTTAACAACAAAGTAGTGTGTATTGTGCTATTTTTTTGCTCTAGAAACTTAACCTTTTGTAGAGAAAAAGGAACAGTCAAATTGTCACCCATTGAAGTTGCATTCTGACAAAAAAAGTTAATGCTAAATATTAATAGCCATCAAGCTTTGTATTTTAGCCAGCATAAGTACTTTCAACAAACTCAGGTGGTGTATCAGGGAGACTTTGCTGGGTGTATTTGTGTATTTGGTGCCTCTGGGCTGGGATGCACTCTAATGCCAGGCTGTTTCCCTGCAGGAGTCATTCCTGATGAGACTAAGGCTTTGTCTCTCTTGGCACCAGCTAATGCCGTGGCAGGGCTGCTGCCCGGGGGTGGCCTGCTGCCCACTCCCAACCCTCTCTCTCAGGTAGGCTGGGCAAACATTGGGTGGGTTCTGCTGCATTCCCACTTAGTTGCTGCTGTTTCTTTCAGGACTGATGTGCTAATGGCAATTCCTAGAGCATTTTATCAACCCTGATGGATTGGGACAGCTCTGATGTGAATCGGGGCGCAATAGTGACAAGTTGTTAGATGGGATATCCTTATTTCCCTATTCCCTTATTTCCTGGTATCTCAGGGCCTTGTTTGTTTGTCCTTCCATCCCTCTCACCCATTGTACTTCGCAGATGTGACAAGCGGTAGAGATCTCACAGATTTTAAATTCCTCGAGTCCAAGGAGCTGCCACGCTGTGAGATTCCCTTCATTAATCCTCCAGCTGAGGGCAAAATTGGAGCCTGGTTATGTGAACCTACAGGAATTCATGTGGAAGATGAACAGGGAGAACTGCACATTGTGGGAGAAGCTGGAGTCACAGCTCAGCTCTTGGCAGGGCACAGAATCAAAGGGCAAGAGGCAAATTAATCATAATAAAGCCTCATTAATTCTGCACTTCTCAAAACCACTTCAGCTCATGCTTAGCTGAAGGACCCCCTGGCCATGGAGCTGCTCAGGAGGGAAGAGCCTAAGTTTAACCTTTGAAACCCAGGGAAGAGGTTGGAAGAACCAGATACAACCCAAAAGATTTCATTCACTAAAAACTCTGCATGTAAGTTCTGGGAATGGTTCTTGAGCCACCTTAATTTCAGTTGTGTCTCTGAACCCCAGGCTGCTCCCAGCCCCTCCATGGTGGGATGTGTTTAACACATCCATTTTAGGGGAATGTGCTGCAGAGTCAGGTTTTCAAGCACATTTTGGAAGTGTGCCTCGGGTTTTGGTGTCTGTCTCCATCTCACTTGAAATGGCCCAAAATGAGCTGCTTTGGGGAGCCTTCTGCTCTCCCAGTAGCTTTTTAACCAAATTTGAGACATTTGCAGGGATGCAATATTGTTAAATTGCCTTTTAACATAAACCATGGCCATCTCAACCCTAAACTGAATTAGAAATGAGGTGATTTCCTCAGAAACTTATAATGAATTTCTCTTTCAGCACTGAAAAGTAACTTACTTTTAAACTATCCCTTCAATTTGCTGGAATGCTTTACTCCTTCACCTTTGTTTTCCCTGCCCCCTGGGCTGCAGAGGGAAATGCTGACACACTGACTGGTTTTTGTCACTAACTGCTGTCTCTGTCACAGATTGGTGCTGTCCCTTTAGCTGCTTTAGGAGCTCCTGCTCTCGACCCTGCCCTTGCTGCTCTTGGGCTTCCTGGAGCAAACCTGAACTCCCAGGTACATTCTCATTCCAAAACACCCTTCATTGTCCCCTCCTTTCCTGCTTGAAGAGTGGCTTTCATTTGTATCAGTTCACAGCCACTGCCTGGCAACTCCAGGGATTGGTTTCTGCTTGGGAAAAAGAAAATCCCCTTGAATATCAAATTAGATGTTGGCAGGGGCCAAGGTATAATTTGGGAATAGCAATGAAATATTTCAAATATGTGTCATTATCAGGCCATGAACCTGCCTTGTTCTTCAAGTAAAAAGTAGTTTGACTTTTTAATTTTGTAGGTGTCAAAAATGTGAGGAAACTTTATTAGGTTGTGAAGCTGAATAAAAAAGGCTTTTAAGTACTGAGTAATAGACAACTGAGTATATTTGTATCAATAAAAGTGTATCAATATATTGAACATTCTATATATTTATAAATAAAATACTTAAGAGGTAAGAACCAAATACTGTTTTACAGCAACAAGAAGTAGCAATAATTTAATGCATTTCTAATGCCATAATTAAAAAATTTTTTATGTATTCCATTGGAAGAACAAGCAAATGATGGTGAAAATTAAATAACAAATGGAAATAAAACATTTTAAAGGCAAATTAGAAAAATGTAAATTTGGGGTGATGGAGGATTTTTGTACATTAAACCAGCAGATTGTAACAACCATTTCAAAAATGAAACTTTGGGTTCATTGTAAAAAAAATGAGTGAGGATTAAACATTTTCTTAGTACTACCTCACTGGTACAGGAAGTGACTGATCATCATAATACCTGGATTCTCCTAAGAGCTGTAAAATAGATTTTTCCTGGAATTTTTAGATGTTTATAAGTTGGCCTTGAGGCCTTCAGCGGACAGACAGCTTAGAGAGAGCTCTGTTCTCTTGCAGTAACAGAAGGAACCTGTGCACAGAGTTACTAATACACAATTATCCATACAAACACATCCCAGAAGGGCTTTTTATCCGTTTGTGGTTTTATTCCTGATTCTCTCCAGGGCAGGGCTGGGTTTGGCTGCTGTGGAAAGCACAGCCCCAGTCACACCCAGCCCCAGTCACACCAGCCCAGTGTGGCCTTTCCTCTTTGCTGGGAGCGTTCTGGTCTGGTTTTCCAGCTGGGAGGGGACATTCCCAGGAAAGTTCTCTTGAGCTCACACATCTCCCAGCCTGGTTTTAACTTTGTTTTTCCCTTACAGTCTCTCGCAGCAGATCAGCTCCTAAAACTGATGAGCACAGTGGATCCAAAGTAAGCACCAGTGTTCCCAAACACTTGTATTGCACTGCTGGGGAATATCCGTGGGGATTCAGTGCCCAATCCCTCTCCTGCTGGAGCTGATGCCAGCTTGGAAGGGCCTTGGAGCACCCTGGGCTAGGGAAGGTGTCCCTGCCCATGGCAGGGGGTGGGATGAGATGGGCTTTAATGTCCCTCCAAACCCAAACCATTCCAGGATTCCCTGATCCTCTGAACTGGCTCAGTCTGACAATGCAGACCTGCATCCGTTGGATTCCTCAGGCCTGAATTTCTGGAATTTTGTGTTGACCAGGTTGAACCATGTGGCTGCAGGTCTTGTGTCCCCCAGTCTGAAATCAGATACCTCCAGTAAAGAAATAGAAGAGGCCATGAAGAGAGTCCGAGAAGCACAGTCCTTAATTTCTGCTGCTATAGAGCCAGGTAATTCCAGCCTGGAATGAGCCATTCCAGCCAGGATGGAGCTTGGATACAGCACATGATAAAAGCTGATGGTCTGCAGAGTACTGCCTTAATGTCTGTGGTCTGCAGGGAATCCATTTCTTAGGCTTTTAATCATCCTGCAGTGGATGCTCCATGTGTCCTGCAGAAATGGGCTGGAATTAATCTGTTGTTTTTCCCAAAATTCGCTGGTTTGAAGGCTGTAAAACACCCAAGCTTCCCTGAGGGAAGTGCCTGCTGCTGTCTCAGGTTCCAAGGGAACATGGATTTCCTGGCCTCACCACTTGGCACCCTGCTGATGCTTCTCAGGGATGCTTTCCTTTATCTTCATTCCTGATCTGGACAAGTTTGTAAATGATTCTCTTTTTGGAGCTTCCTTCAGCAGGTTGGATTTTAGAACAAGCTCCAGCAGCTCCCACAAATGTCAGAGCCACCAAATCTGAGAGGCAGGAACTTGAACCCTGAAAACACAGAATATTCATCAGTTTTGCAGCCTCCTGATGATTTCTAGGAAAGAGCAGAGCTCCTGCTCTTGTTCTTGCTTTGCTTGAGGCTCTTTAGTGGGAAATTCAAAACAATCATTTGAGAGCTTCTTCAGCCCCTCACAAAACGGCAGATTCTGGGATTTTCACAGGGTTTTCCATTGCCCTGCAGCCATCAGCTTTTCACTGACTCAAATGAAGTTTTTTTCTGAATTTTGACTTCTCCAGTTTTGCATAAAGCTGTTACTTGATGTCACAAACTTGTCCCTGTCTGTTGGTTCTGTCGTCTTGTGAAGAGAACGATAGATGGATGAGCCTTGATTTCAAATGGCAAAATCAGGTTGATTTAGATCTGTTTCATGAAGCTCCAGGTCCTTTCCTTTAGAAAATCCTTATGAATACTAAAAGCCATTGGTTTTTCTTCTGCTTTTCCCTTTTCAGACAAAAAAGATGAAAAACGAAGACATTCAAGGTCGAGGTCGCGCTCGAGGAGGAGGAGGACACCTTCCTCATCCAGACACAGGTGACTGAGCAGTTCCTTGAAAACACCTCCCAAACAGCTGGAACAATTCCTGCAAAAATCATTCTTGGAAGGGACACTTGGGTTTGATTTAGTGCTCTAAAGATCTGTTGACATTTTGGTATCACCAGAGCCCCTGGGCAGGGCAAGGGGAGCAGGGAGAGCTGTGGATGGAGGCTTGTGTTGCGTTTCTGGGGTTTCCTTCGCCCCGAGCAGCTGGGCTGGGAACATCTCACAGTGTCCTTTGTGTGACTCCTGTGTTGGTGTGTCCCTGGCAGACGCTCCAGGAGCAGATCAAGGAGAAGGTCCCATTCCAAATCCAGAAGCAGGAGGCGATCCAAAAGTCCGAGGAGAAGGAGATCTCATTCCAGAGAGAGGAGCAGGAGGTCTCGGAGCACATCCAAAACCAGGTACTGGCTCCAGGGAATCCAGTCCTGAGCAGGGCAGGGATTGTCCCCTGTGCTGGCACTGCTGGGCCCCTCCAGGGCTGCCTCCAGCTCTGGGCATCAGTCCAGGGAGGACATGGAGGGGCTGGAGCATGTCCAGGGAAGGAAACAGAGCTCCTGGGGGGCTCAGCCTGGGGAGCCCCCCCTGTCCTTCCCAGCTTCCCGTTCCTTTCCCTGTACAGCAGATTAGGAAGTGCTGTTGGATGGTTTGAAAACGACTTAATCTCTTTTCTACTAAAAGGGATAAGAAGAAGGAAGAGAAAGAAAAGAAACGTTCTAAAACTCCCCCCAAAAGCTACAGCACAACCAGAAGATCCAGAAGCACAAGCAGGTACAGAAATGGGATTTTTCTTGGTCTCTGTTCCCAGCAGGGTTTTGATCCACTTCAATATTAAATAGAAAAAAATGGTCTTTGATAGAGCAGCCAGTCTGTGGAAGGTGTCCCTGCCCATGGCAGGGTGGGAGGAGCTGGGCTTTGAGATCCCTTCCAACCCAAACGATGCCTGGCTCCCATTGGATCATGATTCCAATGTGGATGTATCTGGTACAGGCACAGCAGCACCTGTACCACCTGTGTCTGTTAAGATACTTTAATTTTCCTGCAGTGTTTGAGGTAAATTCTTTGGGCTTAGAACAGTTTCTCCTTGCTCTGTGTCAGAGTTGGATGTTCACTGCCTTTCACTCTTCCTGATTCAGGGAATAAATCCAGGCAAAAGTGTTCCCTCTTTTTTAAAAAAACTTCCAAATTTAACTTGCAGTTTTAACAGCTCTCTAGTACCCTGTGAGCAGGGCTGGGATTGGAATTAGGGATGCATTTGTAGCTTTAAAGAAATAAGCACTGATTTCCAAAGCTGCTGTCCCTCCCTGCAGAGAACGGCGGCGCAGGCGGAGCCGGAGCGGGACACGGTCCCCGAAAAAGCCCAGGTCTCCCAAACGGAAAATGTCCCGGTCCCCGTCACCCAGAAGGTCAGGGAAACACTGGGCTGGAAAAAACGGTGTCTGGGTGGGAAACTCCCAAACTGTGACCTACAGGGAAGCTCCCAGGGGATTCTGTCTGGGGGGGATCTCTGCTGCTTTCACGGAGCTGCTCTGGGGTTGGCTGGGAGCTCCAAGGGTCAGGTGTTCTCGGGGTGGTTGGAGTAGGACATGGCATAGTTCCCAGTCCCTTTGGCTCTGCACAGTAGGAATCAACTGATTTTGGGTGGCCTGGGCATTCTGGGAGCCTATCCCAGGATGGGGAGCTCAAGGTGCTCCTCTGGAAAACACTGGAGCATCGCTGCTCTTACTGTCCAGGATTTGGACTCCGTGATGCCTTTGGGGCCTTTCAGCTCAGGAGATCCCATGGTTCTGTTTGCCACAGCATTTCTCAGCCTTGGCTTTGTGGTGCTGTGCTTGAGCCAGAGCTGAGAAACTGGGATTTGGGCTATTTCCTGAAAGCAGAGGCTGTTCCCTACTTGTACTCTGCCATTTTCCTTTGGGTTTGTTGTGAGCTGTGGGTACACAAACCCTCTGGACACAGTTCCAGCCATGGAACAGGGTGGTGGTGCTGGGCTTCATCCTCTCCCTGCTGATCCTCATAGGCATAAAAAGGAAAAGAAGAAGGATAAAGACAAGGAGAGGAGCAGAGACGAGAGGGAGCGGTCAACGAGCAAGAAAAAGAAGAGCAAAGACAAGGAGAAGGATCGAGACCGGAAATCCGAGAGTGACAAGGATGTGAAAGTATGTTCCAGAAACCCCTGGAGCTGCTCCCAGCCCTGCCCCACATCCCCCCCGACCCTGTCCTGGGGGAGGTGCTAACGTGTCCCTTTCCCTGGCAAAGCAGGTCACAAGGGACTACGATGAGGAGGAACAGGGCTACGACAGTGAGAAGGAGAAGAAGGAGGAGAAGAAGGTGGCGGATGCTCCCTCTCCCAAAGGGAAGGAGCCCGGAGCCGAGAAGGGCAGTGGGGATCCGGGCAGGGAATCCAAGGTGAACGGGGACGACCACCACGAGGAGGACATGGACATGAGCGACTGAGCCTGCCCACAGCCCCTCCACAGTGTGATCCTTTATGCTGTACTTGTTAATCCTCAACCTAGATGTATCCAGCTCCGAGCTCTCCATGGTCTGTCCATCCCAATACTAACTCACACCCAAAGCTTGAGACAGGGACCCCCTGCTCCAGGGACCCGCTGGGGCCGGGCCAGGCCGCACGTCCCTCCCCCAGCACGGGCTGGGCCACCCCTTCCTCCCTCCCTCCCTCCCTGCTTCCCTCCCTCCGGAGTGTCCTGGGCTGAGCCAGCAGGGCCCAGCAGTGTGGGAATGCCCCGGGAGCGTGGCACAACTGCCCTGTCCTGCCACAGCAATGTGGGAATGTCCCAGGAGTGGGGGGAGTGTGGCACAGCCCCCCTGTCCTGTGGGAATGCCCCAGGAGTGTGGCACAGCCCCCCTGTCCCGTGGGAATGCCCCAGGAGTGTGGCACAGCCTTCCTGTCCCATGGGAATGCCCTGGGAGTGTGGGGAGTGTGGCACAGCCCCCCTGTCCTGTGGGAATGCCCTGGGAGTGTGACACAGCCCCCCCGTCCTACAGCCACCGAGGGGCTGCCAGGGCCTCCCGGACACACTGGAATTGGCCTTGGATCGCACCAGCTCTTCACGCTCTTGGCTTTAGTTCTGGTTTTAAGCCACATGCTGGGTTTGATTGGGTTTGGTTTCCCAGTGGGTTTTGGTTGGCTTTGCCCGGGGTTCAGTGCCCCGACATTCCTGAGGGCTCTCTCTCCACCGTGTCCCTTCCGCTCCGTCCGGGGCGAGCTGGAACGGGCTGACCTCGGGAAGGGGAATCCTGCCCATGTCCGGCGAGGGAGGTTGGGGGAGCAGCTTCACCCAGGGCTGGGGGCTCAGGAGCTCACCCGCTGCAGCAGGGAGTGCATTTTAAAATGACCTTGGTCTGTTTTTAAAGCAAGTCCATTGACAATGTACTTTTTACTTGATCTCAAGTTGTACAAACAGATGAATTTGTGTTCCTGTCCCGGCCGTTCCCTCCCTCCCGCACTCGGTGATCCCATGGTATTTGCAGAGTAGTTACCCAAAGCTGTTCCTTAGTTCCAGCAGCTCCAGAGCTTTTACTTTTGTGCAGGTAAAGAGACAAAAGTAGCCGACAGTCTGTGCCATGTCGATGTACAGTTTCGGAAAATGTTTTACAAAACTTTGATAATAAAACCCTGAAACTTCAGCTCCTCTTCCTACAAAACTGGTGGGTTTTATTTCCCTGTCACAGTGAAGGAGGAGTTATTTTACTTTTGGGGAGGAAATGGGTTAAAATGGGAATGTGGAGGTTTATGGGACCGCTGAGAAGGATGTGGGAGCGCTGGTGGATGAAAAGCAAGAGAAGGCTCTGGGGAGACCTGATAGTCCCTTGCAGGGCCTAAAGGGGTTCCAGAAGAGCTGCAGAGGGACTGGGGACAAGGCATGGAGGGACAGGACACAGGGAATGGCTTCCCAGTGCCAGAGGGCAGGGATAGGAGCCTGGCAGGGATCAGTTGGAGCAGCCTCAGGACCACAGCTGCAGTTACAGAAATCTTTAACTGGGAATGGTTGAAGCCCTTCCTGGAAGTTTTCCTGCCCCTTTTTGAAATCAGCAAATCTGTACCTACAGAGGGAGGCCCTGCTCACTCTGAGCTCAGGGGCTGATGCTGGGGGCAGGAGCGGAAGGCTCAGTTTAAAAACCAAAAACAGCAAGCCCAATCCCTCCAAAGCCCCCAAAAAAAGCCCCCAGCCCTCCCTCAAAAAAACCAAGAGCCCGAACCCAAAAACCCCAATCAATCTCCCTCAACAACCAAAAGAAAACACAAAACCAAAAATCCCCTCAAACCCCCCAACCTTGTGCCAGGCCAAAGCCTCTGTGGACATCCCAGGCTTTGTTCTCCATCCCCCAGAACTGTCCCGTCCTGCAATCCGAGGGAGCCCATTCCTGGATGGAGGAGGTGAAATCTCTGGAAGGACTGGAAGCAGCTCAGTGAATTTCAGGCTCTTTTTCCCCCCTCCCTCCCGGGCAGCTGTTCCCAACAGCTCCCTCAGCTCCAGGTGAGGCCGGGAGCTGCTCCCCCTCTCCTTTCCCCATAAAACCTGGCATTCACAGAGGGCCGAGAAGAGGCTGTAATGAAAATGCAGGATTTTATTTAAAAAACGACCAAGAAAATGCCCTTGCAGAACGCAGCAGCAGGAGCTCATTCCCTCCCCTCCGATCCCGCTCCGGACGCGCGGCCACAGCAGAGCCGAGTCCCGGGAAGCGCCGGGACAGGAGAGGGAAGCCTGGATTGCACAGGTGGAGCAGTTTCCGAATCCAACAGCATAGTTTGGTCTTTATTCTAACAATGATACAACCCAAAGTGACTATGAGTGAAGGGAAGAGAAAAACAGGGAGCAGACGACAGGAAAACGCAAGAGGCAACTCGTTTTCCACAGGAGTTACAAATTGTCAGGAAAAGTGAAACTGCAGCATTACAGGAACTGGTTAATCCGGATTAAATAACGCAGTTCTCCTGGTGGGAATTACAACTCAGGAGCAGAGACAGTAAAATAACAGAGGGTTGCTGGGAATATCAACAGAACACGGTGGGATTCCAGCACAAACACATCCGGGGGTGACGAACGGATTCAACGCAGGAATCGGGAATTGCAGTGGTGGGAGTGCAGTGGCCGGACAGCAGCTCCGGGAGAGGAAAACCAGGGAGTTCCCTTTGCCACAGGACAGAGCAGGAGTTTGGAAGACCAGAGGAACAGTTTGGTTCAGAAACAACCCGCGGGATCCTTCCACAGCGAGGTCGGAATTGGGTTGAGCAAAATTCCTGGTTGTCTTTTAAGAGCCATAAAAAACCTCAGGAAAAAGATGTGGTGGGAGGGGAGCCCCAGCCCGGGCAGCCCCGACCCCCAGGAGCAGCGGGATGTGATTCCCACCCACCCTGTTCCAGCTC
>NW_008236198.1:1041867-1056725 GCF_000691975.1 Corvus brachyrhynchos | reverse complement strand
CTCCCAGCTGGGGTGTCCCCAGGCTGCTCCTGGTCCCCCTGACGTTCCCAGGCCACAGGGATGAGCTGGAGCTGCTGCACGGACACGATCCATGGATCTGTGTTCACTCCCAGGGACCAGACCCTCCTGGAACACCCAGCCTGGCCTTCGGGAAAATGGGAAAACCCGAGGTGAGGCTCTGCTGGGTCAATCCTGCTTGGAAAAGGAGTTTCCCAGAGCCACGGGAGAGGGGAGGGACCCTGTGCCCCACACACGGCCAGGGCTGGGAACACCCCAGAGACATCGGGGCCCACAAACATTCCCTGTGTCCATGCAACACAACCAGTGACAAAAACAGGCTTTAGTGGAGAAAACATGGATATCAACATGGATCTCAACGTGGGCAGTCCCTCGGGATCCACAGGCAGCCCAAGGCTCAGCACAGCGTCCCTCTCACTGAGGATTCCTGCAGTGCATCCATTGGGAAACCTGCCCGGGCGTCCCTACGCGTGAGAACTCCTCACTCGGAATGTTCAGACAGGAAACACATCCCGGAAGGAGGGACAAGTACCGAGAGCAGCTCTGGGAGCCTGCAGGGCTGCCTGGGAGCTGGGGGGCAATCCAGGGAATTCCCATCCCTCAGCTCCACAGGGAGGGCAGGAGCAGCTGGGATTCCCTGGGATAAACCAGAACAAGGACAGTTCCAAACCTGTGCCCACATTCCAACACAGAACAAGCCTTAGGAGCAGCTCACTGCCACCCTTCCTGCAAACCCTGCAGGTGGCCCAGGGAGCAGCCGTGTCCTGGGGGGTTAAAATCCCCTGGATCTGCAGCCAGAGGCCACAGGAACCACAGGAAACACTTCCAGGACCTGCCCTGGGCTTGGGGCAGACGCCCCACGGCCAGCAGCCCCCAGTAGGGGCTGTTCCAGGGGGGATGGAGCCACAGGAGCCTCAGGCCCATGGAAGGCTGCACAAAACCCTTTTTGTTTTCCAGTTCCAAGCCCAGGATCCACCCTGGGATCCAGCAGTGGCTGCGCTGCCCAGGCCCCACAGCCCCAGCAATGCTTCACGGAGCCAGGGATGAATTTGGGATAACCAAAAATGCAAAGCAACACAAAAAAACAGGGATCCTCCCTGTACCACTGAGGAAAGGGATTTCTGACGTTCACCTTGGGGTGAAGCCTCCTGCCTTCACTGGAATTCCCAAGGAATGGGGTGCCCTGTAGGGCACCGGCTGCGGCTCCACACCTGGCACAGGTCCTGCAGCTACACAGAACATCCTGAAGGGACCCCTGGGAGGGACAAGGGACACCAGGGAGGGACGGGACAGAGCCCTGTGCTGCCCCACAGGCACCGATCCAAGCTCCAGCTCAGCCCCACGGCCATTCCCAGTCTGTCCCAGAGGATCCCACCTGGCTCCCAGGAGCAGCACAAATGGTGTCAGTTCATCCCAGAGGTGTGAAACACATCAGGAATTCATCATTACCTGGGAGCACAAGTTCCATCATTCCCAGAGGATGCTCCACACCTGCCCTGACACAGCACTGCAGGAGTCACTTCCCTTTGCTTGTTTTCCCTAAAGTTTTATGCTGGGTTTGAGTTTGAATTAACAACAAAGCTGCACTGCTCCCCTGTCCCAGTGCTCCCCTGTTCCCACACATCCCAGAACTTCCCTGTCCCAGTGTTTCCCTATTCCCACATGTCCCAGTGCTCCCCTGTTCCCCAGGTTCACAGAGGTGCTGGGAAAGGACCAACCCCCCCCCCCCACCCCAGTGCACCTGGACTTTGCTGACAATGATTCCCTGGGCCTCCTCCATGTCCTTTCCCAGAACAGCCTCTTTGGGATGGATCAGAGATTCCAGCAGTTTGGAATCCCTGCTCTCAGGTGTGCCTGACACCTGGCCCTGTGCTGAGCCCCTCCCTTGTCCCTCGTGCTCAGCACAGCTGTTCCCTCCACTGAGCATCAGTGATCCTCTTCATTATAAACTTTGATCCTTAACTCTATGGAATTCCAGAAAAAGTTTTACCTACAGTGCACAAAGAATATAATTTGGAAAATATTTACATTTTTGTACAACGACACCACAGCACTTGAATCTAAATTTCTTCATACAAACAAATAGCACCATCAGCCTTTTGCACAAATCCTGCCTAACCAACCCCACAAAGGTGGATTATTGTCGGATGAGGAGACTGGAACCACTGGGAATGGGAATAAGCTCGAGGAGCTGGAGTACTAAACACCCATGAAGGAGGGTTGGACAAGATGAGCTTTAAGGTCCCTCCCACCCCAAGCCAGTGTGGGATTCTCTGATTAAAATAAGAAGAGGCAGGAAATGACTGTGGAAACATCCCAATGAAAGCTCCCGAGAGCACCACGATGACCCCAAGTGCAGGGAAAGCTCCTCCTGCATGAAGGGGGAATGCCTGAGCTTTTCCCAGTGCCTCTGTGCATCCCAGTTTTCCAGGCTGCTGAGGGCACACACAAACTGGCCTGGTGGTGCTTGGCCTTCCTGGGACAACTCTCCCAAGTGAGGGTCAAAGAAAGGATTAACAAGTGACATTCCTGGCCAGGCAGCCCTGGAGTGCTCCCCAAAACCACAGGGAGCCAGGCAGGGAGCAGAGAGCAGCGAGGGAAGCGGGAATGAAGGGATCAGGCAGGGCCAGCACCAGGCTGGGCCAGTGCTCCAGAGGTGCCTTGTTCCCTGCAGGGCACAGCTGGCTCTGCCCTGGGTTGCAGGAGGAAATCCAAGTGTCAGTGGTGCCCGTTTGGTTCATTCATCTACAGCCAAGGCATTCCTTTGGGATACCTTCCAACATTCCGTGGCTGAGCTGTGAGCTCAGGGAACAGGGAGCACGGGAAGGACGGGGGGCTCACCCCCAGCCCCAGGCCCAGCTCGGTGCCAAGGTCCAGCAGCGCCTTGTGGATCACCACACGTGTAAAAAATTTAAAAACCAGCAGCTCCTCCCAGCTAGGGGTGGCAGCTCCCGGGCCAGGACTGGCTGTGCCAAAGGGAATGGCAGCAGGAGGCTCTGGGAAGCGGGAGCTGGAGGGGCTGGATGCCCAGTGCAGTGCCAGCACATCCGCACTGCTGCTCGTTCCCTTCGCTGCGGGCTCGTGGAGTTCATCCCTTGCTGTGCCCCACGGCTCTACTCTACTGTGGGTGCAGCCATTCCCTTTCCCTGGGATGTGGATATTCCCCAGGAACCTGGCAGTCCCGTTAGAGGTCCGGGAAGCGGCTGGGATCCTCCTTGTAGTCGTCGGGAATGGTGAAGATGGAGTCATCGAACTCGTCGTAACGGAACTCCTGGAACGTCACAGTGGCCGTGATGGTGGGGAACACCGGGATATCTGCAGGGCAGGGAAAGGGCACACTGAGGGGCAAGGAAAAGCCAGGAATGGCACCAATCCCCAGCCCTGGAAGGGTCCAAGGCCAGGCTGGATGCGGCTTGGAGCAACCTGGGATGGGAGGGATTTTGAGGTCCCTCCCAACCCAAGCTGCTCTGGAATGCTGTGCAAATATGGCAGAGGTAGAGCACAGCCTGTCGGGGATTGTCAGGTTCACACAGCTCCCTGCAGTTCCAGGAATCCTGTATCCCTTAGGAAAGGGGCTAATGCTTTTGGGCAGCTTGCGCTGGGATCATCTATCCCACGAGTAAGTTGATTTTACACATTTCCATCTGTTTCAAATGCAACAGTTTTATATTTTTCACTAAAAGTACATCTATCACCAGTAATCCTTGAAGAAAAGGAAACACAGGAATGTTAGAAAATATTCCACACCTGAGAGCCTCCTCCAATACAGGAATAATCCAGCACATCCCACTGCCCTCAGAGCAAGGCCCCAGCACTCCTGTGCTCCTGAAATCTCCAGCAACACATTCCGAGGTGAGAGTTCTCTCCCAAATCTCCAAAGAACACCTTCTGAACATGTTGCAGGAGTAAGTGCACGTGTTTAGACCTGGATTGGATATTAGGGAAAATTTCTCCATGGAAAGGGCTGTCCAGCCCTGGCACAGCTGCCCAGGGCAGGGGTGAGTCCCTGTCCCTGCAGGGATTTCAAAGCCATGTGGATGTGGCACTTGGGGAGATGGGGCAGTGGTGGCCTTGGCAGTGCTAGGAATGGTTGGGCTTTTCCAAGCCCACATTCTGGATATTTAAAGCCCCAGGACTTGCTGTGTGCTCTTACCTAATTTGACAGGAAAGCCTGGTGGAAGCTTCATTTGAACAAATTCTCTAAGTTTGTTAAAGTGCTTGAAGGGTGCAATGACTTCTAAGACATTCAACAACCTGCAAAGGAGAGCAGAGCCTGTGACAGATCCTCCTGCCACACCTTGTCCCTCTGGAACAGGAAAACATGATCCTAAGGGCCCGGGGAACAGAGGAGGTGACAATGACATCGTTCCCCCTCTCCACTCCAGGGTTTCAGGGTCACCCCACATCCAGCTCCCAGTGATCCAGAATTACAACAAGCCAACATCAGGACAGCAATTCCTTGTCCTCGTTTTCCACAGGAGATGAGGGATGAGGTAGCACCCCCCTCCTCCACGGACATGAGGAACTGACCTGCCTTTGCGCTGGTTTAGGGGACACAATTTTGGGCTAAAACTTGTTATGGGGAAAACCATTTCAGAATTCTGTGGGCTCAGGCCCATTAGGGAGCAGTTACTGATAACCCTGCCCAAAGCTCTGCTCCTTATCAAGCCAGATAAGGGCTTGGCTCCTCCCCCAGCCACAGCAGCTCCCAGCTCCCCACAGTAAGGGATTCCTAGTTCAACAGCCTGACTGCACTCAACAGCCTGATTTTTGTACTGCCAGCTCCCACTCCTGGGGTCTGGAGGACTCTGCAGTTCATGAAGACGTTAAAACATTCCCTACAGGAACAACACCCATGGCCAGGAGCTTGGACTCACGATTCGATTCCTAACGGGAATTCCTGGCTCATTGCTATCGTGGCTTTGAAGGTTTTCTTGCTCTCCTTGCAGACCAGCTCCCTGCCCAGGTGAGGAGCTCTGTGAGGGAGAGGGAGAGGCAAAGTCAGTGCTTCCCAGGGAAACCGTGAGTTTAGAGGAAGGAAAAGAGCCTTGGGTTGGAAAACATCAGGGAAGAATCCCTACTTTCAAAGGATTTGCTTTATTGTAAAGCTGTGCAGAGTAAAGATAAAAAACCCTCTTAATTTAGATTACTCTGAGTTCTGCTAAACCAAGAGACAAGACAAAAACAGGGAAACTACTCCAAGAAAATCTTCCAGCAATGCCTCATAAACATGGTGTTAATAAATCCTACAGGAAGTGTCTATTAACCACGGCCCAGAGATGCCCACGGCAGGGGATGGAACTGGATGGGCTTTAAGGTCCCTTCCAATCCAAAGCATTCCAGGATTCCCTGCCTGTAGCTGAGGCACTGCCACTGTTCCCACACGCAGGGATCCCCTCCCAGCCCGCTGGAGAACAAACACAGACACCAAACCCAGCGTTCCTCCCTCCCCACAAAACCACACACAAGCAGCACCCACCAAGTGGAGGATACAGAAAGCCCCACCAAACGCCCCCAGCCCCATCCCAGGAATCCAGAGGTGTCCCTGGGATCCCTGTCAGCTGCAGCAGCACTCACTTGCCACTCTCTGCAGAGATGTACTCCTCCCAGGAGATGGTGTTGGGGGACGGCGGCGTCAGCGACTGCCGGCGCACGGGCTGTGGGACAAACACGGCTCAGCTCCCGCTGCCTCCTGTCCCCCCTCAGCCCGACATTCCCTCCTGGAACTGCCCCTCAGCTCCAGCAACAGCCACAAAGCCTGCCCTGCTCATCCCAGGCTCCTGCTCTCAGCCCCCACTGAGGTGTTTGGCCTCCAAGGACACTTTCTATAGGATTGGGCTGTGCTGCTCCACCGTAATGAGTTAATTCAGGGGTCTGAGCGCCAAGGCAGCAGCTCCAGCTCACACAGAAATAAATTAATCACTTTAAAAGCTCTGTGTGTGTTCCCAGCTGAAGCCTGGCTCGTTCTGAAGAGCTCTTCATCTCCTGGTGCTAATCACAGGCTTCCTCCCATTTTAATGAAGCTCAAAGGAACACGATTGCCTTTCTGGCTTCCCTTTCATTCCCAACAATCAACATTGGGTCTAAAAGAATCCGAAGTGATTTGCCACAGCCAAACCCCTCATCTCTTCTAAGAGACAAATTAAATCTGAATACCCAATATAACCACAGAAATCCTTCCCTGTGTGCACTAATCAGGGTAATTCATTAATGCATCACCACAGTTACACTTGTGGGTCATGTTTATTGTTTTTAAATTACGCCAATGAAAAGAAAATAAAAACATTATCTATGTATTTTGCACAAAGACTGGTGTGCAAGGTTATTCTCCCACATCCTGGGAACAGTTTATCAATTATACCTCAAAATTTTGCTCCATGAGGTTGCCCCCTTTGCTCAGGCTCTCCATGATCGCTTTATTCCGAAGGATGTCCTCCTCACTGAGATGTTCCCTTCTTTTCCTGGATTCCAATACAAGTCCGTTCACCAAGTAGAAATCTGCCAGAAAATTTCCTACTCTCTCCTGCACGAAAGGAATTGGGACATTAATGACTCACAGAAGATAAAATAAAAACATTTCAATTCTTGTGTATCCAATAATGGCAATAAGGGGACTTGGAGATTGAGCTGGAATTCCCCCAGCCCCCACATGGGCTGGCAATGGGCAATCCCAGAACTCCAGCAGGAACAGGTACTTCTTATCAAGGGAAGCTTTAAGACAGAGATTGTTTAAGAATTTGAGTGAAATCCCTTTCCAGAGCACTCCCATCCCTGCCTTTCTCTGATGAGAATGCACAGAATCCTTCCCGCACTCCCTGGAATTAACCTGCAGAGATCAGAGACTCCTGGAATGAAGTCATTCCAGTACAATCTGTCCTCCCCCTGCCCAACAGCTACAGTATCTTTCTTCCTAGTTTCTCCTTCTGAAGGCAGTCCAGCAGAGAGATTCCACATGGAATGAACTGGTGACAACTGGGGATACAGGGAGAGGGATTTTTCCTTTGTCCTGAACATCTTATCCTTTCAGAATCCTGGATTGGTTTGCATTGGGAGGGACCTCAAAGCCCACCCAGTGCCACCCCCTACCAGGGCAGGGACACCTTCCACTATCCCAGGCTGCTCCCAGCCCTGTCCAGCCTGGCCTGGGGCACTTCCAGGGATGGGGCACAGCCACAGCTTCTCTGGGAAATCTGTTCCAGTGCTTCTTCCAGCCCCTTTCCCTCCTCCTTCCTGCCCAGCACCAGGCTCAGAGCTTCCCTCCCACTCACAGTTTTGTCCTCCCTGAAGAGCCACCCTGTCTGGGCCCGTGTGAACGTGATGGATTTGGTGGATAAGGTGGCAGAGTAAATATCACTGCTCATCAAAATGTCAACCTCCTCTTCTGTCTCCATCTCAGATTCCTGGAAGAAAAATTCCAAAATACTCAGCAGAACTTACAAACAACGATTACTTCTTCTAAAAATACACAAATAAATACAAATCCATAAGCCTTGTCCTTTGGATCTTTTCCCAGAAGCAGCATTTCCTGAATTTTCAAATGGTTTTATAAAACCTCTGGCCAAATGGTTTCCAAATAGTTTAATCTTGAATATTAATGTGAATAAAGCATCCAAATGGGATTTATGCAGCAGCTAAGCAGCCACACCCTTTCCAGAGGCAATAATCCATCTGTTTAAGTGATTGGGGGATAAAGCTGTAATTAAAGACTTGACTAATTACAGGGGGTCCAGTGAGTCACGTTGTTATCAGCTGAACTGGCCATGGAGTGACTAAAAGGATGCAAAGCAGTGGGAACGGGTCTGAAAACCCACCTGAGGACACCTAAATTAAGCCCAGTGGAAAGATTAAAAGCAGCACATCATAATTTAAACCATAATCTTTCCAATCTACTCCCATTCCAACTTTTCCTCCATCAGAAATCTGGATTCAAAGCTGGTTTTCCTCACAAAATTCAACGTCACCTTCACAGCTCAAGTTGGAACAACTGAGGGAAAAATTCTTTGGTTTGCAGTCCTTTGGGTCTTTCTGAGGCAAATTTTGTTTAATACATTCCCAAAAAAGCCTGGGATGTGTCCCACCCCCTTCCCAGAGCTTTACCTCGTGATGTATTCGCTGGTAAACTTTTTGCTCATTGTCTAAAACTACAAAAGATTCGGAGGGTGCGGCGTCACCGTTAAAAATGAAGCTTAAATCCCCTCGTTGGCACTTCATGTCTGTAAAGTCTATCAGAGTTGTGTCCAGCCTGTGCAAACAAAGCCACATTTCACACAAATGACCCATAAACACAGGAGGAAAATCAGCTTTCAAGAAGAAAAGCAATTTTTTTAATGGCAAACAAACACATAAAGGGCTGAGTTTTCAGAGGATTTTGTAAGTGAAGCCTGGATGCAGAAATCAACAAAAAATTGCTATAAAGGTCAAGTTTTCTTCAGAAAATTGTATTTGATACTGCCAGCATGAGGAGGGGAGAGAATTAATTCAGTGTTACACATTGAGAAACAACTCCTCAGCACTGTCCTACACAGCCCCTGACTTGAGTAACAATACTGGGACATGACCCAAATTCTGAAGAGGACTAAGAAACAAACTCTTTTTTTTAACCTGACTTAGTTTCATTGCTATTTCTATTTTTCTCCCTCACCAACACAAAGGAAATGCTCCTGCAGACCTGAATAACTGGAAGAAGATGGAGCCAAGGCCATGGATCTCTGTAGCAATTCACATCCAGTATTGCCAGAGCATTTGTTTCTCTTAAAAAGGTGGTTAAAGAACCTGAACTGGGTGACTTCTTCAGCTCCAAGTGGTGAGGGGTTAAAACTCCTCATACATTTACCTCTGATTCCAAGGAAAAAACTTTTCTATTTATCTATTTCCCCTCAGTTCAGCCCTTGTACAGGCAGAGCACTCAGAAATGAGAAGGAAAGTAACAGCCCCAGACTCAAATTTCACCTAAAAATTTACTTTACACACCCAAGCTACACCTTTAATAGAGCAAAACTTTCTACAGGTTGAATCTCCAGGATCATATTCTTGCCTGTTTTAAACTTTGGCCCCTGAGGAAAATGCCAGAGAATACATTTGATTCCAAACTAAAGCAGTTGAAGAGCGGAGCTTGAAGAGACTCTTGAAACCCCCCACTGAATTTGTGAATTTGTTACATTAAACACTTTAAAGAGAGAAATTGTATCACTTTGTTTTTTTTAACTACAGACTGGAGCAGCAACATTTCTCCACAAAATACTGCAATTTATTTGCAATTGTGTTATAAATATCCCAACCCCTGTTTTTCACTGGCATGTCTGGTAGATAAAGCCTTATCCAGCTGAACTGCTCTTGCTCTATATTTAAGTTAAATTCACCTCAAAGGAGATAATCAGAGAGCCTGAAATTCCAAGCCACAGTGCTGTGTCATGGATGTGCCCAGACTCCTCAGGGGATTCTGTCAGGCCCACTGGGATCCAGCTTTTCCCTGGCACACAGGTATTTGGGTACAAAAGCAGCACTCACCTGATATTTATACCTTGTTTGTGTATTTTACATGCATCAGAAGGCAGAATTCGGGAAAGTAAAGGCACTAAGGGAGGGAGAGAAAAGGCAATCAGGACACTGAGATCCCCCTGCAAAGTATTCCCATTAAAACCATTCCATCAGTTTGATCCTGGAATGTGTTTTAGTACAAATACAGCATTTTCCATCATCATCTCTGTCAAACACAACCAACACCAGGGGTATTTCTGTTTGATAAAACCAAATTGTAATTGCACACACTGCTTCCAATATCAGCCAGAATTTCTATCTCCATCACAGGTAAACCATTTATAAATTCTAATAATTCTGGCTGTTCACAATTTGAGTTCTGGCATTTAACAGTTTATACATTGCACCAACTGAAAGCCTGGCTCCAATTAAAGCAGAAAAAATGGTCCAAAGCATTAAGCTTGGACTAAGCCTTTATTAAAGCACACAGAATCATGGAATCCCAGACTGGTGTGGGTTGGGAGGGACCTTAAGGATCATCCCATTCCACCCCCTGCCATGGGCAGGGACACCTTCCATGGACTACGTTCTTAAAGCAAACAGCTCCTTCCCTCCCTTACTGAGTCACTGGATGACAGAAGAGAATTCAGCCTCAAAAGTGAATAACCAAAAAATAAATCTGGAAAAAGTTGTGTGTCCTTTCCTTAGGACTCAGATCTTGAGCACTGGACTGTGAATGTTTCAGCACAAACCAGAGGAGAACAAGTGTGCTGCAGGCTGATTGCATTATCTCCCTGAGGGAGGGACATGGAATCACTCACCCCAACTTTGAAAATCCCAGTGAAGCTCTAGATAGAAGTCACCTAGCTGAGAAGAAAAGAAGAATGTATTAACAAGCTTTTGAGGCTAAATAACTGTAAAATTTGCTGAAACACAGGCAGAAGTTGTGTTTGGCAAACAAGGAAAACTTTCTCGAACGTTGTACTTGAATTTACACTGAACTTAAACATTACTGAAGCTTTAGCTGCAGCAGAATCAATAATGGTACAATGATGTAACTCATTTGAACTCACATTTTTAATCATTTTTTAATACTAATTCACACTACCATCAAGCCCTGGATTGCAAAAGATTTATTGTAAACATGTGTTTAAAAAACACCTATGGAGCTCTCTGCTTGCTCTGATTGATCCCATCCAACCCCACGGAATTAGAATTAATTATACAATAATTAATGAGTCAAGTTTCAGGCAGGAGTATTGCAAACACCCATTTCCACCGGCCTTGTGGAAATGTGCTGGAGTCATCAGGTCAGACCTCCTGTGCCTCCAGCCAAAGCCAACCCCATCACGAGGGTGCTCAGGGATCACCACCACAGCTCAGCTTTCAGAGGGACAATTTCATTAACTTGTGATAAACACCTGCATTTCTGCAAACTGCTGCCCCCAAACTGAGCAAAATTTCACTGTGCCCAAGGGGAATTGGCTGCTGGATGCTGATGGAGAATGAAACCAAAAATCCCCTCCATCACTGAGCAAGTGTCATCTGGGGACTGAACAGACCAGGAAATTATTCACTGATACAAGACTTAAGAAAGCCCTAATGATCTAAAGAAATAGAGATTCTTTAAGTCTGAGATTGCAAAGATGACGAGCAGGTCTGTCTTACATAAACCTTTTATTTGAATTTCTAAAAGTTGAAAGGAAGCATTATCTTAAAATAAATATAATTCTGTGACCTCTTAAAATGGAGCCAAGATTGCTTTTAAGAGCAAAGGACTGGTAAAAACATGGAAAAAACTTCCTGACAGTTTTCCAGAGTGTCCATACTCAGAACACAAGCCACTGCCTTCCACCCCATCTGTTTCTGTCAGCACAACTCACCTCTTTCAGGGCTTTTAACAACCGAGGTCTCTTCTCTTCAACACTTTCCCTGGACTGCTGCTTGAGCTTCCTCAGGAGTGCTGAAACTGCACAGGAATTAATCCATGAACTCAGTTTGTTTGGTAATTACAGGTGAGTGCCTTACTTGAAGTCTTAAACCCAACAATGCAATGGAACATTTCATCAGACCTCTGAGAAATTAATCCCAGTTACAGTAAGTGCACATTAACCTGCTCTGGTCACCCCAGGAAGAAACTGTTTGTAAAATAAGCTAAATAATCATGCCAAGAGGGTTTTTACACAGGTATTAGTAAATAAGTGGATACAAATACATGGCATTGAATATGTGTGACATCTGCTCCACTGAGAAAATCAGTAGTGAGGAGCTGACATGAGAATGCTGTTGGTAGATTACAATTTAGTGCATTAATATATTAATAATACATTTATAGATGTAATATATAGTGAGTTTTCTGCTATAGGAATGCACCACCACACATGGCAGTACCAAATACTGTTAACATCCACCAGTGAGTAGCACCAGAATAATTTCCCTCTACTACTCCATGTCTGAGGTGAATAAATAATATTTGAATAATAAATAATAAATTATATTTCCCCACTGGCCTGTTGAGATGCAGCCTAAAAGCCACATCCCATTGGCAACTGGTACAAAAACAAACCTGTGACCACAGGGAGCAGCTCCAAGGAGATGATCCCACACAGCTAAAATCCATTTGGATCCTGTCACTCCCATTCCAAACCTGGAATGCTCGTGCAGAGCTTTCCCAATCCCTTCAGTCTGAGCAGAGTTAACAGTTGGCTTATGTAACCCAGTGCAACTTCTTATCACAGAAATGGATGTGCCTTATCACGTTTAGACATAAAATGTTCAGCTGATTAAGAGAAACCTTTCAGAGAGCTCAAAGAGCGCTGTGGGAAAATAACACATCTTGAGAGCTTTGCCTTCCTGTTCTGAATGAGCCCCAGTTTGGGATTAATTGGCAAATTTGGATGAAGGAAGAGGTGCTTACTCATCTGTCTGTCTCCATAGCTGATGGCTTCGGCCAGAGGGCTCCATCCCTGAGCGTTTTTCACCTTTACTGGAGCATTATGGGCTAAAAGCAGGTGGGCACATTCTAGGACAAAATATCCACAAAATATCCACAGTTATTAACAGCAAACATCAGGGATGCAGCAGGATCAGTCAGAATAAAACTCTACTAAAGCAATGCATATCAGAGATATTACACAGATTATCGAAACACGTATCTGGAATCTGACTCACTCTAACAAACAAAGCCATCTATGCAAATCCTTCCTGCACTCCCCTGTTCAATATTAGCACTAAAAATCATTGCTGATCAGCCACCAATTACATAACACTGCACACTTGTCCCTCCTGCTACGTGGATTTTGCTTTTTATAACATTTCTGCATGTCAGATACACACGCCACTATGGAACAAGGATATTTATATTTAATGGATGACATCAGCTCTCTCCGCTTCACACACAAACCCATGCACCAAGAGATACCTCAGCGCCTTCATCCCTCTCCGAGGGGTGAACGGACCATGGGGACACGGATTTGGGGCAAGTCCCAAGTCCATCAGGTGTATGGGAGGCAGAGGAGGCTGAGGCACCAACACATCCTGTATCCCAGAACAACCTGGGGAATCTGGGATTTAAAGAGGGCAAACAGGCGCTGCTGTTCCAGGAAAGCCTCAGAGCAGGTGTGTAACCCAACTGTACCACACAGCTGCACTTGCATTCCCTGTCCACAGGTGAAAAGTGACAGTGGAATGAAAAAATTAAGGAGACAAGGAGGGTTCCAGTGTTCCCATGTGCTCCTTGGAAACGGTTCTTCATTTTCCAACCACAGGGAAACCTCAGCACATGTCACTGAAGCCACCTTGAGTTGTCTGGAGCTGATGGAGCAGGCCCAGCTGGAGCTGGAGCTGAAGGAATGTCTCATCACCAAGACTGGGACTTCCTGGGTTATTTTCCTACCACAGGTGCCACAGGAAACTGCACTGGTCATTCCAGATGCAGCAGCTGTGAGTCAGTGGCAGGCTCAGAGGCTGGGGAGGAAGAGATATTTCCCTGCTGAATGAACTGTCTCCTGTGGGAATAAACAAAGGCCCTGACTAACCCAGCCAAGACACCGAGGGATTTTTATGGTTCCTTAAACACAGTGCCCAGGACAAGAACATCACTCTGCAGGGAGCAGGCAAATAAGCTTGGAATTACCAGCCAGATTCCATTTCCAGTTCAATAAACAGGCTGGGAGAGCTGGGGGTGTTCACCTGGAGAAAAGAAGGATCCATGGAGAACTCAGAGCCCCTTGCAGCACCTAAAGGGGCTCCAGGAGAGCTGGAGAGGGACTGGGAATAAGGAGTGACAGGGAAGGGGGAATGGCTTCACTGCCAGAGGGTTAGATGGGATATTGGGAATAAACCCCAGATTTCTTTTCCCACTCTTCTCCAAATCCATGTGGCATCTTCTTCCCAGAAAACCTCACTAGCTTGAAACACAAGATTACATCCCTTTTTCCTCTTGCCCCCAAATCTTCAAGATCACTTGAAGAAGAAACAAAACAAATGGTTCTACCCACCTTTATGTCCCAACATCACAGCAAGATGTAAAGGAGTGTTTCCTAAAATAAACCATAGAAATAAAAGAGATTAGATTAAAGTTACCAGAATCCATTGCAATCCCTTCCTTAGGAAACCCCAGTTCCTGCTCTAACCCAGAAACACACCAACACCCACCAGAGGAGTGACATTTTTCTAAGCAACCCTGTGGATTGTAATTGTCAAAATAAATATTTCGAGACACATTTCATGGGCCAAGAGAGGGTTTTTAATGATATCTTGAAACTCACTCCAGGCAAAGAGGTCCAGTTGTGTCTCTGAGAACGACACAACCCAAACCCCACTGCTCCCCACGGGCTGAAGGGTCTGATCCCTTCACAGCCTGACATATCTGGGTTAAAAGCTACTCACAGATATGATACTGATTAAAAATTTAACAGCCTGTTGTATTAATTTTTCAAAGACTGAGTACTCATTTTTTACAACTACAGCACTGGGCATATTAAGAAGGAACAGCACCTTCACTACAAAGCTGCCTTTTGGTTGTTTCCAAAGAAAGCTTTGGGGATGATCAGCAGCCTCTCAAACCTGCCCCCATTTTCCTGGCAATGCTCATGACACAGGTGGTATTTGTGTTGTTAAATATTCACTGTGAGGCACCCAGAGCTGTTTTTCCTGGATTAATGCTGCTACCAGGCTCATGACACACTTCATTTAGGGAGCTTAAGGACGCAAAGTTCTTCCATTTAACTGTATTTTGCACATTTAAACACTTTCTTAGAGCAGTCGAGAGAAAAAATGCTGCAGAACAAATTTCTTGTGTAATTCTAACACACACACACTTGATTGAGAGTTATTTTCTAACTTCCATTTTGTCAGCAGGA
>NW_008236198.1:1041260-1041835 GCF_000691975.1 Corvus brachyrhynchos | reverse complement strand
GCACATGTGGGAGAGGCTGCTACAGAAATGCCAGCACCCTGCAGCATCATGGAATTTTGGATGGAGATGGAAACTCTGCCCTGCTTGCCCAAGAGGGGTTGAAAGGGCTGTTCAATGTGTCCTGCATTTCATCCTTGCAGGACACTGACAGCATCCCAGGCAGCCACATCCCAGCTCATTATACACTAACCCAGCTAAACTCCTGCTTCTATTAATAGCTGCTCCAACATCTGGGAGCCAGCACAGCACTGGGAATCCTGGATGCTGCCAGGCTCTGGTAGGGATGGAAATAACCTTCCTGAGGAGCACGTTTGAGAGGGAGCCACACCATGTGCTCAGGAAATGCAAATGATGTGATCCATGGGAAAATGCTTTCATAGAATCATGGAATCACAGGTTGGAAAATCCCTCCAGGATCACTGAGCCCAAGCTGTTCCAAATGCCCCCCTTGTCCCCAGCCCAGAGCACTGAGTGCCACCTCCAGCCCTTCCTGGGACACCTCCAGGGATGGGCACTCCAAACCTCCCTGGGCAGCCCCTGCCAAGGCCTGAGCACCCTTTCCATGCAGAAATTCC
>NW_008236198.1:1038408-1041173 GCF_000691975.1 Corvus brachyrhynchos | reverse complement strand
GAGCGTGAGGCCGTTCCCTCTCCCCCTGCCCCTGTTCCCTGCCAGCAGAGCCCGACCCCCCTGGCTGCCCCCTCCTGTCAGGGACTTGTGCAGAGCCACAAGGTCCCCCCTGAGCCTCCTTTGCTCCAGGCTCAGCCCCTTCCCAGCTCCCTCAGGAATTCTCCAGCCCCTTCCCAGCTCCCTCAGCCTCTCCTGGGGCTCCAGCCCCTTTCCCAGCTCCACTCCCTGCTCTGGACACACTCCAGCCCCTCAAGGTCTTTGTTGGAATGAGGGGCCCAGAACTGAACCCAGGGTTTGAGGTGAGGCCTCAACCAGTGCCCAGCACAGCTACAGCCCCCTGTCCCAAGAAATCAGTGCTCCAGCAGCTCCTGGAATCCTGCCTGTGCACATCCAGGCCTGCTGGCACAGAAACACACCTCGAACACAGCACCTGTCCCCACACACGTGTGGCCTTTCACCTCTGCTGAGGCACCTGCACACCTACAGGGAGCCAGGGCTGTTTTTTCCAGCTGTTTTCCAGCAGTAATTCAGCAAGAGGATTTGTCTGTTCCAGGATTTAAGGTCTTAAATGCATGTTATAATAAAACTGTAAGTCATCTACTAGGTGTAGCTACAGGCTTCTCCCAGGAAACTCATTGTTTGGGAATAATGACACTGGCCTTCCTCTGGGCAGTGATTTGGAGGCTAATTTAGGGAGCCGGGCAGGCACTCAATTAACACTCAATTGCTTTTAGCAGAACAGCAGGAGTCTCCCATTCCACAGGATTTGGCTTTCCTGCACTGAACCAACACTAAAACAGGCCTGGATTATTAACAATAAGTTCTCTCTCCCCTCTGTCCAATCCTTATCACATCGCAGGATTCCTCTGGTGTATTTCTGAGCAAATGATCAGCTGGAGTGTCCCCCAAATAATTCCCAGCTCCAGTGTGTAAACAAGTGACAGATGGAATCAGGCAGGAAGAAAACAATAACAAGGAAATGTTACTCAGCCCTTTGGAATGTCAAGCCATCAAGAGGTTTGTTGTGGGGTTTTTTCTGAATAGTTCAAGTAAAAACTTGGAGGAAGATGGTGAGTCAGAGATCCCCAAAGTGTCCCAACTCTAAGCAGAGCTGGGAAAGCAAAGAGGTATTAACTGGAGATTTATATAGGATATATATGGATTAAAAAAGGATGGAATCAATGTTTGTGATACACACTGAGGGTGAAAGTGCAACAAAGAGGGATCAGGAAGTGCCTTCAAGTAAAGATCTGGAGTTGCTGCTGCTGCTGAGTTGCTTGAAGAGGAACTGGAGGAGGAAGAGGGAGAAGCAGAAGCAGGAATAGAGCGAGTGGGAAAAATCCTCCCCAAGTCTGCTGCTTTCATTCTAGCAGGATTTGCTGGAATGAAGGTGGCAGGATAAACAGATCTGTAGCTGGATTTGGAACACTGCCCTTAGGAAAGCGCTGTGCCAGTTGCAGGGAACACTCCTGCCCATCCTGGCTGGGAGCTGAGCCCTGTGTTACTCTGCATCCCTCAGCTTCGTTCCAGCGCCCAATGCCACCACAGATACAGCCGGAATTCCTGATTCCATCACTCCTGCCATCGTGCCACTCCCAGACACCCTCTATCTTCGTGTCCCTTTTGAATCTACAGACCACAATTAAGCACAGCCGATCTCCTTATCAGAAACACAACACAAGTGTCCCCTTTATCACAACTTCTCAGACACCACACACGTGGAACTTGGAATTCTCCAGCAGAAACGGATCATGTTCCTCTTGAAACAGGTATTAAAAATAGAGATTAAAACTAACCACGAAGGTCAAGCTGATCCCCCAGGCTAATTTATTTGTTAACAGTATAAAGCATTCCCCAAATTAAAGTGTTTTTAAAAGGCCTGGCAAGACATTCAATATTTACAAATTTCAGAGCAGCACAAGGATCAGATTCCACCTCTGCCACTGACACTGCTGTGGACAGAGCATTTGCAGAGGAGCAGCCGTGAACAACTCTCTCAAAATCCAGAACCACAGCATTTAAAAAGAAAGGAGAAAAAAGGTTTGGTTTTTTCTAGCCTGAGGAAATATCAAAGACTGCTCTGCCAACAGCCAAAGGAAGCGCTCATCATCCCCCAAAGCAAACAGGTGACAGCTCAGACACCTTAAAAAGAACGAATCTTTTAAATGCAATGGGATCTTGGACACAGAACAACACCTGGGCAGAGGCAGCTCTGCCAGGACAGTGCCGGTACTGGAGCCAACACTGCTCATTCATATTACGAAAATCATGGAATTACGGAATGGTTTGGGTTGGAATGGACCTTAAAGCCCATCCAGTGCCACACCTTCCACTGTCCCAGGCTGCTCCCTCCAAGCCCCAATGTCCAGCCTGGCCTTGGGCACTGCCAGGGATCCAGGGGCAGCCCCAGCTGCTCTGGGCACCCTGTGCCAGGGCCTGCCCACCCTCCCAGGGAACAATTCCTTCCCAGTATCCCATCCAGCCCTGCCTTCTATCAGAAGAAGCCATCCCCCTTGTCCAGTCACTCCATCTCTTGTCCAAAGTCCTTCCTAAAGGGGATTCACACACCCTTAGGAAACTCCCATATAAAACTCCCACGAATTCCCTACTTCCCCGTTCCGCATCCGCACCTCCCGCCCCGGCGGGACGCGGGCCCGAGCCCCGGATGCCCCGGTGTGTCCCGCTCACCGTGACTGTCCTTCTGGGCGATGCCCTGGGTGCGGATGAGCGCCGAGAGCCGCCGCACGTCCCCCTTGAACACGCAC
>NW_008236198.1:1037351-1038106 GCF_000691975.1 Corvus brachyrhynchos | reverse complement strand
CCGCGGAGTGGCCGGGCCGGGCGGGGCGGGATCCGCCCCCACGGGCACGGCCTGAGGGGCGGGAACGGGGGTCGGGCATCGATCGCAGCAACCAAATCCTGAGGGACGGGATCGGGGATGGGATCGATCGCAACAACCACATCGTGAGGGACGGGATCGGAGATCGGACACCGATCCCAACGGGCACGGCCTGAGGGACGGGATTGGTCCCAACGGGCACGGTCTGAGAGGCGGGAACGGGGATGGGCTCGATCGCAACAACCACATCGTGAGGGACGGGATCGGAGATCGGACACCGATCCCAACGGGCACATCCTGAGGGACGGGATTGGGCACCGATCCCAACGGGCACCTCCTGAGGGACCGGGACAGGTAGAGTCCACGACTCCCTGGGCAGCCGTTCCAGTGCTTTTCCACCCTCCTCGGAAAGTTCTTCGGGGAATGATGGGACCTGGACAAGTCTTCCTCAAAAACACGTGCGGGGAAAGGGAAAAATGGGACAGTCCCCTTGTCGTAGTGCGAGCCCTTGTGGGTGCATTGTCAGCTCAGAAAGGACCTGTTTGGGTCGGAGCTTCCCAACTTCCCACAGCACTTCCCGGTCCTGGGCCAGTTCTGCAAGTTTCTGCTTCCAGTATGGAATGAATAACTGTAAAAGTGATGATGTCCCAAATTCCTGGTAAATTGGATTTTTTACTAATTCTTCCAGGGAAAACAAGCCCCAAGTTGCCAGGAAGACCAGACCTGCTGTGATAACA
>NW_008236198.1:1036143-1037295 GCF_000691975.1 Corvus brachyrhynchos | reverse complement strand
CTGCTGACCTCATCTTTCCCCAGCTTGCATCATCTCCCTCATCCCAAGTGGCCAAGGAGAATTCCAGGCAGATTTTGGAATTCTGTGCCTGTTGTCCCCAGCTGCTTCCCACACAGCTTTTTACAGTCTTAACACAGACTTTTAAGTAATTTCAGGAAAGAAATCCCAAAGATTTGTTTTTGCTCTATACTCCAGTGGTCTTTCCAATGAGATTTTTCTGTCTCTCCTTGTTATTTGAGGAAAGTCGAACCCATTTGCAGGCAGAATGTGAGAGGCTGGCTCTGTCAGCAGTTCTGATGCCTCCTGTCTGTTCTCCCGTGCTGGAAACACACGCGGAGCACAGCTGGTCTTGCGGCAGGGATGGATTGGCTCAGGTTTTAGCTGATGTTAGAAGCCTCACGCTGCATTTTTAATTACTGGAGGCATGAAGTCACTGTTTACCAGCTTATTATGGGCTCCCTTATTCACCCCACAAATGGAACCGAGTCATTACTCATGGGAAGGGCTCTGGGAAAACTGCTGTTTGTAGGGAATCCCAACTGTGGGATTATTGTACACTTAAAAATTCTTGAGAATGGGTTTTTTTGTCCGTCTAACTTTCCTACAGGGAGCAGATTTGTCACCACGGGATGGAATTCCTCCCTCCTAAATACCAGGTTTCTGCTTGTGTGCTGGAGCGTGGCCCTGTACACACCCCAGGGTTTGTTCTGCTTAGATCCAGCTTTGCTCAGACTTTATCCATATTTTTGTTGCAAAGAAAATGTTTCCTTAAAAAATCTGATATAAAAATCATTCATATGTGGCCTTCAGCACATATGTGCTCTTTGTCTTCAGATGCCAAAGTGCTGTTCCATGGACGTCAGTCCATGCGAAACAACCTTGGCAGGGAGACCCAGTGAATTAATTTTTAATCACAGAATCCCAGACTGGGTCAGGCTGGAAGGGCCCACAGTGGCTCCTCTGGTGCCACCTCCCTGCTCCAGCGGGGTCATCCCAGAGCACAGGATTGAGTCCAGACAGGTCTGGAATATCCCCAGGGAGGAGACCCCACAGCCTCTCTGGGCTCTGCTCAGGGCTGGGCCGTGCCCAGGGCAGCAGTTCTGCCTCCTGTGCAGGGCAATTCCTGGGCTCAGGCCCTGCCCGCGGCTCCGG
>NW_008236198.1:1027894-1035050 GCF_000691975.1 Corvus brachyrhynchos | reverse complement strand
GGCGGCAGGTCCGGGGAGGGGGAGGGAGCTCCCGGTGCAGGTGTTTCCCCACGTGGCAGCTCCCGGGCAAACGCGAGCATCTCGCTCCGCCGGGAGCGGGGCTTTCGCCAGGGAGGCTGTGGAGTCTCCTCGCTGGGGATATTCCAGAGCCGCCTGCACGCGACCCCGTGCCCTGTGCTCTGGGATGGCCCCGCTGGAGCAGGGATGGGACCGGAGCAGCCGCTGTGGTCCCTTCCAGCCTGACCCAGCCCGGGGTTCCGTGTTCCCGCAGCGGACGGGGATCGGGAGAGGTTGGGATGATTCCCGTGCGAAAGGCGGGGGAAGGGGAGCAGGGAGCACCCAGAGCCCCCTTTCTCCAGGGAGCTGCTCCAGGGCTGCCCAGAGCCGGGGATCTGGGAGGCTCTCCCTGCCCTGCCCCCGCCGCAGGGCCCAGGCAGGATCCCTGTTTCACTACACACGCTTTGTGTAAGAGCCTGCTTCAGTTTTCCTTCCAAACCGAGGGAATATTTCATAAGGATTTTGTGGATGCCCTGTAGAAAGTGCTGGAAAGGTTTGCAATGAGCTATGCTGGAATTTCTGACGGGACGTGGCACAAAGCTGCCACTCCTAATTCAGCACCTGCTCCAAACCCGTGCCGTGCTGGTCGGCAGGAGGAATTTGCCTTGTGATCCCTCATTCCACACAGAATCCCAGCTGTGCTGAGGAGGCCCGCGGGAGGAGTCACGGTGCTGTATCCTCAGCCTGATGACAGGATCCATGTTCTTGCTGGGAGCTCTGCAGAGTGATCTGCAGGATTCCTGACTATGAGGAAGTTGTCCTTAAAGAGAAATCCTAAAAGCAGGCAAATCCCAGGGTGCTCAGCAGGTTCTCTCGGTAACAACTGCATCTGTGCATGCATGAGTGGTGTTTTCCTTATTAAATTTCCCCAGAATTTGCATAAAAGCTGTGGCACTGAGAAACGCATGGGTTCTCAAAAACTGAGGAGTTGTCCAGTGCCCTGTGGGTGTGATGGAGATGGACTCACGTTTTTCCTGAGAATTTCCTCCAGAGAGGCTGTGGAGTCTCCCTCACTGGAGATAACCAGAACTGTCTGGACAGGATCCCGTGCCCTGTGCTCTGGGATGGCCCTGCTGAGCAGGGATGGGACCAGGGGACCCTCCTGGTCCCTTCCAGCCTGACCCAGCCTGGCATTCTGAGGATGGTTGGACTGTGCAGCCCAAACCCTTTGCTCCCACAGTGCCCACAGATGGATTCCTAGGGAAAAGCAGGAGAATGTGGCTCTTCGCACCAGTGCCCCCCAGACCCCTTTCTCTGGTGGGGATTCCCAGCTGGATGTGCCGGGACATCTTCCTGCTGCTCTGGGAGGAGCTGGATGCCCTCAGCCAGGGCTCTTTAGAGAGCCTAGAACTGCTGTTGTCCCAAACTTTCCCAGTGCTCTCTCTGATGTTTTTTCTTATTCCCATACCAGGGTTATGACTACAGCAGGTCTGGGAACCCCACCCGGGATTGCCTGGAAAAGGCTGTGGCCGCCCTCGATGGAGCCAAATACTGTGAGCAGCTCATGGGTTGGACGGGGCTTGGTACAGGCTGGGACTGTGGGAGGTTTCCCTGCCCATGGCAGGGGTGGCACTGGGTGGGCTTTGGGGTCCCTCCATCCCAAACCATTCCATGATTCCGTGACCACGGCTCTGGCTGTTGGTTGTGGGCAAGAGCAGCTCCGTGCTGGGCAAGAGCCCAACGCTTCTCGCCCAGAAAAGTGACAGGACAGGTTCTTTTCAGAGGCAAAGCGAGGAAGGCCAAGGCAAGTCTGACTTGTTGTGTCACATCAAACACGGCCCATCTGCCACTGACTCCTTTCTCTTCCAGGCTTGGCTTATTCCTCTGGCTTAGGAGCTATTCTGAACATCTGTCACCTGCTGAAGACAGGGGACACAATTATCTGCATGGATGATGTCTATGGAGGTGGGTACAGCACCCTGTGGCTTCAGTCTTCATTGTGCAAGGCATTAAACCTGCCTGTGGTTCTCAGGAACTCTGAATTTCCCACGTAGGACCTCACTGTTCTTTGAAGCCTTTTCACTTTGTGAGGACACAGATCCCCCCTGTCTGATCTGGATGTTGAAATAATCTGTTGGCACAACATGGAGGCTTAGAAATACATAACAAGGAATCCATGTTTGAGTGAGGGGAAATGGCAGCACCTTTGTCTTGGCCAGGTTTGTTTGCAGAGCAGGAGCCTCTGCAGCCCAAGGCAGCAGCACTTCCCAGTGTCTGGTGTTTCTCCCAGCCCTTCCCAAGGTTTGGCCCTTTCCCAGCCAGCATTTTGTCTGGACTGTTGCAAACAACAATTCATCATTTCCTCCAGAAGCACAACTTTGCTCTGTTGTCCCCATGTCCTCTGAGCACTTCAGTGCTGCCCCAACCCACTCTTTGGTGTTGACCTTGCACTGTTTTTATCAATCCCTGTTCCAAACAGCTCCCCAGTGGCAGAGTGCATCCAGCACTGCCAGAGTCCTTCCACAGGGTGAGCTCACTGCAGTTCCCAGGGACATTCCCTGCTCATTAAAGCCTCAGCCTGGGCTGGTTTCTGCAGGGAGGAATTTCATTGTTTCTCCTCTGCTTTGGTTTGTTATGAAGAAAGGGTTTCCTTGCAGAAGAACCACCCAAACATCACTCAGATGTTTCCTTCAGCTCACAGACTCCACCTCCATGTTCCATCCCTTCATGCTTGGATGGAGAACTGAGTCCCTGGGGAGAGCCTTGGCAGAAGGCCCCAATCAATCAGTTTTTAATCCAGGCAGTATTTCCTGGTAGTGAGTGCTGCATCAGCACATCCGTGGATCAACTGTTGCTGCTGGATTCTTTTGTCTTCCCAGGGAAAGGCCTCAAGGTCAGACAGGAAGGAATCCTTTTTAATGGAGGGATGGGAAACAGTAGCTGGAGTCCTCCCCTTCATTCTTCTTCTCTGTTTAATTTCCTGGTCAAAAACTCCCACACTGATTTCCAGTACTTCATCAATCACTCTGATCCCACATTCCCATTTTTGCTGTTTCAGGATCATTAAACCTGCAACAATCTTGAAACTTTGTAAACAAAGAAAATAGACATGTGCCATTTCTGGTGTGCAGCATAAAGCTGTGCCCTCCTGACTGTGCCTGGGTGGTGCAAGAGGCTGGAGAGCAGGGAATGAAAGTTAAGGAAGTTGTTTCATTTTGTGATTTTTGGGTTTTTTTAGGCACAAACAGATATTTCAAGCGAATAGCCTCAGAAAATAATTTGAAAGTAATTTTTGTTGACTTCACAAAACCAGAATGCCTGGAAGCTGCAATCACACCAGAGACCAAGGTAGGGGAGAGGGAAATGGATTTTAAAGGGATATTAAATTGTTCTGTTCTTGCAGCTGTTGAGCTGAGGGGGGGCAGCTTGGGGCACAGCTGGATCCACCATATCCCAGTGTGCTTCCTCATGGAAAACATCCTAAGAAGGGCAAAAACCCCTGGAGAGAGAGAGGAGGGAAAAGGGAGAAGGTGAGAAGGAGCAGAGGGAACCCCGAGGAGCCCGGAGCCGGAGGTGCTCCGTGGCACTGGGTGGGTGATCCCTGCTCCAGGGGCAGGGAGCTCAGCTGGGAAAGGGTTTGGGACAAGACTCAGTCCTGGCTGTGCGAGGCCTTCTCCAGCTGGGATGCCCTTGGGATGGTGCCAGCCCAGCGGAAGGGAAACCTCCCTGAGCCTGGAGGAGCCCAGCTGAGGGCTGCCCTCGCTGCAGCAGGGCCACTGCCCGGTCCCGCTGCACAGAGCCCGCGGGGAGCTGACCCCAGTGAGCACCCAGAGCCCTTGGGGCTCACCCAGCACTGGGAGCTCTCTGACCTGGTGTTTTTGTTGGGTTTGTGCAGCTGGTTTGGCTCGAGACCCCCACGAACCCCACGCTGAAGGTGATCGACATCCGCGCCTGCGCAGACGTGGTGCACAGGTACCCGGGGGTGCTGCTGGCCGTGGACAACAGCTTCATGTCTTCCTACTTCCAGGTGTGTCACCTGTCCCAGGGGAGCTGGAGACACCTTTGGAAAGGGATTATATCAGATCTACTTCCCAGGAGACCCAGCTAAGCCCTGGTATTTTGGTGTAAAGTCACCCTTCTTGCAGAGTGCAAAGTGCCTGGTTTTGTTCAGGGTACTGAGATCTTGCTGAATTAAGAGAACTCTGCAGAAAGTGTTAATGCTTAGCTCAAGCAGCTCTGCAGTTGGCCTGGGACATACCAGAGGCTTGGTGATTTTCCCCTGCAACATATTACTCACTTTAGAATTCTCAATTTCCTCCAGAAAGGGCTGTGTGGAAGAGCACAGGGAGCTGGTTAATGTGTCTGGAGCAGCCTGGTGTGGAGCGGAAGCCAGTGCTAATGATTAATTGGTGAGAGCAGTAGGTGATGCACCACACTGTGCTAAGAAAAGGAGAATATCACAGTGATCTGTCCATCAATACTGAGTGTAAAAGGCCTTTTCCATGGTGGTTCTGGCTGTGCATCTCCACATTCCCTGGGTGGAAGTCTGTGTTTATTGTGGCACCAGCAGTCTTTGCATCTGCCTGCTTTGTTACATATTGAATGATGCCCCTCACTCTTTAGAATGTGTTGATATCACATGCACAGTCCCTTAATTAGCGATTGATTAAAAAACTGGCACTGCCCAGCACCTCTTGCCCATCCACCTCCTGGTTTGTCTCGCTTCAGGAGGCACCTGGGGAGAGCTGGGAGCTGAGGGGGCAGAGAGCTGGCAAAGGAACCTCCTTTCCTCATGCAGGGCAGGATCTCCAGCACCTGGAAAACAAAGCAATTCTTTTGCTTTGCAGTTTGAGTCCTTCATTTCCTAAGGAAATGCACTTTTATAGAGTAAATTCCATTATTTGTCCCTGCCTCAGCTGAGCAACAGAACTATTTTTCCCAAATATGAGCTGCATGTTGGATGTGTTCAATCTCTTCTCTCCCTGGAGCCCGTGGGAGTTGGAGCAGTGCTTTTAAATCCCATTTTCTTGTGCTTACCATGAATTCAGAGTGCCTCCCTGTCCTGCTGCTTTTAGCACATGTTCTATGGTCATCCTCAGGTCTTTGTGTTTGGTTTCTCCACTTATTTTTCCTGTGTAAGCTCACGGCCCTTTGGAATAGCTGGGAAGGAACCTGAGTGCACACCAACTTCATTCAGAGCTGTGCCTTTCCTTTCCTTTCAGCGTCCTTTGTCCCTGGGGGCTGATATTTGTATGACTTCTGCAACCAAATACATCAACGGTGAGTGTGAGAGTTCAGCACTTCCTTGGGACAGGGATGGATGGGATCTTGGGAAGGAATTCCTGGCTGGGAGGGCGGGGAGGCCCTGGCACAGGTTATTCCATGGGTGCTCCATCCCTGGAAGCATCCAAGGCCAGGCTGGATGGGTTTGGATCAGCCCGGGATAGTGGGAGGTGATATGGGAAAGGAATCATGGAATGGGGTGGGATTTAAGGTCCTTTCCCACTCCAGCCACTCTGGAATTAAAGGATTTCCCCCTCTCCCTCCCCCCTATTTCTTTGGAATGTTTTCCACGAGGTGTGGGAAGTGTCTTGATTTTGCCGTATTTGAAGGAGCAGGATGGAAAACCAGATGGGATTTTGGGGGAGAGCCTCCCACGGTGTTCCAATCCCTCTTGGAATGTCCGAGGGGAAGGTATCCGAGGGATTTTATTAACAGTGGGGGTTTGTGGCAGGACCCTGGAGCAGCTGGAGTGGCTGATCCCATTCTTGTCCCCTGTCATTTGTAGGGCACAGCGATGTTCTCATGGGCCTGGTCTCTGTAAACCGGGATGATCTCTACGAGAGGCTGAAATTCCTGCAGTACTGTAAGTCCAGACAGGGAATTCCTGACAGGAATCCTGTTCACATCCCCAGCTCCTGCTGGGGAGGGAGTGCATGCACACAAGTGGGAAATCTGCCTGGGAATGTAACTTAACAGAACTGGGAAAAGCTCAATTAAAAAAACTCCAGTATGAAAACTCCAATCAAATGAGAGACGTTGGTCTCCACTTCCTGGGCGCTTCGGGAGCGTTCTGGGGCACATCCTGAAACCATTGGGGTGCCCACCTGCAGTTAGGGGGGTTTGGAACTCACTCGCCCAGCAGGATGTGCCCACTGCAGATTTATCATCTCTGTTGATTCCAACCATTTTCCGGCCTCTTCATTGCCAGGAGTAAATTCCTGTCCAGGGTTCTGCCCTCAGCAGAGGCAGGGAAGGTGCTTTGTGCCCAATGAATGTAATCCTTGAGGCCTGAGCTTGTTAATTGGCCTCATTAACTGGCTCCCCAGTGCGGGAGATGAGGAGCAGAGATTGCCTCGGGTGTCTTCCCACTTGTTGTAACCTCAGAAGTGCTGGAGATGAGGACGCGTTTGGCTTTGCTGAATGCAAAACACCGGCGCTGCTGAGCTCTGTGGAATTGTGCTGCCATTCCCACAGCCCTGGGAGCTGTCCCCTCCCCCTTTGACTGTTTCCTCTGCAACCGGGGGCTCAAGACTCTGCACATCCGCATGAAGCTGCACTTCCAGAACGGCCTGGCTGTGGCCAAGTTCCTGGAATGCCATCCCCAGGTGGAGAAGGTCATTTACCCAGGTGGGTGGGCAGGACTTGGGAGCATCCCGGGGGAGGGATTTGGGAGCTGTGGTGCCCCGTGACTGGGGCTGGGTGCCCAGCTCAGTGAGACTGGAGCTGCCCCAGCTCTGCACTGGAATTCACTGGGAATTCTCCCAACTCTCCCCCTTCCAGGGCTGCCTTCCCACCCCCAGTACGAGGTGATGCAGAAGCAATGCACGGGCTGTCCTGGGATGGTCACCTTCTACGTCAAAGGGAACATCAAAAATGCCTCTGCCTTCCTCAAGCACCTGAAGGTAAAGGCAATAAAATCACCCTCAGAGGGAGCTGGAGCTGCCCTGCTGAGGGGAGGGTGGAAGTGGCTTTTCTTGCCTGGTGCTTTGGGTGTTCCCGACTCCGAATGGGGATCATTTGTCCCTGGGGGTTAATGAGAGGGAGCAAAGGGACGCCTCGGCCCCGGGAAGTGTTGGTTTGCTCCCAGGGCGAGGAGGCGTGTCCAGCTGAGCCCAGGAGCTGCTGCTCCCGAAGGGCTTCCTGCAGGACGGGGGAG
>NW_008236198.1:1025096-1027856 GCF_000691975.1 Corvus brachyrhynchos | reverse complement strand
GGTGAGCCGGGGCTGGTGCAGCTCCGCCCGGGGCTGGGATTGTTGGGGTGTCTGTGCAGGGCCAGGGGCTGGATCAGTGATCCCTGTGGGCACTTCCAACTCAGGATATTCCAGGATCTATGAACTCCCTTTCCATGCAGCCATGACCTCCTTTCCCTTTCTCCTGTAGGTGTTTACCCTGGCTGAGAGTCTGGGTGGCTACGAGAGCCTGGCAGAGCATCCGTAAGTTCATTCTTCCATCTTCAGAGCCTCAAAAAGCTGCAGAGCACCACAAAATTCCCACCGTTTTCCAGCCCCCAAAGCTGTTTTGCCTGTAGTGGAACTCCAGGACTGGTGTGCAGCACAAAGCCAGGGCAGACCCCAGAGGGAGGGAATTCTGGGAGAGTGCAGGGATGGAGGAATTTTGCCTGGAGGGCTGAGGCACAGCTCGTGTCCATGCAGACAGTCGCAGAAGCTGCTGAGCCTTGGGATAAGGAGCAGCTTGGATTGAGGAATGCTGTGCTCCCTGCTCACACAAGAGGGCACAGCTCACTGTGTGCACCCAGCTGCCTCTGGCTCCCTGGCAGGACCCAGGATTTTGATGGAATTGGATTGTTTTACTCAAAGCCAATTTGCTTTTTGGGAAGATACATGGAAATTAATGACTGTATTTCAATGCTAAATCGTTTCACTTATTGATTTCAGATTAACAGCAAACCCTGAACCCCTCCAGGAGCTGACAGGAGCTGGTGCCAGTGACTGAGCACGTGGGGAAATCCCTTCTTGCCTGTGTGCTCTGTGGCTGGAGGGGATAAACCCTCCAGAGTCATTTGGGACAGTTTGAGAAGGCATCTGAGAAAGCAGAAGTGAAACCAGGAGGTTTTGTACTGGAGGTTGCACATTCCCCACATGCAGAGCTTACAGCTCTTCTTTAGAATAAAAATACAGCTCTGGAAGGAAGAGGAATGGGATTTTCTCCTTTTTAAATTCCAGATTTTTAAGTATCCACTTCTTATTAATCATTTGTGTCTTGGAAATACAACCTGGAGACGCAATTCCCTGGCTTGTCAGCATTCCCATCATTTCCAGGAGCTGCTGCCAGGAGCTCTTTGCATCTGTGGGGTCACACAAGCGGCACAGAGGAGGTGTCAAATCCTGCTGCCTTTTCAGGGGTGCTGGCAGGGAACCAGCTGGGTTGGTTTTACCAATTAAAGTCCCAAGTTCTTGGGAAAAATTCTCTTTTTTATCCCTGCAGGGCCATCATGACCCACGCCTCAGTGCCTGAGGAGGAAAGGAAAGTTCTGGGAATCACAGACACCTTGATCCGCCTCTCGGTGGGGCTGGAGGATGAGGAGGATTTGCTGGCAGACCTGGCCCAGGCCCTGAAGGCTGCGGTGAGTGGGGTGTTCCCCTCCAAAAATAATCCCCATCCAGCCTTTCCCACTGGCTGACCCTTCAGCCCCTCCCAGATGGGCCCTGGGGTGTGGCTGGAAAGCAATCACATACTTTATTTATAACATGCATTTTCTCTTTTTGTGTCTGGTTGTTTTTATTGGGGGGGAGTGTTGGGGTTTTTTAGGATAGGGAAACTTATCACCAGTAACTCCCCAGATTTCTCTGTGCCAGCACAGAGCATGAAGAGAATCAAACGCTAAAATGTGACTTTTGCTTGTGAAAAGCAAAATCAAAATGTGTGGTTGATAGAGGGGCCGAGCACAATGATCCCTCCCTTTGCTTCCTGCAGTTTGCATAAACCCTGAGGGTCAAAAAGGAACTTGGAACTGGATATGGCTGTGGACGAGGACACGGAAAACCAAACCACTCTTGCTTTGCCTTTGCTTTTGGGAATTCCAGCCTGGATTGCCGGGACTCTCCCGTGCTGCTGTTGGGTTGCTCTCCCTGGCTGGGCAGGGACTGTGCTGGGCACAGCCTGGGCTCTCCCTGGAATGTCTGGAGCCAGGAGCTGTGTGGGAGCAGCCATGGGCACCCCGGGCATGTGCTCCCTGCTCTCCAGCAGAGCTCAGGGCTTCTCCTGCTGCTGCTGCAGGGTTTGGGGCACAGGGGCTGGTTCCTGGTACTGCTCTCAGTTCCTTCTCTTCTCACCCATCAGCTCAGCGCAAAAACTTGATTGACCTCAGATTTATTTTCATTCAGTTTAATTTAATTTAATTCAGTTGGAGATTTGCTTAAAACCTTTTCCTTCTCTTGATGTTTTATTGAAAATGAAGTCCAACAGCTGGTAAATAATAACTTTCTAAGGAGGAATCTCTTTTTTAAGAAAAAAATCATGTGCTGTCATGGGAATTATTGGAATTATTTTAATAAAAATACTTTTCCTTTCCTTGCTTGTATTCCCATGTGCCTGTGCTCCTTGTGTTCAAAATCGGGGCATGGAGTGACCCCGGAGTGGTTGGAATTTTGCTGTGGGAAGTCAGGAGGGCTGGAGCCGGGGTGAGGGGCTGGAGCTGAGGCAGGACAATTCTGTATTGGCCACACCCAGAATAACCTTCATTGCACAGAGGGATTAAATCCTGCGAAAACCAAGGTGAAGGCGTTCCCACCCAAACCCACTTAATTCCAGAGAATCCCAGCCTGGGTTGGGTTGGAAGGGACCTCAAAGCCCACCCAGTGCCACCCCTGCACCTCCGGAGCACCTCTGATATGAGGCGGGGCCAGCGGTCCCAGCACGTTAATTACTGTTAAGTAACGAACTGGGATTAATGAGCTTCTGTTAATTACTGTTAATCCCAGTTGGGTAATTAACGCCTGTCGAGGTGCTCG
>NW_008236198.1:1017099-1024323 GCF_000691975.1 Corvus brachyrhynchos | reverse complement strand
GACTGGCTCCACCAGGTGCTGAGGAGCAACAGCAGCTTCGGGCCCGACGTGACCAGGCAGCAAACGGTGCAGCTGCTGCGGAAATTCCTCAAAAACCACGTCATTGAGGATATCAAAGGCAGGTGGGGAGCTGAAAACCTGGAAGACAACGGTGCCCTGTACAGGTACTGAGATTGAAATTATTCCGTGGCCCTTCAGATTGAGAATTTTAATTTAAAATGCTCAGATTTGTAAAAAGAACTTGCTTTGGGTTGAGCGTTTTGGGCAAAAAATTAATTATTAGCATCATATTGCTCCTCTGAGTGTTCTGCTTTGCTCCTGTGTCCATGCTTTTGTCTATCCGAGGTTTTTGCTGGAATACAAGCAGCACTCCAGTGCTTTGGAGTGAAGCCAGAGTGTTTTGTAGTAGCTTCCTGCTGGGTTTGCTTCTCTTGGACCTTTTATACAAAGTCCAAGTGGGAAATAGAGCCAAGCAGCTCTGAAATGAAAGATATTAAAGGCCCTCACTTCTCACATTCTGGCCTTTCTCTGTGCCAACATCTTCAGCTTGACTTTGGCATCAAGATAAACAGCCCAAAGCTACTTTATCATATGATACATTTTAAAAATCAGTGTTTTCCTTTTGATTTTCCTGAATCTCTTCACAGTCCTATGGAGTCACTTTGGTATGGAGTGAGAGTTTTCGTTTTGGTCAAGTCATTTATTTGATTACCGACCAATTCTAAATGTATTTAACATCTCTCCTGTTTACTACAGATTTCCTTCAACATCTCCAGTTAAACCTCTACCAAGCCCGCCAAGGGAGAACTTGGAAAACTTCTCTGGAGACAAAGGAAAACCTTTTAAACTGCCCAGTTCATCCAGGAGGGCTTTGAAAAAACCGGAGTTCCTGCAGTCTCTGGTAATAGCTTCTGTTCCTTACAGGATTGCAGTTGTCTTGTATCATCTTTACTCTTTAAAAAAGTAAAACTAGAATCTTTTAGTGACACTGTTCTGTTGTGGCATCTTGCCTTGAGAACTCATTTGGAGGTAAGGAATTAAGAAATAAATTGGTATGGGAGGGGTTTTTATTTTGTTTTGGGTTTTCTTTGTTTTGTCTCAGTGCAGAATTATCCCTGCTCAGGGATTTTAAAGTACTGGGAGGGCTGGAAGGTGAAATTCTAGAAATTGTGTGCACAATATGGCCTTGTTGAAACTTAATTTATCTTTGGGGGACAAATAAAAGGCACAAATCATTTAACTTTAGCTTTTTGGAGAAGATGGAATGTGCGCGTGGCCCTTGATTAATTTGAGATTTGTGTGCATAAATTCTGAATTTAGATTCCAGTCCTAAAGGAGGATAATTCACATATTAATAAGTCTGGATTTAAGGTGTTTTTACCTTTTCAATTGCTGATTTTGAGATTGATCAAGGTTGTTTGGTTATTTTTTTTCCACTTCTTTTGCTTTTTAGTTGTGTGCTTCCATTTCAGTGCTGAGGCTGAAGGTTCCTCTCTGGCTCATGTGGAATTTAATGTTCCACAGAATGCCCTGTTCTTCTAATTCCAATTTTCTCTAATTTTTAATTGCCTTAAGAGCCTTGTATTCCTTACAGTATAAACCACTCATTTCCAGGAAAACTTAGCAAGACCAAAACCTGATGTAATACAAGAAAAGAAGGAAGACACACTGCAAGGCAGGGAAATAAGCCAGGAATATGTGCAAGAAACATGGAGAAATATCATCCTGATACAGTAAGTGACAAATTACCCAAAGCACCTTCTTTCTCACTGAGGTATGAGATAGCCCAATCAAGCTTTTGCAATTTGTTCTTAATTTTTAAAACTATGTTTTAAGCTGAATATTTTTGCCATTGTTTACACAGCTTTTCCAATGTATTTGTTACCATTGGATTGTTGCGTTTAAGGAATTTCTGGCCATGTGCTGTTGCTGAAATATGTTTTAAACACCACAGGTGCTCTTCCTGGCTGACTGTTGCTGTTTGTCCCAGGGAAAATTGTCCTCCTGGAACTGAGAAGTTATTAAACAGCACTTGAGTTTCTCGAGAGTTTTTGGATAGATATGAAAAGAACTTGTTTTCCTTCATTCCTTGCAAATCTCTGCTCTCTTCCTCCCCCAGTTTGCAAACCATTTTGGGGCTCCCCTCGTTGGAGGAGGTTCTGCAGCCGGCCCAGATCATTCCTGAGTTTGTCATGTACAACATGAGCAGCACCAGCAAACACGGGGTGGTGATTCTGCAGGACAAAGCAGGTGGCATTTATTTCCCTGGCTTTGCTTAAACATTCTTTGTTTATAAATAATAACTGATCTGTTTCATGGTCTGTTGTTTGCACTTCTTTCCCAAACCACAGCACAGCTCAAGGACCTTAAATCCCATCCTGTTCCACCCCCTGCCATGGCAGGGACCCCTTCCCCTATCCCAGGTTGCTCCAGCCTGGCCTTTGGCACTGCCAGGGATCCAGGGGCAGCCACAGCTGCTCTGGGAACTCCATCCCAGCCCCTCCCCACCCTCCCAGGGAACAATTCCTTCCCAATATCCCATCTAACCCTGCCCACCTTCAGCTTAAAGCCATTCCCCTTTGTCCTATCAAAATTACATGTGTAGCAATACTTGAAGTCAGTTTTAAGTTTAATCTTTTGTACTTTAAGTGTTATTTAATACATATGAGCCATTATTAGTTGCTAATTATTTGGGCTTATGTGTAAATAATGCGTTTATCTGTTTATATTTCAGAAGACCTCCCTCACTGGGTGTTGTCAGCCATGAAGTGCTTGGCCTACTGTAAGTCCCTGAAGAGCTTCTAAGTTCCAGAAACCTCTTTTGAAAGTGGAAAGGGAAATACTTGTGTGTGTGAAATCAGTTGTGATGTTTCAGTTCGGAAATTGGGCAAAACCTATGTGTGGTTTCCTCTAATGCAGCTTTTCAGGAGTGAAAGGGACTTTCCTTTTCCAGTCCCTGGCTTTGAGCTGGACCAAAACATTTCCTACGTTTCATATTAAGCTGGGGACAGCAATTTTCTTGGGTTTTTTAACCATCAACTAGACATTAATTAGATGAGTGCCTCTCAAATGAAACCAGAGATAATGAGCTTTTTTCCATGTGCTGAGTTTCCTCTTGCTCAAGAATCCAGAACTCCCTGTGGGAGAACTGGCATCACTGTGCTTTGGAAATGAAGGAACATAAAAGGGTTGGTTATTATTTTGCAGAGGAACCTATAAAGACCATAGATTAATTTTTCTGTCTTTATTTTCTTGGTGTGGAACAGAACTGAGCACAGCTCTTCAGTGGCTGCCTGGAACCTCTTACACTATTTGTGCCAAATACAATATTTGTGGATTGCTGACAGGATTCTTTGCTTGTGAAACAAGAATAAACTTCAGCTGATTTTCAAAAATTCCTGTTACAATGGAATTGTGGATTTTTGGTGTGAATTTCCTTTCTTCCCCTCTTTTCAGGGCCCAGGAACAATGACATGAGCCAAGCCACCTACAGTGGGTTTGAGCGCGACGTGTTCAGAACAGTTGCTGATTATTTTCACAGTCTGCCTGAGCCATTGCTTACTTTTGAATACTATGAGCTCTTTGTTAATATCTTAGGTATGTATGAATTTAGAAACAGTCAGGGAAGCTGTAAGTTTAGATCAGCTGGGGGACAAATGTGTGATTCAAAGCAGAGCTTGGCCCCCTGATCTGTGTGGGAGCTCAGATCTGAGGAGGATCGTCACTGCTCCATTCTGTATTAGTGTTAATTAAAATGTAGTTCTGTCTCATGTTTTCCCATTTAAATTGCTGTTTCAGCTCACATTCTAAATATTCAATAACAATAACTTTTAAAAAGTGCTTGTTCTGCCTGTTCCTCACTGTTGCAGTGTTACCTGTCTTTGTTCTTGCATGTTGGTTGCAATTACCTTGTTAAATTGCTTTGGGACTGAACTAAAGTCTTCTTCATTAATATCTTAATTAATATCTTAACTTTGTTGTCTGTCTGCCCATTTAGCAGCTCTCTGAACTGGTTCACTTTCACACCACTTGCATCTTTAACATCTCTTTCATTTCCTGATAGTTATGTGTGGCTACATCCCAATTCCAGATCTGGGCAGTGGAAAACGTTCTGTCCAAGAGGAGAAATGTGACCCCCAGCCTTCAAAAACTCTTCAGTTGAACTCTTTCAAGTCCACTGAGTGTCTTCTCCTAAGCCTGCTCCTCAAAGAGCCTGATGAGAAGAAGAAAGGTGAAGCTTCCAGGAGGTTTTCCTCAGAAGAGCTGAGAGCCCAAAAGCAGCATGAAAAGAAACGGCAGCAACACCAACTGCCATGTCAGCAAGGGAGTGCTGGGAACCTGATGGGAGGGAGCTGCCAGAATCTTGCAGGATTCAGGAATGAACAACAGCCACGTGGAGCATTTAGGACAAGGTGTTATTCCTTGGAAAGAATTGGAGCTGCTGCTTCGAGTGTGTGTAATAAAGGAGGATCTGCCTCCCTCCGGGGAGGTGGTGTGAGCACCATCACGGGAAGTGGAGAACTGCTGGATGAGCATGAAGTGACTTCTGTGGTGGAGCTGGGCTGGGCTGGCTCGGGCCAAACACAGAGCCATGGCCTCAGGAGAGTGTCTGCCCCATCCACCCGGGGTGAGGAGCTGTGGGATGGCAGCCACGGATCAAAGCGCCGCTCCCTGAGCCTGCTGGGCAGGAGGAGCTGCAGGAGCTGCACTGCCATCAACAGACCCATCGCTGAGATCACGGTGCAGCCCTGGGGGCAGGGAGAGGCCAGCCCCTCTGTGCACAGCAGGACTGAGGGCTCTGGCAGCACCATCCAAAAGAGACTCTGCAGGAGCAGCACAGAACTGTCAGAACGCTCTGTCCCCCCCTCCCCTTGTGTGTTGGCTGGCACAAGTAAGGGCTTTCTCCAGCATGTTGTACTGCCTTGTCATGTGGCCTCACTAATCCCTGCTTCCCTCACCTCTGCCACTCTTGCTAGGTTTGTGGATAAGGCATAGAACATGGATTTGTGGGGTTTTCAAAGAAAATCTGCTGGCTAAATTGTTGAAATTGCTGTAGCTCTGCTAACAAATAGTAGTGTGTAGCATCTTTGGAGTATGAGCTTGATGTGTCAGTAATTGGCCTTTCTGCTCAGGTAAGTGAGGAAGGAGGCAGGAAATCTGCACACACCTGCCTGTTGGAGATGTCTTTTTCTGCTCTTTAAATCATTATTTTTTGGAAATAGTTCTGGGAATAATGAGTGTCATTCCTTAATTGTATTATGGTCCTAATTGCACCATAATGAAGAAAGTTGAAGATGAGCACACAAACAAAGGCCTGTACATTCTCTCTACTGTGTTAGAGCTGATTTCTCTGAAAAGTTAAGAAATTTGTGGTACTGAGGTAAAAATATGCTGGAAGTTGGTTCAAATCTTAATGCCAGTCATCTTTGTGGTTAACCTGTAGATCTCCTGCAGCCTCACCTAGAAAGAATTGCAGTGGAAGCTCTGCAGATCTGCTGCTTGCTGCTTCCACCCCCGAACCGCAGGAAGCTGCAGCTGCTGCTGCGGATGATGGCCAGGATCAGTGGCAATGTTGATATGCCACGGCTGCACGATGCCATGGGCACCAGGTCCTTGGTAAGAGAAGGAAAATCTCTTCTTAAAATGCAGATGGTTCTTCAGTCTGATTTCTCACCCAGCTGCCATTTAGAATCCCAGAGTGGTTTGGGTTGGGAGGGAACTTAAAGCTCATCTCCTTCCAGGTTAAACCTGGCTCTTGGTGTGCATTAGGTCTGGGTTAGGTTGGCTTTTTTCCAATCACCTCACTTGTCTCAAGGTGACCAATTGAAGATTTAGGTTTAGATGAGATGTAGGAAGGAATTCTTTGTTCAGAGGGTGGGCAGGCCCTGGCACAGGGTGCCCAGAGCAGCTGGGGCTGCCCCTGGATCCCTGGAAGTGTCCAAGGCCAGGCTGGAGTGGCTTGGAGCCACCTGGGATAGTGGAAGGTGTCCATGTCCCAACCCAAACCATTCAGGATTCTATTCTATGATTCTGTGAAGATGTTCATTTTTCCATAGGTTAAGCCTTTTTGTGTTATTACCTTTTCAGAATATGTATTTTTAATTGAAAGTGCTGCTCAATTCCAAAAAAATTACTTTAATTCAGATGAGGGAACAGCTATGACTCTTCCTCCTTGTGTGACCATACTTGGCAGTTGGTACTGGAGAATTTGTGCCACTGTAGAGTGGACAGAAGACAAGTAAACCCCACAGCTGTGTGTACTGAAGCTGTGCTGAACTCTTCCAGCTGATCCAGACGTTTTCCCGCTGCGTGCTGCGCTGTGCACAGGAGGAAGACCTGGATGAGCTGCTTTCCACACGCTTGGTTTCCTTCCTGATGGACCATCAGCAGGAAATACTCCAAGTCCCAGCTTACCTGCAGGTTGCTGTGCGGGATCACCTTGAGTACCTGAAGATGGCTCAGGTTGGTGCCATGAGAGCAGTTCAAATTCATTTGTTAATTGTTACTTCTGAAGGTGGGAAAATGCAAATAAACCCAGGGTATTTTGAATGTATAGATATTAATTATCTTATCATGTTTTGCAGCTTGTGAGTGGGTGTGGGTGTTTATTAGGTACTTACTCAAATAGTACAGAATGAGTTGAGTATATGCAGAGCCTTTTTTCTTTCAGTGCAAACAGGAAAAAGAAGACATTTGTGCCATCTTGCCAACATATTCCTACTGCAAACAAATCACTCCTCAGGAGTTTGAAGAACAAAAGGTCTCCACCTCGCAGGCTGCAGTGGCAGAGCTCTTGGAGAACATCATCAAGGATAAAAACCTCTCTGTGAAGGACAAAAAGAAAAAGTTAAAACAGGTGAGTTTATTTCAGCTGCTTCTGCAGTGCCTTTGTGAGGGAAGGGCTCAGGCACCAGAGCCTGGGGCAGGAGAGGAGCAGAACCTGCTGAGAAATGTTTGTGCTCAAGAGCTTTTGGGTGCTTTGTGTGCTCTGCTTGGGATTTTAAAGATGGTTTCTAATGCTGCATCCTATGGAGCCAGGCTGGGAGAGCTGGGGGTGCTCACCTGGAGAGGAGACGCTCCAGGGAGAGCTCAGAGCCCCTGGCAGGGCCTGAAGGGGCTCCAGGAGAGCTGCAGAGGGACTGGGGACAAGGCCTGGAGGGACAGGACCCAGGGAATGGCTTCCCACTGCCAGAGGGCAGGGCTGGATGGGATATTGGGAAGGAA
>NW_008236198.1:1012196-1017065 GCF_000691975.1 Corvus brachyrhynchos | reverse complement strand
TGCCAGGGGCCCGAGAGCAGCTGGGGCTGCCCCTGGATCCCTGGCAGTGCCCAAGGCCAGGCTGGACATTGGGGCTGGGAGCAGCCTGGGACAGTGGGAGGTGTCCCTGCCATGGCAGGGGTGGCACTGGGTGGGCTTTGAGGTCCCTTCCAACCCAGACCACTCCATGATAATCCAGACTTTGACTCTGCCTGGCAGCAGTGGAGTTTAAACAATGATGTAAAACCAGTATCAAATTACTCTGCTGGAGATCCTGCTCTCTGTTCAGTGATTCCTAATGGAATCACAGCCTGGATTCCTGTGGTGCACTGGCCATCTAAGTCACCATTAACATGCCATAGGTGGGTTTCAATTCAGTAGGTGTTAAAAGCAATAATTTTTGGCTTTAAGAGACCAAACTCTCTCTTCACGATCCTGAAACATTCTTTTGGTGGCCTTGGCCTTGTGTTTTGTAATATTTGTAGTGCTCAAGATTATCTTGCACTTCTCTGGCCTACCAACATCTTGCCTAATAGTAAGGCTAAAACACAGCAGTTTTGGCAGGATTTAATCCTGGAGGGTTTTTCTTTCTTTTGGCAAGTGTTTCTGCCCAATGGAATAGTTCTGTACTTGCCCTGGAATCTCCTAAGCAAGTCTTGTGACTCCCATTTGAACAAGCAGCTTTTCAGGGCAGGCACACTTGGCTTTGGTGCCCCTCGTGCAGCTCTGACTTCCATGTGTGTTGTGGAAACTTTCTGGGCCTCTAAAAGTGAGCCTGGTTTGGTTCAAGAGCATCAAAACTTCCTGAATGTAAAGCAGAATGGTTAATTACAGTTGATTAAGACTTGGAGTAAGTGAGGAGTAAGAAATGATTCACAGCAGCAGGGGAAAGGAAGGAAATGGGGGCCCAAAAGTGATCCCAGGACTGGAGGTGCCCCAGCAGTGCCAGCACAGGGATGGGCACTGCCCTGGCGCCTGCTGGACACACTCTTCTTGATGGGAAATGTTGGGAATTTTGGGGAAAAGCCAAATTCGTGGCACTTTCTAGAGGGTAAGGTCCCAGTTGTGCCAACAACCAGAAGTTACAAAAGGGGTTGGCTGAATCCATCAGTGGAAAGGTTTGGCTGATGTCCAGGTATTTCACAGTTTTTCATCCCTTCCTGAGGCCTTGCATGGGAAACAGGCAAAGTGTCCAAATCACATCTCTGATTCCAGGTATTTTCATTTTCATGGAATCAGTGTAAGCTTTCCTGGGAGAGCCCTTCCAAAACAGGCTGAATCTTGGCTCCCTGTTGGGTAAAACTCATTTATCCATGGAATTCCTGGAAGGCAGCTCTCCAAGCACACCACCGTGGAGTGTGGAGTTTTTGTGGGATTATCTTGTCATTGGTGCTCGTGTGTGCTGCAGTTCCAGAAGGAATATCCCCAGATCTACGCGAGCAGGTTCCCAACGACGGAGACGGAAGCGCTGCTCCTGGAGAACAAACCCACCATCAAACAGCCCATGCTGAGCCTCAGGAAACCCAAATTTCGGAGCCTCAGGTATTGATTTCAGCCCACCTGAGCCATTTCTCCCTGCTGGAAGGCTGAGGGATTCACCAAAGGAATTGCTGCAGGAGTTTGGCGGTGGCTGGTCTGTGGAAGGAGGAAATGTTTACATGGACACTGTGCTGGAAAGGTGCCAAAATAGCTTTGTTGTTGTTGTTGTGCAGATACTTTGGAATAACTTCTAAAAGAAAAATATTTATCTGTTTACAAATTATTACAATATATTGGAGTAGGAAAATGTGAAAATCCACATAAAGCTGTTGTTAACCAAAAATTTATATATGGGTTTTTTATGGGAAACTAATGACCTGCTCTTGTTATAACCTTTTAATGTCTGGTCAGGAATTTGTGCCGTTTATTGGAGTTTTTACGTGTGTGTGTGTTGTGACTAAGTGCCTTTTCTATTCTCAAAATGTTTGTCTTTAAACAAAGGAGCCTCTATGAGTTCAGAACCAGGAGAGCCAGTTTACCATAAATAAATGATTATCTTACTCCCTAAAATGCTTCTGTTCATATCATCTGTAAAACCCTCATCCGTTTTTTGATATTTATTTATATTAAAAGACTTGAAGTGTATTTCTGGCATTTTCATGGAAAATTCATTTTGGATCTGTTGGTGTGATTCTCAAAATAGGAGTGACCCATGAAGTGAGATGAGTGGAACCAGAATACAGAATTTCCGTATTTTTTCCAGAGTTAGGGATTTGCTTATTAATTACTATAAGATAAAGGTTCCCCCACATGAGTATAAATCTGCAGGAGTATTTTTGGGAAGGAATAATTAATAATAATTAATCTACTGCATGGCTCTGAGATCCCAAATGGTTTGGGTTGGGAGGGACCTCAAAGCCCACCCAGTGCCACCCCTGCCATGGGCAGGGACACCTCCCACTGTCCCAGGCTCCTCCCAGCCCCAATGTCCAGCCTGGCCTTGGGCACTGCCAGGGATCCAGGGGCAGCCCCAGCTGCTCTGGGAATTCTATTCCAGGGCCTCCCCTCCCTGACAGCCAGGAATTCCTTGGTACATCTGTGACCCTGAGCCTGTCAGTTCTCTCCTAAAAAATACATTTTTCTCCCTTTTTTTTTTTTTTTTTTTAAGATTTTGTTAGAAACCCAAATTAGGCTCATTTTACCTTGGATTAATGATGCCTTAATGTCCTGTGGGTAACTTTGTGCTTTCAGGGCAGGGACAGCTGTTCCTCCCTGGAACATCTGTGATCAACTCCCTCCAACATTCCAGCACCTGCCTGAACTTGCTTCCAATGCTTCCCAACCCCTTCCACATTGCATAAATGCTTTGTTTATGTAGTGTTCCAGTTAAGTAACTTACGAGGTGAGAAGCTCACATTTCCCAGGATTTGGCTTTCAAAGGCCTGCCCTCATAATTCCCAGTTCTTGATCCAGGTTATTTAATGTTCCTTTCTAAGGTTTTGACAGAACTTAACCAGAATGGGAATAAATAGAGAAATTACAATATAATTATGGTTATTTAATACAAAGGGTTAATGGGGGCCCTCAGTCAAAGGTTTTCTGTGAGAAGCCTTAAATGAACACTTGTCCAAGTGGAAACACTGCCTTGAAGGAGGGAGCAGACAAAACCAGGGAATGAAACCAATGCTCACATGCTGGTTGTAGCACAAATGGAACAGGGACATACTTAATGTCTCTTTTTGTCCCTTCACCCCAGTTTGGATCCCTGGAGCTGTTTCCAGTTGAAAGTTTGAAGTTGCTCTTTACAGCACTGTTGTTTCCATGAATGTTGACTCTTACTAGAGGTGGTTCCCGATGATGAGTCTGGAGGAGGCTGACAGGAGACCTCAAGGGGCTGCAGCTCCACCCAAGGGCCAGCTCCAATCTCTGCTCCCTGGCAGCTGGGAGAGGACCTGGGAACGGCTGGAGCTGTGCCAGGACAGGGTCAGGCTGGAGATCAGGGAAGGCTGAGGCTGCTGGGCACTGCCCAGGCTCCCCAGGGAATGGGCACGGCCCCGAGGCTGCCGGAGCTCCAGGAGCGTTGGGACAGCACTGCCAGGGATGCCCGGGGTGGGATTTGGGGGGTCTGGGCAGGAACAGGTGCTGGAATGGATGATCCCTATGGGTCCCTTCCAGCTCAGGAGATTCCTTGATGTCTGACACTGGCATTTTCTTCTCTCTTTCTGTCTCCAGTATCACATCATTCCTGGGTGAGGTTCTGGAGGAGCCAGGATGGTCCCTGCAGTGCCGAGTGCCAGTGCCAGCTCCCGGCGTGGCTCCAGCACCCTCCGTTTGACTCCTCCCTGGGTTTTTTTCTTTGTAATCACTTCTGCTTGGGAAGAATTTAGGTCTCAGAAAAACAGTGAAAGCCCCTTTTTGTGTGAACAGCAGGACAAAAGCTCCCAAAGCCCCGGGAGGATTTTGGTGCTGAAAGCCGGCTCTGTTCCCGGGGTGCTCTCATTGGTGGGGGCTGTTTTGGGACGGGGCTGCCCTGGGCAGGGCTCAGCACCCCATAAATACCCAGCACAGCTCTGCCTCTCTGATTAGCTCTGGAGGCTCAAGCCCTTCATCAGGGAGGATGTACAGCCAGTGAGTATTCCTGAAGCTCCTCTGTAGGGAAGCACATCCCAGCTGGAGGCTCTGTTCCCGGGGTGCTCTCATTGGTGGGGGCTGTTTTGGGACGGGGCTGCCCTGGGCAGGGCTCAGCACCCCATAAATACCCAGCACAGCTCTGCCTCTCTGATTAGCTCTGGAGGCTCAAGCCCTTCATCAGGGAGGATGTACAGCCAGTGAGTATTCCTGAAGCTCCTCTGTAGGGAAGCACATCCCAGCTGGAGCATCGGCTGGGGCTCTGAGTGGCAGCAGGGTTGGGAGGGGAGGAGGAGGAGGGGAGGTCTCCATGTGTCCATGCTGGTACATCCCCTGCCATGGTGTGGTTCTGGTCTGGGGGAACAGACTCACCTCCAGGTTCCAGAGGATTGACCAGAATTTGGAGCAGAATCATGGAATCCTGGAATGGTTTGCGCTGGGAGGGACCTTAAAGCCCATCCAGCACCACCCCTGCCATGGGCAGGGACACCTTCCACTGTCCCAGGCTGCTCCAAGCCCCATCTGACCTGGACACTTCAGGGATCCAGGGCCAGCCACAGCTTCTCTGGGCAGAGTTCACCAGCAAAACCAAAGAAAAAAAGGAAAAAGGCAAAACCCAGGCTTTTTGAAAAGCTGGGAGCTACAACTGGATTTTGCTTCCTGACGATTCTGGTATCCTGGGTTTGTTGGGCTGCAGTATGGGCTGTCCCCTCGGTGTCCCTGTCCCTCCTTGTGCTCAGGACAGTTCTCAGTAGCTGTTTGGAGCCTCAGATCCTTTCCCTA
>NW_008236198.1:1008475-1012181 GCF_000691975.1 Corvus brachyrhynchos | reverse complement strand
CTCCCTCCCTCAAGTTCTTTGCAAGTCATGGATCATTCCTTCCAGAAAGATCCATCCCTCCCTGGGAGGGGGCTCCCAGGTCTGCTCCAGGCTCACCCAGCTCTGCCCCTTTCAGGGTGGAGCATCCCGCTGGAGGCTACAAGAAGCTCTTTGAGACAGTGGAGGAGCTGTCCTCTCCAGTGACTGCCCATGTCACAGGTTGGTCTGGGGCCTCATCTCCTTCTGCTCTCCTTTGTTCCTGCAGCTCAGGGGCTTCCAGGGCTCAGAGGCTTTACAAGGGCTGGATGTGAAGGAGCTCACAGGGCTGGTGATTTGGGTAGCGAAAGGTCAGATTGGGTTGGGACCATCTTCAGACATTTCAGTACTGAGTATCTTGGTCCACAGCAGGTGTGGAGGTGAAGAAATCAGAGCTTAAAGAGCTCATGTGTGTTTAGACACCAAGTTTAAAAAATTTAAAAGATGAGTCTGAAGTTTTGTTCTTTTTGCTGTCACAACAAAACTTCCTTGGTTTGATTGGCCATGCCCATCCCAACGCTGCCTCTCCACAGGCAGGATTCCCACCTGGCTGCGAGGAAGCCTCCTGAGATGTGGTCCTGGCTTGTTCGAGGTGGGCTCGGAGCCCTACTACCACCTCTTCGATGGCCAGGCACTGCTGCACAAGTTTGACTTCAAGGAGGGGCACGTCACCTACCACCGAAGGTACGCGCCAGCTTTCCACGAAACAAGAATAAATAAGGAAGCGTTTGCATGTCTGAAACGCTGGGGACAGGCTGTGCCTGTGGGAGACACCGGTTTTGTTGAGTCCATGTGGTTCTTGGAAGAGCTCTAGCAGCGGTATCGCTGAACCCAGATCCAGCAGTGTGAGGTTCTGGGGACCTGCAGACTGCAGAGCTCGCATGAGGTTCGTCACAGGAATATTTGTATTTATTGCAAGCCTGGTGTCACCTGTAACAGGCCTTCTCCTCCTGGCCCTCCCAGGTTTCTGCGGACTGACAGCTACGTGCGAGGCATGACAGAGAAGAGGATCGTGATAACAGAGTTTGGCACCTACGCCTACCCAGACCCCTGCAAGAACATCTTCTCCAGGTACCTCGGGGTGGTACAGACATTGCTGGGATGTCCTACTGAGTTTCTGCTTCCCAGGAGCCCCTGACTGCCTGTTGGTTTTCTCTGCTCAGGTTTTTCTCCTACTTCAAAGGTGTGGAGGTCACAGATAATGCCCTGGTGAACATCTACCCCGTGGGTGAGGATTATTATGCCTGTACTGAGACCAACTTCATCACCAGGATTAACCCAGACACCCTGGAGACCATCAAGCAGGTGGGTCTTTGTCCTGGGCTGTTAGAGGTGTGGAGGGTTAAAACTAAAATGAAAATCACAGAGTCACAGCATGGGTTGGGAGAGACCTTAAATCCTATCCAGTGCCAGCCCTGCCATGGCAGGGACACCTGCCACTGTGCCAGGCTGCTCCAAGCCCCAGTGTCCAGCCTGGCCTTGGGCACTGCCAGGGATCCAGGGGCAGCCCCAGCTGCTCTGGGCACCCTGTGCCAGGGCCTGCCCACCCTCCCAGGGAACAATTCCTTCCCAATATCCCATCTAACCATGCATTCCTGTCCCTCCAGGCTCTTGTCCCAGGTCCCTCTGCAGCTCTCCTAGAGCCCCTTTAGGCACTGGAAGAGTCCCCCTGAGCTTTCCCTTCTCCAGGCTGAACACCCCCAGCTCTCCCATGGCAGAGGGGCTCCAGCCCCTGGAGCATCTTCAAGTTTGGGTTGGAGTTTGCAAATCAGAGCTCAGCTGCAGACTTTGAGAGGAACTTCCCACATCCAGAGCAAGGATGTGTTGACTCACAGCACCTTGCAGAGCCGGTGCCTTCCCACCTCCTGCCAGGGAAGCTGCTGACTCTGTGCATGCTGTTCTGCAGGTGGATCTCTGTAAATACGTGTCTGTCAATGGGGCAACGGCTCATCCCCACATTGAGAATGATGGCACAGTTTACAACATTGGGAATTGCTTTGGAAAAAACTTTTCCCTGGCCTACAACATCATCCGGATTCCTCCTCTGCAGGCAGGTCAGTCAATCCCATCTCTAAGCCAGCTGGGAAACTTTTCCCTTATACATAATCTCTTTATCCTTTAAATGAACTTTGTCATCGAGTTAGGTTTCTTTCAAGCTCCTTTGGATTTTTTTTTTAAATGTTGTATTTAAACCACTTCCAGGTGGTTTCTAAACAATGAATTTTGTGTTAAAGGCAGAAATTTTCTGGGTAGATGCTCTAAGTACAGACTAAGTGTGGGTAAAACCTCTGTAACCTCTCACTTGTCCCATTCCAGACAAGGAAGACCCCATGAACAAGTCGGAGGTGGTGGTGCAGTTCCCCTGCAGTGACAGGTTTAAGCCCTCCTATGTCCACAGGTAACATTCCATGGGGTCAGCAGGTCAGCTGGAACCAGGGACTGGTTCTCACATGCAATCAGCAATGACAACTAGGTGATTAACCAAAATCAGGGTAATTTTGAGCGATGATGCATGTGCTTAGGATGAGCAACTCCATGGATTTTGTCCAAACTGACCCCAGTGAGCCTGATGTGCTCCCCTGCCTTTCCCAACAGCTTTGGGCTGACCCCAAACTACTTAGTGTTTGTGGAAACACCAGTGAAAATCAACCTCCTCAAGTTCCTCTCCTCCTGGAGCCTTTGGGGAGCCAACTACATGGACTGCTTCGAGTCCAACGAGACCATGGGGGTAAGCGTGGGGTCATCCCAAACTGGGCTGGACTGGGCAGCCAGACCTGGGCTGGGAGATCCATGGTCTTGGCTTCACCTTCATTTCCCTGAGCCTAAGCCCAGCTCTGTGTGGTTTTCAGGTGTGGCTTCACGTGGCAGAGAAGAAGAAAGGCAGGCTCCTCAACCTCAAGTACCGCACCTCAGCCTTCAACCTCTTCCACCACATCAACACCTACGAAGACAATGGGTTCCTGATCGTGGACCTGTGCACCTGGAAGGGGTGAGTCCAGGGCTCCCTGGGTATCACAACTGCCCCTTGCACCAGACACGCCCTGGCACATCCCTCCTGGGGCCTCTGGCACTTGCATGAACCCATCTAAATAGTCACACATGGTGACATGTAGACTATACAGCAGGGAGCCTGTTAGACACTCATTTTCCAAGAAAAAATTATTTTTATCTTTTACTTACTTTTATCTTTAGTAAATGTTAGTGACTGCTGAAGGGTTGATGCTATTGTGGCTCCTGGGGCTGCAATGAGCGGGGTGTGGGTGAGGCTTGAATGCTGCTCTTCATGTAAACACAGAAATGTGGCATTGAAATGATGAAGCTCAACCCTGTGTTGGCTGCATACCCAGGACACCCTGAGCTGAGCTGATCCTGGCACAGAATCATAGAATTCCAGACTGGTTTGGGTTGGAAGGGACCATAAAACTCATCTTGTCCCACTCCCTGCCATGGTCAAGGACACCTTCCACCAGACCAGGTTACTCCAAGCCCCTTCTCGTGCTTGTGGGAAACCAGGAGTTTCTGGGTTTTCCTGCCAGGGGCTGTGATGCACACACAGCTCAGCTCTGCCGAGGAGCTGGACTGGAGCTTGTGTCACTCTGTTTGCCCAGAGAAGCTGTGGCTGCCCCTGGATCCCTGGCAGTGTCCAAGGCCATGCTGGACAGGGCTTGGAGCACCCTGGGATAGTGGAAGG
>NW_008236198.1:995555-1008442 GCF_000691975.1 Corvus brachyrhynchos | reverse complement strand
CTGGGACGAGATAAACTTTAAGGCCCCTCCCAACCCAAACCATTCTATGATTCTACAGAATTTTAGGCAGAAAACACCTCCACTTCACCCCCACTTGCAAAGTCCAGCTGTGTTTCTCTCTGTGATGCTGTTTTGTGCAGGTTTGAGTTTGTTTACAATTACCTGTACCTGGCCAACTTACGGGGCAACTGGGACGAGGTGAAGCGGCACGCAGAGAAGGCCCCGCAGCCCGAGGCCCGCAGATACGTCCTGCCCCTGAGCATCGACAAGGTACTGGAGGCAGCACCACTCCCTGCCAGGGCTCCTGTCCCCATTTACTCCAAATTCAGCATTTTGATTAAGAGGGGAAACTTGAAGTATGGGCCTTCAGAGAAACTTTGTATTTTCTTTAGCTGATCAGTGTTTTTCTAGTTTATTTATATGGTTGCCAAGAGAGGTTGTGGCTGCCCCATCCCTGGAAGTGTGCAAGGCTGGGTTGGGTGGAGTTCTGAGTTTAGTGGAAGGTGTCCCTGCCCATGGCAAGGAAAATGAGAGGAGCTTTAATGTCCCTTCCAACCCAAACTCTCTGATGACTCCATATGTTACTGTTCATGGCAGAGCCTGTGGGGCAGCAGTTCATCCCAGAGCTGCTGATAGCGCAGAAGGGAGCAGCCACAGCACCAGCATGAGTGGTTAAATCCTCCAGCCCTCAGTGTGAGGTCCCTGCAGCTGCCAGCCTGGCACAGACAGAGCTCTCTGGCTGGCAGCTGCTGAGTTCCTTTCCATGAGCCCGCTCATGGTGGCCGGCGGGTGGGCCGAGGGCTGCCAGGGATGCTGGTCAACTGAGCTGCTCAGAGAGCTCACTGGGCTGTGGATCAAGTGAGAAGTGCAAGCCCACGTGGCAGTGCTTAATGAAACCTCTGAAGGCCTTCAGAAGGGAGGAAAGTTGTGTTTAGGCTGAGGAACAGGACAGTTCTTGCAGCACTGCCAAGAACACGGCAGCAGTCGCCTCCTGCTGCTCGCTGAGGCTCTGCCGTGTGTTGCTGCTTTCCCTGTTCAGTGCTGTTTGATACAATTCTGTGCAAATAAACTGAAAATTTTCTCCAATGTCCAGGGTATTTCTCTTTGTCACAGGCTGACACAGGGAAGAACCTGGTCACCCTGACGACAGCTACAGCGACGCTGCGCAGCGACGAGACCATCTGGCTGGAGCCAGAGGTGATTTTCTCAGGGCCACGTCACGGTACAATGACACCCCAGCTCCCCCAGACCACAGCAACACAAGTGCTGCCTGCACACTGTGTCCCACTAATCCTCAGCATTTATATGTTTATTTTTCCTTGTAGCCTTTGAATTCCCCCAGATCAACTACGGGAAGTACGGTGGGAAGCCGTACACGTACACCTACGGGCTGGGGCTGAACCACTTTGTCCCAGACAGGGTAACTATCAGCCACTGGGGGATGGCTTTAATTTGGGGACAACAAAGAGTATTTCTGAGCTCTGGGGTTTTGGGTTTTCCTCACCTTTAGCTTTGCAAGTTGAACGTTAAAACCAAGGAGACCTGGGTGTGGCAGGAGCCGGATTCGTACCCGTCGGAGCCAATCTTCGTTTCCCACCCAGATGCGCTGGAGGAAGATGATGGTAATGCTGGTGGGGTTGCTGGCATTGGGATTGGGAAGGGCTGTGTCAGATGGCACCAGCCTGGCGGCAGGGCTGTGCCACAGCTGGGCAGGGCAGAGCCTGCAGGCAGCTCCTGGATGAGATGGGACAGGTGCTAACACTGGTGGTAAATTTCTGAGGAAAACATGGCAAAATTAAAACTAGAATCATGGAATTTTTGGGCTGGGAGAGACCTTAAAATTCATCCCGTTGCACCCCCTGCCATGGGCAGGGACACCTTCCACTACCCCAGGCTGCTCCAAGCCTTGAACTTGGCCTTGGACACTTCCAGGGCTGGGACAGCCACAGCTTCTGTGGGCAGCCTGTGCTGTATCCCTGCCCGTGTCCCTCAGGAGGGATGGTCACACACCACTCCCAGGATTTCCAGTACCCCGAGTACCAGGGGGCTGCTCTCACCGCGCCCAGCCGGGGTCAGACAGAGCCCACACCCAGCTGGGCCACACCTGTTGTGTTCTCACCTTGCAGGGGTGGTGCTGAGCATCGTGATCAGCCCAGGGGTGGGACCCAAGCCTGCCTTCCTCCTCATCCTCAACGCCAAAGACATGAGCGAGGTGGCCAGGGCTGAGGTGGAGGTGATGATTCCCGTGACATTCCATGGGTGCTTCAAGAGAGCGTGACCACAGACAGCAACACCTGGCCCAGGCTTCTTCCAGCTCCCAAAAGGTGCAGTCTCCATTTACAGGTGACCCAAACTCCTTCCACAGCCCTTTGCATTTGTGGGGCTGCTTAACTCAGATCGAGCAGTTCAGTCTTGTTGATGATTCTTCAAAATGGTTAATCAGGTATTTTTTAAATGCACCCTTTGATATTATTTCCCATTAAACCACAAGTTTGGGGTGATGGAGAGGTTTTGTTTATGCAAAATAAAACATTGTAGCTGCAGCAGTGTGAAAGATGCTGAAAGAGCAGAGAGTAACCTCAACACTTTTACATGTGGTAACATTGTGTACTACAGGCTGTGCTCTGCTAGATGATCAAGAATTTTTAGCCTATACTGAAGGATTATGGATTTAAATACCATCCTGGTCACTGCTGTAGTATCCTCAGAGCAATCCAAGTGGAGCCTTTCCACAGCTGCTTTGGGAATCCCAAGTGGGTGGCAAGGTAGAGTTTTGTTCTTCACTGAGGCTGCAAACTGCACACCTTCCCTTGTGTGTTTGCCCTTTCCCCTTTCTTTTGTCCAAGTGCAGTTCCTTGATTTCTGGATTTCATGTTAAAACACGGACATGAAAAAATCAAGCAATTGTTACGCCTTGGGCTGACTTTGCTTCCTTAGAGTGCTACAGATGTTCAGTTTAATCCTTCCTTCTCCCAAAATAAACTTTCAGCTGATGTTAAAAGAGGCTACAGTTGAAAATAAAAATTTCCTGCTAGTAGATTTAAAATCTGGGATTCTTGTTTGTCTTCAATTGTTCAACATTTTTATTAATGGTATCAAAGAATTAGAAAATCTTTACACTCAGAGTTCTGACAGAGGGTTCTGGTTTGAGAGGGCTGCAGTTACATCCTGATGATGGGATAGGAACAGGGAGACACAGCCTGGGACTTCTTCTGTTCCATGATCTCCAAGCACTGGGCAATCACCTAATTAGAAACAAAAAACAGTATAAACAATGAGCCTCAAACAAACAAACAAAAAACCCCAGTAAAACTCACTAGTTCTGCACTTACTTATTCCTTCTTTTTGTGAAACACTGAACACGGTAAAATGAACAGTTCAACTCTCACATATTTTCATGTGTAGCCCATAAAGTGGGAATTTCAGGGCTCTAGGACTAAAAAAACTGTTCTTGGTGCTCTCCCATTATCAAAGTTCCCGTAAACTCCATGAAAATATTTAGCATCCACATAGTTCCATAAATATGTACCATATTTAGAAGGGTTGTGTTGTGATTTAACCCAGCTGAAACCAGGACAGATTGAGATCTTCAAGTAAACAAATTTCAGAAGTGCAGAGAACATTTTTATTGCTAATAAACAATCTAACAAGGAAAAATAAAAGAACAAAGGCAGCAGCTTTCAGAAAGAACCTAATGGAAGGAGGGATGTCTGCCAATTTCAAATCAATAAAAAGGCAGGGAGACATCCCAAATGTACACAGCAAATTAAAAGCAGGAAGAGAAAATTACAAAAAGCAACATCCTAGGATAAAAGGATGGAAACAAAAGGAATTTGAGGAGCCTGAACTTCAAAGAGTGAAGATATGGGTAATTACATGGGAAAAAAAAGGATTCAGATGCAGAATCAAATTATGGTAAAGTAAAGGAGTGGCTCAGTGAGGAAATGCTGTGGTCAAGTAACCAGAATTCAAGAGAAACTTTTTGGGTAAACTAATGGAGAAGAGACAGGATGAGAATTACAGAGATAAATTTCATGGAGTAAGAAATGGCAGCCTCAGGTCTGGAAACAGCACACTGCCAACCTTGAGTGAGTCATGATCACCCCTTGTGAGATTGGAGAATAAAATGGCCTAAAAAGAAAACCCACCTTTCTAGTGTCTTGAGGTAGAATGATCCCATCATCCCAGACTCTGGAAGAGGAGTAAAAGGCACTGCTTTCTTCCTCTAGCCTGGAGAGGGCAGAGAATAGAACAGGCTTAAAAGCACAATAAAAACAGTAGAGCAGTGAAAAAAACCTACAGATGAAACAGGCAAATACCTCCATCTGAAGAGAATGGGCAGTACTGCTGTTAAAATGAATCAGAAACCAGCAAATAACAGAGCTGCCCATTCTGCAGTAATGGGAAGATCCTAACAGAAAGACATAGAATTACACGGAAATTTAAAGTATTTTTCCAGTAGATTCATGTTTGCTTCATTAGTCTGGGATGTGTTGCTCTGTAAGATGAACAAAAGTGGGTAATCTAACAATGAAATTCCTGTAAGGTTTATATTGCATGTCCTTACTTTGCCTTCAGCTGTTTCAGCTCCAATTCCTCTCCTGTCCAGGCCCCAGCTGGTGGGACTGTGGGGAAATGTCGAGAATCCACAAGAGCAACTCTTGCATTGGGCCAGAGGAACAGAAAGTTTGGACTGAATGATCTCCCACACTACAAGAAAAAAACCCAAAGAACGGCACAAACTCACTGAGATGAATCATAAAAGGGTGTCTGTGGGATGGCACAGCCAAGGGCAGGGCAGAATGGAACACAGGTGGATTTGTAAAGCATTAATGACACAGCTCCTGGCTCAGCACAGACACCCTGTGCTAGGAACCACCACCCTCCCCACTGCCTTCAGTAGTGCTATTTTAATATTTAATTTTGAATTCTCAGCACTTCCATGTTTAATTCTTCCATGATTACTTTTCAGCAATCACATATCGTGTTGCACTTCTTACTTAAATATTAGTTCAGAGCTCGAGTTACCCAGCTGTGTTTTAGAAATGCAGTGACACTTGAGCAGTGTGACAGGTGTGTCCCCAAGCCCCGGGCTGGTGCCACCCGTACCATGACGTAGCTGTCACTCCCAAAACAGCCTCCAATGACAATGGTTATTTTGGGAACAGCAGCACAGGCAACTGCAGCCATCATGGAAGCCTGGGCTTTCAGCCTGTTGGAATGAGCCTCTGCCTGGAATGAAAATAGGTTATTTTAGATCCTTTAAGACTTTATTCTAGATTCCCTCCACTCCCACCAAACTTGTATTTCTAAATCATTCATTTTTTTTACAATTCTGCAGAAACAGATCTGGAATCTAATGGATGTTTTACTCTCCCTAGTCCAGGACAAAACCTACTGAGCTTTACTGCCTTCACGTTAAAAAGAGAAATAGCCAATTTTCAGGAGTGCAGAGTTATCAGAGGAATCAATAAGCTGTATTTCAATGTCAAAAGCATTCCAAATTCCAAGTTTTCCAGCCTGCCTTGCTAACTGAAGAGTATCACTTTATATCAGCATCCAGGCCTGCTTAAAATTCAAATCAGAATGTTCTTAAATCTTAGCAAATTCATAATCTTAGCAATCATTAGCAAAGACATTACGAAGCTTCAGTGGTTGAAAAATTATTTTCCTAACAGTTAATAAATTTTTAAAAGCACAACAAGAACTAGAAGTTGCTTGAAATATATTTTAATACACTTGCCATACCTGTGAGATGCTTGCAGGCCCTGCTGGCTGCGGAGCAGTGTTTTGGAGGAAGAGGATGGGAATTCCCCTCTGGCCACAGAGCTGGACAAAGTGGCTGCCCTTGAGAGCAGCATCGTGAGCCAGCTCCCCATTGTTGGCCACTATCCCCACCAAGTGCCTACAGAACAAACATGGACAGTTGGACTCATGATCTGAGAGGTCTTTTCCAACCTTAACAATTCCATGATTCTCCCTTTTGAACCCTAGAGATGATTGGAATGGTGTAAAACCTGCTGAGGACACAAAAGCTGTTGAGAAATGCATGCCCATCCATTTGGATGGTGACTGTTCCCAGCCATACCCTTCCACATGGCCAAATCCTGTCACTAATGTTGTTCCATAAGCAGCCTTGAATTCCTGCAATCTGCTTCCATCCACCAGACGGCTCAGAATCTGCAAAGGAATAGACAGAGTTTACTAGAGAAAAGGAAGTGAAAATAGGAGAGTTCTGCTAAAAGAAATGCTCTGTTCAAATAGTAGCAGACCTGAGTTATGCAAGAGGAGCACAGAGGGTCTTTGGGTGACTTGCTAAATACTCAATATGCACCATAAAACCATCCAATTTGTGTTTGGTTTAATTACCAACTGTGTATTTTTAAGACAAAGGCCAACTCCAAAATCATTTTAGTTTTACAAAGCACAGTTGTTCCTGTGCATAAAAATGTAAAAAAGCAAAAACCAACTCCCAGTGTGCGCAGATTTTGTGCAAGAAATGCTTGGTTCATATGGCTCATGCTTTCTTCCAACACAGTTAAAAGCTGCTTTCAAAGCTTTCTACAGTCAATTCCCTCAAGTGCAGGGATTTACCACTGGAAAAGATACTGGATTCACATCCTTGGAGACTAAATCTCACGTAGAACACAATGAAAACAGTGTGGGCAGCTCTGCATGTCTCTGCTTAAGCGTTAGCACGTGTCCCAGCCTCAAACAAGTTTATTTTGAGCTGTGTTGTTTTTCAGTCAGTAATTCCACCATTTCTTTTACAAGACACAATCTTGAATACTTGGAAAAAGCCAAAAAGGCAGGGGAAGAGAAAACCAGATATTAACAGGGTATATGTTCCCAAGGCAGCCAACACAGTGCAAGACATGCTGACATAAAGTATCTCAAAAGTGCATGGAAAAAGATGGGCAGCACTGGCACAATCTGGGGTTATTTTATCTCCAACAGGATTTCAGGTTAAATATTTTCTATAGTCCCACAAAACAGTTGCCACCCTGCTTAGTTGCAGGCTTAAGACAGGTTGGCAACAGATGAGGTAATAATTCAGAATAACACCTGGAGCTGTGGGATAGATCAGAGGGAAGGATGGAGGAATGAAATCCCTTACCAGTTTGACAGGAAGAGTACAGCCATAATCCAGTGGTGCCAGCCCCAGGAGCTCCTCAGGGCTGTACAGGGGACTGTCATGATCCCTGTCCTCCTCTGGCACTGGCTCACAGTTTAAGGTGGAGACAACATTACGAATGCACTCATAGGCCTCCTCTTCTGAGGGTGCAAAATGGTCAGTGCAGCCACTGACTCTAGGAGAGAGAGACATTAATTAGCATTGAATTAATGAGTTCTGAATTCTGAGAGAAATTCCAAACCCTAGGAAAAAAGCTGAGACTCTCCAAATGCCCTGTGGAAATACTGTGTGATTTGGTTCTGTATGAATGAGCTGAAGTCCTTCCCTGTGACTTGTGTTAATCTTTTCTTAAAGAAACACCTTTGAATTTATTTTCATGATGCTGGTGTTGCAAACAACATCAAAAATGGAGATCAGGAGAACAAACTTCAGGAATTGTTTCAAAATAAGTGGTTGCAGCCAAGATATAAAGACAGGAATGTATTCCATGTAGCATAGCTGGGTTAGCTATGTGTATTCTGGAAAACACTTGGAAAAGAGGAGATAGCATCACTCTTCTGTAACTGCTCCCTGTGAGGCACAGGGGAAATGACTTGCCTGAAGTTGTTCAAAAAGTATGTGGAATAACAGAGATCCAAATCCAACTTGTCCAGTCCCTGCCTCACCCCACAAATAACCTAATTTTACTTTCATTTGACCGATTTAACCCAAACCCCTGAACCCAAGAAGGCAAACCAGTGTAACCACAGGTTCCACTCTTAGCCCTGATCTGAAATGCCAGTGCCACATTCCTTTAAAGCCGAGCATGCCAAATTCTCTCCCTATTTTTGAGAATATTCCACATACTGTGAGTGAAGCATGGCTCCTCCAAGGTCCTCAGGAGAGACATCTTCCCCTGTAGCAGCTTTCACCAGGGGTGGCCCAGCAAGGAACAGTGTCCCAGTTTTATCTATGATCACAGATTCCTCAGCCATGGTGGGCACGTAGGCACCTCCAGCAACACAGGAGCCACACACCACGGCCACCTGAGGGGACACAAACCACAGCCATGCTGGAGAGGGGACAGGAAAAGCAAAAACCAAAGCCCAAAGTTGTTTCAGAAATGCAGAAAGTGCTAAATCCCAGCTTGGAGGACAAACCAGAGACAGAAATACCAGCAGGAGCAAGATTTACGACCCATTTGTACCTTTCCCACACCCCCTTGCACTCCCCATGCCACAGTACCTGAGGGATTCCCATGGCAGACATGATTGCCTCGTTGTAGAAAATCCTGCCACCGTGCAGCTTGTCAGGAAACAGCTCTGACTGAGGGACAGGGAAAAGAAAAAGGGATCTTTAATATTAAATACAAGAGCTGATGGTTCCTCTTCACTCCATTCATTCCCAAACGCACCAAAAGTGACACTGGGAAGGTCACCATTAATAATCACTCCCAAACCTTTCATATATACCATTCATTATGGTATTTATTCCTTTATACATTGTCAAATGCCCCCAAAATACCCATGTGCTTTGAAAGCAGAGGTTAAATCTTGTGATTTTTTCTGAAACCAATATATTCTACACAAACTGACTGTAAATGTAGAGAAGGGAAGGGTGGTGGTTCTACTTTATCTGTGAAATGCCTTCAGCACTTTCCTTTTTTCTTAGTTTTGGATACAATTCCAGGTAAAAACTTTTCCTGTGTGCTTGCCCTCAGTGTGCAGAGAGAACAACTACAGTCTCCATGAGAGGATGATCTCTGCATTTTGCAAAAGATCCTGTTCAAATTCTTACTTTGCAGTCAGAATTGCAAAAACTCCGCTTTTAAAGGCCACAGAGCTCAGTGCATCACTGGCACAAACAGGACAATAAAATACAGAATACTTTAAGGATTGTGAAATGAAAATAGACACCTCACACCATGTTCTCATTTACTAAAGACACAAAGGCAGTTCAGCACACTCACTGGAGTTTCTGATCTCTGATTAGGCGGGAGATGCAAGATTAGCCCAAGTGATGAAATAAATACTGATGTTTTCTGCTCTGCAGAGGTGCCAGCAGTACCTGCAGGGGTAGGAAGGCTCCCCCACTGTCCACGAGGTGCACAGACAGCAGCCTGTTCTCCATGGCAATTTCCTGGGCTCTTAATTGTTTTTTCACTCCAATTGGGTAAATTGTTCCTCCTTTCACAGTGGCATCACTTGCAATGAAGACACACCAGACCCCACAGATTTTGCCAATTCCTGAAAGTGGTACCACAGATATTTATCAGGACTCTCTAAAATAACAGACAAAACAAGGGGGGCAAATATTTTCAGGAGTTTTTTTCAGTAATGCTACATCAAGAAGCTCCAAATTAAATTGAAAATATCACACAGGGAAGAAATCTACCCTCTTCTCTGGAATAACAGTATTGTAAAAAAAGAATCTAAATTACAGAAGACAGAACCTCAAATAAATTTACTTGCTTCTGGTGACAATGTAACAAAAAAATTACACTGTGACTCCCAACCCTTGAGATAAAGGGGAAGCAATTAAAAACTACCCCTATAAAACTGAAAAATACAACAATCAGTGATAAAAAAAAAAGGTTTTCATACTGTTCTTCTAGCTACTTTTTAAACTGGAACCACTCTTCGAAATGCAATTTCACTGATATTGAATGAAATTGAATTTCATTGAATTTCAATGAAATTTCATTTTGAAGAGCTGTTCCAGTTTAAAGAGACAATGTTTGAATAGAAAATGCAATTGTCTACGATTTGAAAAACCCTTCAAAATGTATGTCACAGCTCCTGTTTCTCACCATAACTTTGTCCCCTCTCCTTTAAGAGGCAATAGCTGATTTGACACGTCACCCTACATTTATTGAGATGAAAATCAGTAGCTGGTAAATAGAATAAATTACTAAATCTAGAAGAAATGAAAGAGATTTTTTTTAAAGGTTTCACCCAGATTTCCCAGAATAACAATACAGCAGTGGCTGAACTCTTCCCTGTTGGGAATAAGAACTGGATAAAACTAGTGTTCACTTTTCCTAGGAAAGCACTTAAGATACTAAAATATCCCATTAACCTTATTCCATGCATCCTTTTTCCTCCCCTTTTCCTTTCCCAGTCCCCCCAGCATTCCATTGCCAGGCATTACCAGTGAGGCAGCCGGCAGCAGGGACATCCCCGTAGGGCATGTCCAGCCCTGCCAGCGGGGACAGCTCCAGGAAATCCCCATCATCCAGGAGCAGCCTCAGGCGCTCCCGCACGAACAGCTTCTTGTTGCGCTGCGTGTGCCGCAGGACGGCGTTTTCTCCCCCTCCTTTCTTCACCCTCTCCAGCAGTTCCGAGTATCTGATGGAAAAAACCAAGTTTCGGTTCATGGGAACAAAGAGCTGTGGGGTGCGGTCACACGCTGGAGGGGACGGATGACTTCCAGAGGGACCCGGACAGGTGGAGAGGTGGGGCTGGAAGAACCTCAACAAGGCCAAGTGCAGGTCCTGGGTGGAAAATCCCAAGGACTAACACAGGCCGGGGGAGAATGGATGGAGAAGAGCCCTGGGAAGATCTGGGGTGTTGGTGGATGAGAAGCTCAACCTGCCCTGTCCAGAGGAGGCCCCGGAGCTGCGTCGCGTGTGAACCCCCTCGGCGCTGGAGCCAGGCTGGCAGAGCTGGGGGTGCTCACCTGGAGAGGAGAAGGCTCCAGGGAGAGCTCAGAGCCCCTGGCAGGGCCTGAAGGGGCTCCAGGAGAGCTGCAGAGGGACTGGGGACAAGGCCTGGAGGGACAGGACACAGGGAATGGCTTTCCACTGCCAGAGGGCAGGGCTGGATGGGAGATTGGGAAGGAATTGTTCCCTGGGAGGGTGGGCAGGCCCTGGCACAGGGTGCCCAGAGCAGCTGGGGCTGCCCCTGGATCCCTGGCAGTGCCCAAGGCCAGGCTGGACATTGGGGCTGGGAGCAGCCTGGGACAGTGGGAGGTGTCCCTGCCCATGGCACGGGTGGCACTGGGTGGGCTTTGAGGTCCTTCCTGACCCAAACCACTCTCCTTACAAGCTACCCTTTAGCAGGTTGAACTTAAATAGATTGCCCAGTTTTCACACAAATGGCATGAAAATGAAGATAAAGTCACATTTCCAGATTAAGCAAGCATTTCACTTTTGTTATCCAGAAACTGTTTAATAAAGCAAATAATATAATATATAATAATGAGGCTATCATAATGTGTCTGTCCTAATTCAGCATGAACCTCCACGTTCCAACTATTCCACAGAAGAATCCAGCCAAGAGCTTCCTCTGTCAGTTCCTGCAACAAATTTATCTGACAAAAATCAGTAACTGAGAAGTAGAATAAATTACTAAATCTGGAAGATATACTAAAAGCAGGGAACACTGCAGTGTCACAAGGAGGAAGTGATTACCTATTGTTATTGTCAGGGCAGCACTGTGTATAGGTAAAAAACTGAATAAACTGCAAACAAATCTCAATTTTGGTCTTAAATAAACCAAGTTCTCCCTTTATCTCAAACACATTTTTCCCCCAGATGCACTACCTTTAACTGTAAATGTTGTTTGACACAAAGACTCACATAGCACTATGATCCGAGTGCGGCTCCCCGCACACTGTGAAGGGTGGAAAAACTCCGGAGGACAAAGCTAAGGATTTTAATCATGTCCTCAATGCCACCACAGGAGGGCACAGTGTGTTTTCCAAAGCTTTGCTTCCAGCTCGTGGATCACTCCCCTGAACAAAGGCCTTTGCAATTTTGCCATCTGATCTTTCAGGACAAACACATAAAACACATTTTCCTGTTTTATCTGTAAATCACGATGGATTGCAGCACCCATCCCCTACTTTGTCAGGAGTGTGTGAGTCACCATTTACGTCTTTGCATTCAAAACGCAACACGAAACAAATGTTAGGAAGGTCTGGAAAAAGTACTTCTTGGCAATATATGCAAAACAACACATAGCGCTATTTTAAATACAGTTTGCACCTCGATTTGGGTATTTCAGTCAACGCTTCACAGACTGGTTTGTGCTGGGAGAGACCTTAAAGCTCACCCAGTGCCACCCCTGCCATGAGCAGGGACACCTTCCACTGTCCCAACCTGCTCCAAGCCCCATCCAACCTGGCCTTGGACACTGCCAGGGATCCAGGGGCAGCTACGTTGTTCCATGGGGCATAAGTGCCCGTAAGTGACTCTCACACCATGTTACAAGTAGCAACACTTTTAAAACCCCACAAAACCGGTTTATTACCTGTTAATCACAGCCTCGCTGTTCCTTAAATTCGCTTCAAACACATGTCGGTACACGGCGGGGACACGTCCATCTAGAACTGGGAATGTTTTGGGATGCCGCCTGGATTTGGGTTTATTACTCACAAATCGGCTGGGAGGCAGGTGGTGCGTCCTTCCCCAGCCCTGCCTCGGCAGAGGCAGCTCCCGGTATTCCCTCTGGAGCAGGCGGGTCGGGGGTTGTTCCCCATATTCCCTTTGGAGCAGGCGGGTCAGGGGCTGCAGCGGCGCGGAGGGGCCGGGGCGCCGCCGGCCCAGGGCGCACAGCGGGGCCGGGCTCCACATCGCCCCGAGAGCTGAGGGACAACGAACGGCATTCAGCGACGGGAATTATAACGATGATCCCCTCGGTGGGGGTCGTGAGGGGACACCCCCGGTCCCTGCGCTGCCATGGGGGTCGTGAGGGGATATCCTCTGTTCCCGCCGAGGACCTGAGGGGACACCCTGACTCCAGTCGTGCCACGGCGGGCGTGAGGGGACACG
>NW_008236198.1:982609-995017 GCF_000691975.1 Corvus brachyrhynchos | reverse complement strand
GCTCCGCGCGGCGGCCCGCCCCCGGTGTCCTGGGCCCTCCAAGGCCCTTGCCATGTGTGTCCTCTGTCCCTGGTGTCCTGTGCCATATGTATCCTGTGCTCCCGGTGTCCCGTGCCCCGAGTGTGCCGTACTACGGGTGTCCTGTGCCCTGGGTGTCCCTTTCCTTGTGTGTCCTATGCCCCAGGTGTCCTCTCTCAAATTAAGTTTATCGTTAGAATACCAAAACTAATTTGATTTTTTCCCTTCCACGCCTCATCCCATCCCTGGGCTGCTTCGGTTTGCTATTGTCAGCCTTCTGGAAATTACTGCGTGTTGCCTTTCAGTGCCTTCATTAAAATGCATCCCTGCCAGGGAGCTCTTTATCCATACTATACATATTAATAAGGCTGGGTAGCAATGATTAAGTGATGACTAATATGTTAGTGAGTGAAAGTATCCAGCATGGGCTGGAATTTGTAGGTAAATAAGTTATATATGTTATTAAAAAATCTTACAGGTAATAATTAAAATTTGCTGAGATATAATAATTTAAAATTATATTTTTTATCCTTTTACAGCTACAGCAGAGAGGACACTCTTCAGTGCTGCGCTCCCTTGTATCAAAAAACTCAATGCAGGTGGAGCTGTGGGAGGTGGTGGCCGCTGCCCCGTGGGATGTGCCAGGGTCCCTCTGGCTGTCCCAAACCCTGTGACAGGGGGAAGGGCTGTGCTGGACAAGGGAGAGCCCAGGGAGAAGTGGGCAGAGATGCTCTGCCAGAGCAAATGTAGCATTCAAGGGCAGCACAGACACTCCAGGGAGTCACCACTGCCAGGACCTCCCCACCCTCCCAGCCAGGAATTCCTTCCCAAGATCCCATCCAGCCCTGCCCTCTGGCACTGGGAAGCCATTCCCTGGGTCCTGTCCCTCCATGCCTTGTCCCCAGTCCCTCTGCAGCTCTCCTGGAGCCCCTTCAGGCCCTGCCAGGGGCTCTGAGCTCTCCCTGGAGCCTTCTCCTCTCCAGGTGAGCACCCCCAGCTCTGCCAGCCTGGCTCCAGAGCAGAGGGGCTCCAGCCCTGGAGCAGCTCCGGGACCTCCTCTGGACTGAACAATGTAATTTAACAAAACCACTGATCCAGACACATTATGGGGACAGATACAGCCACACATGGTTCCTGATGGAGCCCATGCATGAATTCAACAGTTGCTGCACCAATCCAGCTGCTTTGGGGCATTTTTGGGGATGGCTGTTGCTCATTCCAGTTCTTCCCTCCTTCCCTGGTGTAGCCAGAACTCTTTTCTCCCAACACTTTGAGAAACTTGTGAAGAGCTGAAGAGGAGACAGAAGTCACTGCGCAGCTTTACAGAGATCTTTTGCATTTCCTGTGGGATTTCATGTGAATTCTTGTGCTCTCTGTGGTGCAGGTGATAATGGGGAAGGAAGGAGTGCTGACAGAAATCCATATAAAGCAGAATACATTTGAAGAAGTCTGAATTTCAGAGAGTTGTTGGTGGTGCTCAGCTTCCTAGAGGAGGAATTGCAGATAGAAATACTTGGATATGTGTTTGAAGTGAGATTTGGGCTCCCTGGTGTTTCTGGGCTCCTTTTAAAGTTGATCCATATATCATTTCCCTGGATTCATAAGATTTTTGAGTTCTCAGTTCTGTGAATGTATCAGTGACTCCTATCCAATTATAATTCTCATGCTTCTTATTTCATTTTCCATAATTAAGTGTTAGGCTTCCATAGGAGACATTATCTCTAAACCACTGGTGTTGCATAGCAATTTCATTATATGTGATTTTAATTTGCAGAATTTTTAAGAATACCTTTTGCAGTTAATTTCTTGGCTTATATTGTGGTGGCTTTGGCAGTGCTGGGTTAACAGCTGGACTTGACCTCAAAGCTCTTTTCCAGCCTAAATGATTCTGTGATTCTTCATTAATTTACAAGTTTTCCAGTAGATAGAATCAGTGGTCACAGGCAGAATTTGCTGTATGTAACAGAGAGGGCTTTTTCTCAGGCTTAAAAAGAGTAATTTTATTTCATTCTCCTGAAAGCTGAATGCTGTTTGCTTGGATTAAAGGATAAAGAAACACTCTTCACATTTCAGCCCCCACATTTCTGAGTGCCTGTTTATCCCAGAGAGAAGGCGTCAGCCACCAGTTTGTACTGGGAGGCAGCCTGGGATCAATAACAAATCCTCTAATTAAGAGCCAACGGATCCTAATTGACTTATGTTAGTTCTCCAGCTGGGCTCAGCCTTCCTCTCTTGCCACGGCATGGAGCATCCTTTGTTTAAGGCACCCCGAGGTAGGAGAACCCAGCCCCTCTGAGAGGCTGCAGCCTTGTGAAGTGTTTGAAGTTGTTATTTTCAGAGCTTATTTTAGCGACTCCTGAGCTGAGCATTGAGAATATATAGAGCAGCATTTAGGGAAAATGTTCATGTGGTGGTGGCTTCCTTTACCATGAGCTGCAGCTCTGCCAGCCAAGCTGAGCTGCGCCATTTAAGGAACACTGAAGCTTTGAGTGAAGTTTAAACTTAGAAACTTTGCTGGAGTGCACCGGATGCTGGGGGAAACCAGAACACACTTTTTGGATTGTCAGACCAAAGGCAGGAGGGTTCCCACAGAGCCCTCCTCCTTGTGGAGCTTCTGTTTCATATTTAGATTTTGTTTTTTAATACCCAAAGAGCTTTTAGTTGGGTTCTGACCATGGTGGCCTGGAAATTGGGCTAGATTAAAGCAGGGTTTGTTTGTTTACTTAAAAGTGCTAACAGACTTGGACAGTCCTGCAGCGTTTTTCAGGACTTACATCATTCTAAAATAGATTTGATTCAAAACAGATTTGATAAGAAAGTAATTCTCACTTGCATCTATCCCAAAGGAAGAGCTGAGCCTGGGCAGGTGTGCTGAGAGAGAATCTGGATTTGATATGAAATATTAAGAAGTTTATTTATTTTAATTGCTGGAAGATCCAAGAGAATACAAGAAGTTAACTGAAGTAGTTAGAAGATACAGGAGAAGTTGGGAGCCGGATCCTCAGTAAGTAAATGCCATTCCCACTGAGGGTATATCAGATGCTCCCATACTGTCCAGCTTCTTATTTTGGGTGGTTTGAGGTTTTCTGAATCCCCAGGCAGAGAGCCAGGGATGTCTTCCCGAACTGTGCCAAAAGATGAGGCTGATCCATTGAGTCATGGAAGTTCTGTGCACATTCGTTCATCACAGCTGTATGAGACAGCAGCTGTATTACAGCACCTCTAAAAAATATGTATTAGCATCAAACCCTTAGCCACAATAACTTTTCACATCATTTAACACAGTATGACAGTGTTTTTAACTCTAGTTTAGCCTTCCCTGCTTCTCAGTCTGTTGCCACAAAGAGCTGACAAATCCATGAATAATCACATAATAACTCCAATTGTGGGAACACAGCTGATGTGGAGAGGACAAACAATGTGTCCTTTTGCTTACATCACTGAGAAATGTGAGTTTCTGTTTTGCCTTACTCCTGCAAAAAATGTACAGAGCAAAGAGAGAAGAATTATCTTAAAGGAGCAGAATTATCTTCTGGTTAAGGCATAATTAATAATGTGTACATAACTAACAGTGTGTACATAATTAATAGTGTGTACAATTCCCTGTTGCAGGGCCAGTCTGTCCTAAATTGCACTGATAGGAGCTGAAAAGAACAGAATTTTATTCTGAGAATACAGGTAACTGGTGATGATACCCAAATCAGAAGGAAAATAACTCCAACGGGTCAAAACCTGTTGGTTTTACCTGCGCAGGTGTGCGGAATCTCTGGCTGCTGTTGTACAGCAGCTGTACACAACAGCTGTGTGAAGATCTGTTGCCTCCTCTGTTTTAAAGGCCTAATCAAGAGTCTTCTGAAGTAATCCAAAAGCTCTTTGTGGGTGAGAGGAGATGCAGATTCAGTTGCAAACTCCAGGAAAGTGCTGATGGATTTATTCCCCTGTGCAAACCCCTGGCACTGAGCGCTGACACCAAAGCCTCAGCCTGTGCCCGACTGTTTGGAGTGCCTTGACCATGGGTTTGTAAGGCCTTTCCCAGCTAGTAATTGGTGACTGGATGTGGTCAGGGCAGGCAGATAAACACTTGGAGGAAGGGGGTGAATCACTGAATAAATATCCTATCGATGCTGTAGGAGCTGCTGTTACTCACAGCACCTTTGGAGGGGGGGCGGGATGTGACGTCTTTGTTTTCAGGAAAATGTTACTTGAAAGAGGAATTGAGGTTAAATGTGTTCCAAGTCTGCAGCTCCACACCTTCCTCATGCATCTCTTGTCTCCTTCAGACCGGTCACCAGTTTAACATCCCCCCTTCTTCCTGCATATCCCTCTGGAACTTATCCCCCCCTCTGAGGTCACAGCAGAGAAGTGTCAATTCTGTAAATGCCAGTGTAGTTGCATCATTAAAAGCCCCCAAAGCAGATGGTCTGGGTTAAAACAAAAAGCCTTTTTTTTTGCCAGTGAAGCAGCATTATAGTGATTAGAGCAGCCTGTTGGCAGTTCCTGTCAGCAATTTTTGCAAGCATGTAATATATAAAAGGATAAAAATACCATTTACTGTGATTTGCTCACCGCAGAAAGAGGCCGGAGTGATACAGTACCAAAATCAGGAGGAAAAGCCCTGCAAGTAGTTTTCTGTCCTCTCTTTTGCACTTTTCCAGGATCCTGGCAGATACAGTAAGTCTGCTTGAGGAGTCTTACCCTCCTTGTGGTTGCTGGGACACCCCATTAGCCAGCAGCCCCTGGGCAGCCTGGGCCATCCTGAACTATGATGATCTCTAAGGTCCTTTCCAACCCAAACCATTCCATGATTCCATAATCCTTCAGCTGATGGATCCATCACCCTTGTTGGGAGCAAAGAGGAGCCACAGCAGAACGCTGGGTGCCACCCTTTGTGTGTATCCAGGTAAAGAGTTCGTTCATTTCTGTTTACAGTGTTGAGACTTGACCATTAAAAAGCCCTAATTAGCGGAAAAATTAGATATTTAATCACCCTGTTACAAGACGAAAAGCATGGAGTGATATATGATTTGTATATATATGTGCTGAAATGAATTTTCCAGCTCCCTAGTGTTTATTTTATTTATAAGGAAAGATCTTTGTTCAGAAGAAAGAAAAATCAACATTTATTTCAGTGTGTTCAGGACATTCGCTTTATGCTGAGTGTTCACTTAATTCACCATTTCAGCCCTCAGCTCCCAAATGCTCCCACTCTGTGACAGCAAAGTCCTTAGCAAAGCTGGGTAGTTTTGAAATCATGGAGCACATTTTTGGAGACAAAAACCTGATTTCTCAGCTTTGAACTCCATTAAATTTGTAAAACATCTCCACCTTGAGTTCTGGTGCAAAGTTTCAGCACAAAACTGAATATTAACCAACAATACATAGAAAATCACAGGCAAGATGCTGCAGTGATACCAAAAAATCCTCCTCCAGTTCCTTCTTTCCTGATCCACTTGGCATGAAATGTTTTCTTGACTTCTACTTACTATTCTCATAAAAACCACAGGGGTTTCTTCTCACTGCTACTTGTTTTGTCCAAGATCCAGTAATTGGTACCATGTGAATTCACATCTTGCAGTGACAGAACAGAAGTGGGGTTCCAAAAATCACTTCAGCATCTCAACCTCTGGCAAACATCAGGGCTACAACCCTCCAGTCTCTAAGAATCCATGCAGTTACACATCAAGTAGCTTATTTTACTCCTGCTGGTAACCCCTATGTGAATATTTACAGTTCAAATGGAATTATGATAAAAAATTAATAGTTGTTAGATTTTGGTGAAAATTCTGTTGCCTCTTCGTACTGGAATTGTTTTATCCTTGGTTTGCGTGTACTGCCTTGATATAATAATAATAATTTTAGTTATTGGTAACATAATTAGCTAAGTTTGGTGCACTAAAAAATTACGTCTGTGGTATGAAACAGTGAACAATTAATGATGCCAGAAAAAGAGTGAAAAATCAAAATCAGAGTCAGAGCACTCTGTGAAGTGTTAAGGTACATTTTAAAGGGTTGGTGGGAGGGTTTGGATTCTCCAGCTCCCCGTGGGTTACCTCTCCTCTCCAGGCTACTTGGATCATCTTCCCCCTGACAGCCTTGGTTTGATTGAGCTGTGTGTGAGAAACATTCACTCAACAGCTGCAGGCGCCGGCACCACAGGGAGCCCTTCAGCTGGGCTGGGAGGGAGGGGTGGGATTCTCCAAACCCCCTCAGTACAGCTCTGGATAAAGCCTCCTTGGAACTCCTAAGGCAAGGGAGAGATCCTCTGATTCAAAATCTTTTTGAGCTGGGCTCACCTACTGCAGCACTCAGCCTCGTAGGTGCATAAAAGAGGCCTTCACATTTCCCCCTGTTTGTCTGACTGGATCCTTTTTCCAGCATTCAGCCTTGATGGGCCACAATTGAATCATTTCAGGTGACAAAAACCACCTAACAGTGGGTTCTCATTTTTAACAGAGACATTTTGAGCTGGTATTGTTAGAAATGAAGTTAAAAAAATGAACACAGGCTTTCAATCTGGAAGCACACAGGTACTTTTAAGGAACTGTTCTGGATAACTGCTAAAGAAATGGAAGGAAATTTCAATGTCCTGGCAAGTGACTTTAATCCAGTAAAATCAGGACTGTGAGAGCAGGAACTGGATGTGGAAACTCACTGGCTTCAGACCTGGCCCATCACTTACTTACCTTGTTCTGGTTCAGATGCTGGATGAGGAATTTCTGTGAATTAGGCTGAACATATCCATAATATGGGGAAAAAAGGGATGGGGCAAGAGTTTTCCTGCTGGCAGGTGTCACTGAGAGCTTCCTGCAGCACATGGAGCTGGGACTCTGGATGTGCAGCTCTCTTTGCCCCCAGTAAATCCAGCCCAAACAGGTGACCCAGGGAACAAACAGGGAACTTTGGGACATTCAAAAAGAGGATGTTGCAGAAAGCCCAGAAACCACGGATGGGATTAGCTGTTAGCAGAGGGAATTCTCCTTCAAAAACCTCCAAGAGATTTCCAGTTGTTAACATTTTGAACTTTGAAAATATAACAAAAATTTTCATTTTTAGGTCTCTGACCGTTATCTTCCGGTCTCAGCAGAAGAGCAGTGGTGTAATTAACAGCTTCATGAGTACCAGAGTAATAATTATGAACTGCAGGAATGGCTGTTGCATGAGGAATTCCTCTTGTAGAACTGCAGCAGCTTTTTGGCTCTTCAGAACTGAGGAGACACATGTAAAGGTAAAAAAATAGGGAAAAATATTAATTGGTATTACAAATACCAATATGTTAAAAAAGAGGAAATATTGCAGGTGGATTACTCAGTGTCTGTACATAGATTTCAATTATAACAGTGTTTCAAATGATTAGTTTTCATTTCTTTCCTTGCTACAGCACGATTACAATGTGTCTGCCGTGAAGTTTTTCAATGCAAAATTCAGAATTGTGCTTGATATTTATAATTGGTCAAATAATCCAGATGACAGTTTCTGTTTGCTTTCTGTTTATCACATTTCTACTTATGGATGTAATATGCAAATATTCTCAGAGTCACCACACTAGATTTCAGAATGAACATCTTCACAGAATCATGGAATAGAATCCTGGAATGGTTTGGGTTGGAAAGGACCTTGAAGCTCATCCAGTTCCATGGGCAGGGACCCCTTCCATAGACCATGTTGCTCCAAGCCCCATCCAACCTGGCCCTGCATAATTATGTAATGGCCTGAATAATTAAAGTTAGAATTTCCATGCACATTTTCAAGTAGTCCTGAGGTACCTGGTTAATCAGATTCCTGAATGACTTCCCAAGTCTGGGATGAGTTTCTGGGAAGTTTAACACTTCCAGGGCCTTCCCACCACTCCTTCATTTGCTCTCATTTTTAAAAGCACACTATAATTTGATATTTAATTATTGTTCAGCCTGGACAGGAGGGAGCCAGGCAGGAGGTTATGGGGCAGCTGCTGAGGGGTGTGGTTGGAGCAGCCACGGAGCCTTGCCCCTGGAATTCCCCGTTCCTCCGGAGCCCACATGGGAGAAGGACCAGGGCAGCGGCGGGACTGAGGTGACGGGCTCTGTGCCCCGGCCCCGGCCTCCCTTCTTTGCTCTCTGTATCACTTCTCCGCAGGAGCTCAAAGGAATCAGCAGCTCTCCCCGGCAGAGCTCCGAACCACAGCCCAGTTCACTGAGGCGCAGCGGGACGGCCGGGGATTAATCCGAGCGGGAATGCTGCGAATTCCTGCCTGCTCTTTCTTTCCCTGGTGCTGGGGACACTGCCAGGGGAGAGCAGGGCTGGCAGCTCCCAGCTTTTCAGGGCATGGATTGGCCCCAGAGGGTCGCTCAGGTGCTGCTCCCTCTGCCAGGTTGGGCACAGGAGCAATCCAAGCTCAATACACCTCACTCTTCCAGCTTTTGGGTTAATTTTTGGAGTTACCGAATTCTCTGAAGCAAGATGAGAATGAAGATATTTTGGAATGTTAGGCCTTGGCATCACAAAAAACAGGGCTAGGAGAATTCACTGGCAGCCCATTGTCTTGCCACTTCAGAGTTGTTCTTTTCCTGATCTTAAGTTCTTAAGGAGATTTTCATGGAGAATTCTGTTTTCTTTAGTATTTATTTACTGAGACCCTGGCACAGGTTGTCCCACAGCTGGGGCTGCCCCTGGATCCCTGGCAGTGGCCAAGTCCAGGTTGGACATTGGGGCTTGGAGCAGCCTGGGACAGTGGAAGGTGTCCCTGCCATGGCAGTGATGGCACTGAGTGGGATTTAAGGTCCATTCCAACCCAAACTGTTCCATGAGTCCTGGAAGACTCATGGAGAACTGCTACTCGTGCAGCAGGAAGTAAGAATTGCTCATGAACCAGGACTCCATCTGAAAGAAAAATCACAGAAATAAATGCTCCTTCTCGTGCTATGGCATTTCCAATCAATTTTGGCTTTTTTCTCCAGGTATGTTCAGCACTGGTGACACTGAATGATTCAGCACAGTGTCCACCACAGTTAGTTCATTAAATCTTAAACTCAGCACTAATCTTTAACCCAAACCTCTCATTTATACCATACTTGATGTGTGCAAATGAAACAGGAGTAGGGAAGTTTATTTATTTACAAACATTTTTAAAGCTTACGATACTTAGTTCTGAAGGCTTCATCTTCTGGGTGTTATCAATACCTCTCTCAGTCAAGGGGAAGAAGGAAAATGAATTTTTACGGTGGACATTCATCATCTTTAAAACAGAACTGCCACTAAGACAGACCCCTGCCAAATAGGTACATTAAATGTACTTACGATTCATAAAACTTTCACGAGGAAAGAGATATAATTAGACAAGGAGAAATCAGAGATCTCCTGGTCCATTTGCACCCTCAGCTGAGTTTCTGGGGTTGTTTTAACTTGCTGGTCCCTCCCTGAGTTTGAAAGCCTGTTCAGTTTTAATTAACCTGGTGCCTGATCAAATTTGGAACAAGGTGGGAGGTTCAGGGTGAAGTTACAGGGATGGAGCAATCTGATCTGATAGATCCTTACTGGGGGAGGAACTGTTCCTCCTCCTCCTCCATGCATTCCCCCAGCTTATCATGTGCTGGCTCTGCTTGGGCCCCTCCAGCTGCAAACCAAGCAGAAAACACAGTTTTTATCTGGCACAGCTGAGAGGTCCTTGCCAGACAGGGAGTTTTATCAGCTCACCAAAAAGTCTAATGAGTGCTATCCTTGGAATAACAGAGTGGAAGCAGAACCACACTGGAGCACACAGGAGCACCAGGCACAGGAGACTGCAGGGCTTTCCAGATGCCTCTGCTCCTGGAACAAGGAATCCAGGATGGGCACAAGTCCCTCCTGTGAGCTTTGCTGTACTGAGAAAGCTCCTGGTACAATTGGTATTCTCCAGTGGTGGTTCCCACCCAGTGCAAAACCCAGCTGGTTTTGATTGCAAGACACTTTGTTTGTGCCTGAGGTCTCCTCCATCTCTCTGCCCTCAGGGATGGGAGCTGAGCACACCAGGGCTGGGACATCCATGTGGCCTCAGGCATCAAACAGTGCTGAACAGGGAAAACACTCCCAGCTGGCACAACCTTTACAGCAATGGAGGAGGAGAAAAAGCACGGTATGTGTTGCCTGTTGAACAAAGCAGGGTACTCTGACTGATCCCCAAAATCCTCCCAAAACAGCCCCCACAACTCGTGCCAAGGGCTGAGAGGGGTGATGGGACAACCCCTGACTGCAGGCTGCCTGAGCAGCCAAACCAACCTGCTCTGCATCTTTTCGGCCATTTCTTATCAAAACACTGCCCTGATACAGGGAGGCCCTTACAAAACATAATAAAGCCTGCTGCTGCCAAGGAATGATTGCTGCTAGCATTTATTTTTCCACAATTATTTTCAGGGTTGTCCTTTCGAGGCAGACCAGATCAAGGAGTGGTGCGTGCAGTACCTCATCCTGGGATAAATCCAGGGAGGCTCTATGACTCAGGAATGACTCACTGCTCCTCCTCTGTTCCTTCCAGACTCTTGGGGGTGTGCTAATTTATTGTCAGTCTGTATCTGCAGTCAATTATTCCCCCCAGCTCAGCTCTCCTGTGAAGAAGGAATTCGGGCACGTTCTGCTCATTCCTCACCTCTCCAGAAGGATAAACAGGTGAGCAGACAGTGTCACCTTCAGTCTGGCATCCAGAGAAAAGGGGGGAGGTATTTTTCCTTCCTTGAATAACATGTCCAGCTTAATGATTTGGAACTAGATTGTTCCTACCAAACCCCCCAAATCCCAATTACTAAACTAAGATTGACCTTTCAGAGAGTTATTTCAAAAAACTTGGATAAAATAAGGTGGGTATGACTCAAACAACAGGAGGAACGTGTCTGCAGCACAGTTAAGGCACACAAATTGCTTTCACTGTCAGAATCAAGCATTCAGAATAAAAAGCACAAAACAAGAATGATTAATCTTTTTTCTCTTTAGCAAGACAGATTGAAGCATCCCAGTGGAGCTGCAGGGGAAGGGTTTAAACAATGCCTGCTTAGTGTCCAGCAAGTCCTCACTGGTAGGAATACAAACAAAGAAAAAAATGACTCAAATATGAGATTTTTACATGTGCATGTACGAGATACACAAGCCCAGAGAATCACAGAAGCATGAAAAGTACTGAACAGCAAACAGGCCTGTTCAGCTCTTCCCAGCCAAATTTCAGGAGCCTGAGGACATGACAGATACAGCAGAAAGGCATAGAAAAGGATTTTTCCAGTGGCAATGCTGATTTAAAAATCCCTTCCCCCATGTCATTCATCTCACCCCCATCTCATTTTTCCACGTCCCTCCTCCCAGGTTGTGTTTCACAAGACATTTTTCAGTGGCAGCACTGGCTCCAGGTTCAGCACCTTTACCACTTCCAACTGCTTATTCCCAACCTTGTGTTATCCTGGCATGAGGGGCTGTGTGATATATCCTTGTTCTGCACAGGCTGGGGCTGAAGTGGCCCTGAACTGGCCTTGCAAATCAAAGAGAGATTGAAAACACAGGTGTGTAATGGCAAAATAACAAGGAAATATAATTTTGGAATGATAGACTTTAAAATGTAAACAAATCCCCACATCCCAAATTCATAGAATTATAGAATCCTGGAACAGTTTGGGCTGGAAGGGACCTTAATGATCTTGTCCCACCCCTCTGCCAAACCTTCTCATAAATGTTCCAATCAGCCAAACCTTCTGAGGCAGTAACAAGCTCTCAGAATCCACACAATGCTGCAACTTGACATTATTATATATTCAAATAATTTTATTAAGCACAGTGTGGGAAGCTTGGCTGTTTTTCAAAATATCTGCATCCGAAATAAGTCCATACACCTATAAAAATAGCAGTTCCAGACAGACTCCAGATCAGAGTGTTATTCACAACATCAGACTTGTGATCAATAGCTGGGAGAGTGTTGCCAGAAATAGTCCTGCCCTGGGAAACGCTTCCTGCTGCCTCAGAACAGGTTGTGCTCCTGTCCTTCTGCAGTTTCTCCTGGATTCATCTCCAAGTACACAGAGAAGCAGGAGAGCTGCCTGACTCTTGTGTAGCCATGCTGTGAATCAGGCCAGAAGCACCAAAATCACCAACACCCAGCACCCCGCTGTGTATTTTTAACCGGGCTGAATTCCTCATCCCGCTCCCCCCACTTGCACAAGAATTCACACAGCCTCTTGATGAACCGGATGAGAAATCGATCCAGCTGGAGAAGCAAAAATCCACATCCCATTCCAACAAAAAAAAGGCTCTCCCAGCCAGATTGCTGCTCAGTCTGTGCTGTGTGCAGACAGGACAAAGTGCTGAGTTCTGCCTGAAGCAACCCAGCCTGGGAATGCGAGACAGTCTGAAGCTCCACCTGGAAACAATTTTCCCTCCATCCCTTTTTCCCTCTCTCTTTCC
>NW_008236198.1:974763-982526 GCF_000691975.1 Corvus brachyrhynchos | reverse complement strand
TCTTTCCCTGCAGCGTGCCTTGGTTTCCCTGTGCAGCACCACAAACGGCTTCACAAGCACGGAGCAGGGATCACTCCTGTGCCCAGGGCTGGGGAGAGCTGGGGCTGCTGCCAAGGAAAAGTCTTTGCAACTGGGGCCAACTAATCAGGTAAATGCTTTCAGTCTGCCCAGGCCAAGCCGTGTCCTTTGCTGTTCTCCAAATATTTATGTCTTTGTGAAACACATAAACATTTCAACAGAGGTCTCTTATTCCTAGCATTTCATGTGAAGTTGTTGTTTCCACACTCCTAAACCCCCTTCAATACGACTAATTCACACTGGGGGAGTTCCTGACTTGCCTCACCAGAGTCACGGAGCCCCAGAATCCAATCCAGAGATCCTAAGCCCCAGAATCCAATCCCCAGATCCACATCCAGGCAGGGGAGGGATGGGAAGTGGTGACAGAAACCTCTGCACTGTTGTGTGTTCCCCACCTGCAGTTCCCTGCCTTCCTTATTACCCTTTTTCCTTCCTTTTTTCCCTCCTTCCCCCTTCAAAAAGCATTTGCCTCTGAACCTTCCAAAAGGAACAAAAACACAGGAGAAGTTGGGGAAGTTCCTGTAAATCAGCTGGTGAATGTAAATTTAGTCATTCACTTCATGTAAATTCAGCTGGTAAATGGCAGTTTGGTGTTTCCTCTACTATTTACTAAGAATTTACACACTTAGTAAATCTCATCTTAAAACTCTGAGCTCCCTGCTGATCTACACCAGCAAACACATAAGAATCTTCCCAGTTAGGATGAGCAATTGAGGAGCTGAATTATTCAGCACTGTGTGGTCTGTGGCAGCAGGGAGATAAAATTCCCAAGTGTTTGTTACTTCATTTACTTTCTGCAAAAAGCCTTCCCTTGGTAATTTTAGAGCTCAGAGCATGGCAGCACATAGCAAGTTCCAGCTAAATAGCACACTCCCCAAAAGTTTGCTGTTTCCTTAATGTTCATGAATATTTCAGGAATCCTGCTGAGAGGTTTCGGTGCATTCCAGGACAATGATTCCAGGTTTCTCTTTTGCCTGGAGAGGAAATGTGGCTTGACTGTGCCATATTCTGCATTACTCTTTTAGCCAGGATTTATTGCTCTTACAGAATCAGATCCCCTGAAAATATAGGAAAATATAATCCTTGACATGAGATGGGCACAATTTTTGGCTGTTGTGAGAGCAGAGTTTTCTGTAGAAATTCATTCATTCCCTTAAACCATGAGCAGTGCTGGAGCTAAGGAATAGGGTTTGCTTTTTTCACCCTTTCAGCTCGTTGTATTCCATTGCTTGAACTGGTAAAAACACTTGGATAAAAATTTGAAGTCGCAGCAACACATAAGATCAGCAAATCAGTCTTTTTCAGCTGAAATTTGATTTATTGTATAGAAAGAGTGATTTGCATCAGCATGTGGTATAATTTGAGAAATATTCACTTAATTGTGGTGCAAGTTAATTTAAGTATCTAAATGTATTGTTTAAATTATTTTCTTTTGCTTATATTGATGAATTTTTAATATACCATAAGACTTCTTAAAAATAATAGTGTGTTTAACAAATACATTTGCAGGTCTGTGTTCTCAGAAGGCTGAATGAGCACTTAAATAACATTAAAAAATCCATGTCAGGGTTTACAACATGTGCTTACCCTGAGTGCTTTGCCTTTAAATAAATGCTGACAGCAAACCAAGGAAATTATTCAAATTTTAAAACCCAGAATGTGAGAGAAGCCAATAATAAAAACTATCTGGGTCATTTCCTCCTGCAGTTAGAGCAGAGAGCTCACAGAATCTGAGCTCTGGTGGGTCCCCACATGGGAGTGACAGGAAGCGGCCTTACAGCTGCTGTGGGTGCGTTTGCACCAAAACCATGGAATTTTCAGGTGGGAAAAGACCCCTAAAAAGGGAGCTGGGAGTTGAGTGCAGTGGGAGCAGTGAGGCTGAGGGCTCAGCAATCACCCAAACTGCTGGGTAAGAATGGGAATGAATCCCTGCCTGGAGGTTGGACACCACGGATTATTGCCCCTAAATTGGCCCTTTGCCTTATTCACCGCTTCAGACTGAGTAAAACCAGGATGGCCAGATCCTCAAATACAGAGTCCTTTTGCCACTCAGTGTTTGTGTCACAGCTCAGTGAAATGGTGCTGGAACAGTCACAGAGGCAGCAATTCACTGCTCCAGTTCCAAGGCATTTCCCTGCCCAGGGAGCTCAGGAACTCCTAATTACAGGTGGATTAATCTGTGCCAGCCGCCAGCTGCACTCTGCTGCCAGGGATCCCCCCTCGAGGTTTGGGATCTGCCTGTGCCTCCTGGCCAGCTCCACGCATCTGATGCAGTGTGGAATCAGTGAATTCAGTGACTGTGCTGGCTGGGGGACAGGGACAGGAGGAGCAGGAGCCTCCCGGACTGGGATGTGTCTCCAGGGATGGAAACCTGCAAGGAGCACAGCTCACAGCAGTAACTGCTTTAGCCACCCCACCTCAAATCAGCTGCTCTTGGAGTACAAGCCTACACTTGGGCTCAGATGGAAAAGAAGTCTAATGAGAAAAAACCATTTTTATTTCTAATTTTTCTCCTGTTTAATGCACACACTTTTATTTAAGAAGACAAAACCGCTGACTTGCTAATTTTAATTCAGTCCCCAGTCTGTGGGGCAGCTTGCCTTGATTACATTGCACTAAATTACTCATCCTGGACACATCCTTCTCTTTATTTTCTCCTCCAAGAGCCAAAATATGATATTGCTTGGCAAGAGGAATGTGTATCTAAAATGTCAAATTACAGCTCGTAACTATTACGGGGTAGTTTTGGCCATAGCCCTCTGTGACCGTTCCAAAACAGATTTCTCTTTCTAGGAGATCCTAAAACCTAACCCATGCTTTATATTTGGGTTTAGGTTGCATTTGGGGCATGTATTGCTTTGGTTGAACTTGAAATTTTTAATTTCTCCAGACTTCCAAGGCTTCAGATTGCATGAACTGATAACTCTGTGTGTACACATCAAGAACTGCAGATCATTTCTCACCACCTATAAAAGGCACATTATCTATCGTAACAGAAGAATAAAATGATAAAGCAGGTTCATATTGGTCAACTCTTCATCTGAAGACAGCGCTGGAACTTGATTAAATCCCTGCCATTAAGTCACTGATATCAGCCTTCACTGAAATTTAATTACAGCTCGTTACTCGGTGTTATAATTCTAAACCAGGTGCCACCAGCACAAACACTCAGCCCCCTGGAGTTCACTTCTCCTGGGAATATGAAGAAATGGCTTTGTTTTAATTTATTTATTTTTTTGAATTTAGCATCTGCTAGTTTTGTCTTCAGTGCTAAATTTGGAATGGATTGGATTAATGGAAATATAGAAGCTTGATAAAGAAATGGAATTCAGCCTTTGTATTCTGAATGTGGATAGGAGTGATTGGACCATGAAGATTTTGCTATAAACAGTTGTGCAATTCAGGTTTTACTTTTGCTAACCTTGCTGTGCTAAGACAGGATGCTGGACATCATTTTACATAATAAAATGCCCGTATCTGTTAGCAATACAACTTTCTTTGCTTGCTTTTGAGGAGGTCACACTCCAGGGAAAGGCAGATTCCAGCCTGGATGGATGCCTGAAGCCATCCTGATGTTCCATGCTCCTGCCTGTGGTGCCTGCTGGGAGACCTGGCTTTTTGTGAACCGATTTTGTGGAGGTGAGAGGGACTCATGGGTGGAGGGGGGAGTGTCAGGAGTGGTTTTGATGAGACAAAACTAACAGGCCTCCAGATGATTGCTCAATCAAGCTGAAGGATTCAAGCAGAGCTGCTCTTACTGCCAGATGATCATTATGTTATGGAAGAGGTTTGGATGGAAGAACTTGGGAATTTAGTGATAGAGTAATGATGAATCCTCCCTAGACTTGTCAGATATCCCATTGCAGGAACTCTGCCTGTTGATGATTGAAAAAGACATCTTGGCAGACTCAAATCAAAGACTTCCACAGCTTTGGAGGGCTTGAGCCTTTTAACCACATGGTAATTATAAAGACTATAAATAACACTTAAAAATCCAGTTCAAACAGTCCTCAATAAATTATTTTAATGTGCTGTTATTGGCCCCCTCCTTCAGGATATCACAAGTCTGCACTGTCAGTCTGACAGGCTGAAATGTGCTCTGTTAAATCAACAGCTCAGCTGTCTTACAGACTGAGGGAAGCCTAGATCCACTGTTTGTAGATGTGGCATTTGGGGACATGGGGCAGTGCTGGGGGAGCAGCTGGACTCGATGGTCCCAGAGATTTTCCAGCCTAAACCATTCTGTGATTCCATTGAAGCTTCACCCAGTGTGAGGAAAGCTTTGTCGCCTGAAAGGATATTAGGGAAGAGCCACCAGCAGAGTTGTCTGGGACTGTTCTCTCCATGTTTTTCAGATGAAAATGACTCCATGAACTCATGAATTGTGGCTTTTCTTGCCCAGTCCCTTGCTGAGGGAGGCCAGGACAGCTGAGTGGAGACAGTGGCTCTGAAGGACCTAAGCTGGGCAGTGTCACCCAGCCAGTGCTGCTCTGGTGCTCACAGCTTGGACTCAGTGGTCTTGGAGGTATTTTCCAGCCTCAATCAATCTGTGATTCTGTGAAATATTAAGCCTAACTCTGAGTTTCCAGATGTAGGAACAGTGGCAAAATTCAGCTTTCCTCCTTCCTAATCAGTGATAAATGTTTGCCTTGGAAATCACTCCAGCTGTTTACACTCTGGAGTGGGGCTGCTTCAGCAGGCACACTGCAGACCTGTGGATTTTCTTCCTTCTCCCAGCTGCAGTGGACATGACCAGGTGTAAATCTCTGTCTGCTCACCAGTCTCAACCCCCACATGCTGGTTTTGATGTGTGCCACATCTGAGTATCTTTACAAACCACGGAAAAGGGTTTTTTAACAAACAGAAAATGTTCCCCACTCTCTGTGTGCTGGAAATGACATCAAACACCCTTTTCCTGTACAGTGAGAAAATGTTCCATGTTATCAGTATCTGTGGGAGAACAGAACTAAGAATTTACCTTTCAAAGCAGTTCATACTTTCAATCATCCTTAAACTGCTCATTATTTACTACCAGGAGCATCTTTGTAATGTTTTAGGTGTATCCCAAAACAAACAAGGACCTGCATCAAGTAATACCAATATCCATGCTGAACACAGAGCTCACAGCCCCAAAACTTAGGAGTGTGTGGAAACCCTGCTGGGCCCTTACTACACCTTCAGGCAGCAAAATCCCTTTGAAAATCTGGGCTTTAGGCCCAACCCTGCCAAGAGTTCTCTGTGGAAAGCTCCTCCTCCTGCCTGGGGCTGACCCTGGCACAGCTCTCACAAAGTCTCAGCTTTCCAAACAGCCTAAAGCAGGCAGGGAAAAATCATGTCAGGAGTGGCAAACAGATGAGTTCCCTGATGATTGATGTCTTTCAGAGACAGGAATTCTGATTTGTGAACAGCTGGAAAGCACTGCTGGCTCCTCTCTGGTGCCAGTCTGTGTGTGGTCACTTTGGAATGTGCTCCATATGCCCTTTGGACACGTGTCAAAAGTCACATGTCATTAATTTCTCCAAACTTCGCAGTATTAAAGGTGTAGGAAGGTCGTAGAAACGGAAAGTGCCTTATAAATGTGAAGAATTGTTTCCTGTGGTTTAGTTATTTAACTTTTTTCAATCCAGATTTTTTTCCTGATGGCAGGATTTGAGCTCTACCTCTGAGATTTTTGTCCCAGAAATAAATGGCTTGGAACAAAAGGGACTTTTAACAGGAGATTGCACCATGCACCTTCTGTAGAGTCATTAAAGGCAGATTGGATTTAGTGGCACTCCTGGCTCCAAAGATGCTGCCCAGAGCAGCTGCCCCATGATCCCTGGCAGTGTCCAAGGCCAGGTTGGACAGGGTTTGGAGCAGCCTGGGATCATGGAAGGTGGAAGGGGGTGGCACTGGATGGGATTTAAGGTCCCTCCAAACCAAACCATTCCAGGATTCTGTTTGGTCACACAGGTCCCTGCATTTGGATAAGCAGTACCTCAAAGAGTGGCTGGGACTGGTCTGACTCTCCTTGTCAGCAGTGCTTACAGGCTGTGAGGGAACAAACACAATTCCAAGGCTTGATCCATCCCCAACAGAGAAAAGAGCAAAAATCATCACTCAGAATCAACACTGTGTCAGACAGACATCCAAAAAATTATTATTAGATATTTCAAAAGAAGCCTTTTTAACAGCAATTGTTCTATGTGGGATTTTTTTCTTTTTTTTAATTTCAGTATAAAGTATTTGGTATTTGGAGTCTTTAATAGTGTTGGCAAAAAGCCATTAAGAGGCTTTGATTTTTGGAAGCAAATCCATGTGACTGATCCGAGTGGGATCATAATGGCTACAAGGACCCGTCCATTAAGAGCTATTTTTAACAGTGAAGTCAGAGCTGGAATGTGAAAGTAAAGCTAAGACTAAACTAAAAAAAGGTTAAACTTGCAATATTCTTAAAGATTAAACTGTCCTGCAGTTACAAAATAGCTAAAGTTATTCCTGGTGCCTATATCCCAACATATATCATCCCAAGTTATATTGTTCCTAAGGATCTACCAACAAAACCCTGAGTACAGACAGTGCTCCTACATTGAATGGTCAAGGTGTCTTGGAGTCTTTCCCAACTTTCTTCCTATTGCTTTTTGCTTCAGCTCATCACTGGTTTGTGCTTCTACATCTTTGACCTGTCTTTCGTTTTGTTCCTGTCTGTATTTTCATTATCAGTTGTTTCCTTTCATGGCTTATTTGTCCTCAAGTGTTTCTGGCAACTCCCCATCTAGTTTCAGCCGTACAGGATGATGTTCTGCATCCATCATTCCAGGGTAACAGGGGAACAGAGCATGAATCCTTGAGGTATCCAGTAAATAAACACCAGAGACAGAATCCCAGCCTGGTTTGGCTTGGGAGGGACCTTAAAGCCCATCCCATCCCACCCCTGCCATGGCAGGGACACCTCCCACTGTCCCAGGCTGCTCCCAGCCCCAATGTCCAGCCTGGCCTTGGGCACTGCCAGGGATCCAGGGGCAGCCCCAGCTGCTCTGGGCACCCTGTGCCAGGGCCTGCCCACCCTCACTGTAAAAGTCTGCCTAATTCCTGATCTAAATCTCTCCTCCTTCAGTTTAAAACTATTTCCCCTTGTCCTGCTGCTAAAAGGTGATGGCAGGGGGTGATGAGCTCATTCTGGGTCATGCAAAGGACCCTTCGAGCAGACAGAGCTTGGAGCAGGAGGCCAGCAGCTTCCAGAGGGTGGGATGGGTACAGAGCATCCTCCTCTGGGAAAGGGAGATAGATGGAGGGGAGCAAAACTGGGAAAACTGCTCAGCGTGAATGACTGTGATGAATTAAACTTGTGCTGATGGAAGAACAAAGCATTGCCCAGAGCCGTGGGGATGGGAGAGCAGTGGGGAAAATGTGATGGTGAGTTTAGGCTGGAGAGGAGAACGCTCCGGGAAGACCTCAGAGCCTCTTCCAGAGGCTAAAGGGGCTCCAGGAGAGCTGGAGAGGGACTGGGGACAAGGCATGGGGGGACAGGACACAGGGAATGGCTTTAAGCTGGAAAAGGGTAGATTTAGACGGGATATTGGGACGGAATTGTTCCCTGGGAGGGCGGGCAGGCCCTGGCACAGGGTGCCCAGAGCAGCTGTGGCTGCCCCTGGATCCCTCTAAGTTTCCAAGGCCAGGTTGGAGCAGCCTGGGACGGTGGAAGG
>NW_008236198.1:974362-974596 GCF_000691975.1 Corvus brachyrhynchos | reverse complement strand
CCCGCGGCCCCCGCTCCGTCCGCAGCGCCCCGGCCCGCGCAGCCCCGCCAGCATGGCCGGGGCCATCATCGAGAACATGAGCACCCGCAAGCTCTGCATCGTCGGGGGCATCCTGCTCGTGTTCCAAGTCATCGCCTTCCTGGTGGGAGGGCTCATCGGTGAGTGCCGGGGGCCGCTTGCCTTCCTCCTCCTCCTCCTCCTCCTCCTCCCGCTGCTGCCCGCTTGTTCCGCGCT
>NW_008236198.1:970542-973949 GCF_000691975.1 Corvus brachyrhynchos | reverse complement strand
CCCACCCCCCGGCCTCTCCGAGGACGCACCCCTTCCCTTCCACATCCCGATCCTCTTCCAAGAGGAGCCCCCTCCCTTCCACCTCCCGCTCCTGCTCCAGGAGGGACCCCCCATTCCCGATCCTCTTCCAGGAGAAGCTCAAATCCGCGTGGGCTTGGCCTGGGTTTTCCTGCCCGTGGAAAACCCTCGTGGCTGCGAGCGGGGGATTAAATCCCCTTCCCCGACACCCCTCGGCTCTGGGCCCCCCCGGCTCCGCACGCTGAGCTCCGCACCGGGCACTTTAAAGCCCAGATTTTGTTTATTTATCCCTGAGCATTCCCAAAGGCAGGGATATGGGAACTGGGACACAGCCCTGCGGCGGGGGCTGCCTCCGGCGAGGGGAGTTTTCCCTGCGGGATGGAAGGAGGAGGATGGAGGAGAGTGAGTTTGGGGCAGTCCTGGGGTTTTTTTAATTTTTTTTTTTTTTTTTTTTTTTTTTTACAAGAAAGCAGCTGAGTTCTGCGCCGGCTCCTTGGAATGATGGGTTTTCATTTCCAGGGTGGGAATGTTGCCCTTCTGTCCGGGAAGGACTGTCCAGCCCTGCGGGGGCATCCGTCATCCCTAGGGCAGGGCCGGCTCCCCCGGGGTCCATCCCCTTCCTCCCGGGCAGGGTCCGTGCGGAGCTCTTGGGGTTTTCAGGAAGAATCGGGGTCAACACCACTCTGAAACTTTGTTGCACTTCGTTGGGAGAATAAAGTTGGGATGCTCTCCCTGTTTGAGAGGGATTGAAGGAATAGCTCTCACCCTTCCTCAGGAAGCAAATTCCGTGTCCCTGGTGCCCATTGGTGCTTTGCCTTTGTGAACCCTCTAATTACCAGCTTCTAATAACCATAAAATTCCATTAAACATAATTGTGGAAAGCTTCCTCACCTCCATCTCAAGGGATTCACTGGCACATCTTGACTAAAACCCAGTTTTACTGCTCTTGCAGGCCCGAAACCACACAAAGTTTATCAGGATTAGCTTTCTTCCTTCCTTTTTTTTTCTCTTTAAGAGCTGGTTCGAGAGCAGGTTACTGAACCTGCCGCTGATTCCTGAGATAAAATGTCTTGGCTTGTGCTATGCAGAGAAGCCAGACTTTATCTTAAAAGGGGTTTTTCTAGCAGTTTCTTGCTACTAAGTTTAAATAGTTGCTTGTTCCAAAGGCTGGTGTGCTCACAAAGCCCCGCTTGTGCTGGCATCTGGGGACAGATGTGACAAACAGATGCTTATGGTTGGCTTTACAGGGGAAAGACAAATGTTTCTGTTCAGTTTTGTAGGGATTCAGAGATTAAAGAACTCAAATTCTGTTGGTTCAGTTTTCCAGCTGGTTTATGCCCTGCTTTCTTGGCTGCTGCTGCTGGGCATCCACGATGGGTCTCCCAGGTGGGGCTGGAAAGCTGCATGGACAGGTTGGATGGGCTGGGGCCAGCAGGGACAGGGATTTGGGGCTGAGTTCAATGCCATGCACAAGCTCAGTCACTCCAAACTGCTGGAATTCCTGCGCAAGCTCAGTCACTCCAAACTGCTGGAGTAAATGCATCTTCTGTCTGTGGTCAAGTCCTAGGGGGTGTTGCCCCAAAAGTTCTTTAATTCCTGGAAATCCCCACTTCTGATCTTCCCTCAGATCAAACTGCTCTAATCAATCATCCAAACAGGTTTTTCCTCTGTACCATTCACCCTTTCTGATGCATTTAAGGAGTTTAGAGGCTCCTCCCTGAGCCAGCAGCTCCCAGCCAGCCCTCCTGGGAGCTGGAAATCCAGGGATATTTGGTGCTCGTGAAACACTAAGTTCCATGTGTAACCTAGGTGTGGTCCCCAACATCTGGCAGGGTGACACACAGCCTGGGAGGCTAGGCAGCTCTTCCCAGGACCCTGCCTTGTTTTGGGCTCCCTGTATCCCTGGAAACTCTGATAGGGGCTTGGGACCGACCCCTTTAGTTGTTCCCAAGCACGTGGTGTTTCCTGCAAGGAATCCCCTCGTGGTGGGCAGTGGGTCGGTGGCCGGCGTTCCGAAGGGACCGGAGCCATGCTGGGAGCGCTCCCAGTGCCACCCCACAGCTGCTCCCAAGGGTGACACCAGGTGGGGTGGGAGCAGAGGTGGCACTGACACAGTGGCCCTGCTCTGGTTTGATGCAGCACACCCAACAGACACCAAAATCCAGTTATTTTGGTGTGCCCAGGTCTAGACAACCCAAAATACGTACACGAGTGGGACAGGGCTGCAAAGCCAAGCCAGCCTTTCCCCTCGCAGGCACTTAGGTCATGTTTCAAAACAATGACTAAGTGCTCTATTTTAACAGATCCCTCGTGCCAGTCCAAAATACCCAAATGCAGCAGTTGGTACCTGATACAACCACCACAGAGCTGATTTTCCTCACATCAGGGGGTTTCTGCCACTGCTGGTTCCCAGCTCGTTTTCAGGCAGTCAGTGTGTGATGCCAGAGTTTTAATGCATCTTCCACATTTCCAACAGCTCTTTTATTTAGCAGCGGGAACCTTATCAGCTCTCAGGTGGGATTTGCTCAGAGCTGGCTGTTGGCAAAGCATGAGATGCATATGGATGGGAGACATTCCCAGGGCAGGAGAGGGTAGCCAGGTGGGGGTCAGGCTCTGCTCCCAGGGAACGAGGGACAGGATGAGGGGAAACAGCCTCAAGCTGTGCCAGGGGAGTTTTAGGCTGAATATTTGGGAAAATTTCTTCATGGAAAAGGTTGTCCAGTGCTGGTGCAGGCTCTCCAGGGCAGAGGTGGAGTCCCCATGCCTGGAGGGAGCTTTGCAAAGCTCAAAAGGGAGAAAACACCCCAAAAGAGAATTTTATTGAGCTGTTTCTTTGTTGTGCTATGGTAATGAACTGTTGGCTCCAGAAAGTGGGGCTGTCACTACTTCAGACCCCATGGAATTCACGGTGCCTGCTCCCTTCATGGAAAACATCTTGTTTAAAGGTCACGCTTCTGGGCTGTGTGTGATGTGTTCAGTTGGGATGCAGCAGTGGGAGACAGAACATGATCCATAAAATTAGTCCTAATGCAGCCTTGTCTCCACTATCCGCTGTAAATGATGGCATGTGTGTATCACAGGAGAATGGGATCCCCAGGAATGGTTTCTGTTACCATTTGTGAGGAATGAGGCTGATGATAATTTACAGCCATGCCGGCATTCCCAGGAGCCCTGCCTGCTCTGCCTCCTCTGGATCCAGCGTGGCTGTCCTGGGATGCCACCAGGCTTGTGCAGGCTGGGAGCTGTGAGAGCCCTGGACAAGGCATGAGGACAAACCTGACACCTCCAAACCCTGGCTGCAGCGTTGGGTCCCTCAGGACAAGAGAGAGCCTGTGGGGCTGGAGCGTGTCCAGGGCAGGGAAAGGAGCTGGGGAAGGGGGCGGGGGCCC
>NW_008236198.1:965753-970281 GCF_000691975.1 Corvus brachyrhynchos | reverse complement strand
GAGGCTCAGGGTGGATATTGGGGAAATTCCTTCCTGGAAAGGCTGTCCTGCCCTGGCACAGCTGCCCAGGGCAGGGGTGAGTGCCCATCCCTGGAGGGGTTTAAAAGCCCTTGGGGACATGGTCAGGGTGGCCTTGGCAGTGCTGGGAACAGTTCGATTCGCTGGCCTAAGAGGGCTTTTCCACCCTAAACAATTCCATGATTCCCACAGCTGGACCAGCTGCAGCATCCATCTGGCTGTGCCTGTTACTGGGAATTTTGACTGGGATGTTCCAGTGGAGGTCACCACAACTGCTCCAGGCCAAAGCAGAGCTGGGACACACCGGTGTCATCTCCCGACAGCTGCTGGGGTGGAAGTTGTGTGTATGGAATCTGACTGGATTTATGTGGGTTTGATGCCTCTTGGTTGTTTTGAAAGCAAAGCTTTTGATTACAAATTACCTTCCCCTCTGGGAAGCTGTTGGTGTCCGTTTATAGTTACCTTTGCATCCTAGAATTTTTGTATATATAAAGTATTTTTTAAAGGAAAATAACCCCACATGTCTGTGCAGCAACATCCCAGCTTCAAAAACTTCTCAGAAGGGAATTTTCATTGACTTATTTTATGTGAGTTACTTTAAAGGTCCTTTCCCAACTCAAACTTCCATGATTCTAAGGATGCCTTGTCCCAGATCATAGATTCTTGGTTCAGACAAGCCCAGGGAATGCAGGAGAACTCTCTGTGTTGCAGGCAAATCCAGAGCAGGTTCACACGCAGGGAAATGCTGGGAGTCCAGTGCCCACCCGTACACTTTACAAATTTAACTGATTGGAAAAGTGGAGAGATTTATTTAGCACATGAGTCCTCTGGGCTGAGAGGATGGATTTAAGGAGGTGCAGGTTCACTGCTCCCTTCCCTGGTTTAGGCTGGAAAAAACAGAATTGTTGTGACTGGAGGAGCTCAAACTTCCTTGTGTGTCTGGCCTGGAGAGATAATGAGTCATGTGTGGCCATGGCTGAGCAGCTCTCCACAATCCCAGCTCATTATCTAAATGTCTGATTTGGCTCCTGAGCCGCGAGTTTCCAGGATTTCATTTTCTTTCCTGGGATTTCATTACCTTCCTCGGGCTGAGCTGATCTTTTGACAGGGGAGGCGCTCGGATTTCCAAGGTATGGATAGGAAAGAGGGGTTCAGGGTGGGGGCAAAGAACATTTTTGTGTGCCTGACTTCCTTTCATCCAGGGCCTCTCCAGGAGCTGGTCGGTGCTCCGTGGCCATGAATGCCAATGGATCCTCTGTATAGACACATTCCTGCAGGGCTGCAGCCTTGGCAGAGGCGCTGGGAGCCGAGGAGAAGCAGACACGAAAGGTCATGTCTGTTTAGTTTAGGTCTGCTCAATTCTTCTTTTGAAGAGCTGTAACTGTAGCTGAATGGGCAAAAGTGCCAGAAATTGAGAGTTCCCAGGCAGGAATGTCAGTGCTGGGGCCTGAGGAGCTGGGAATCCTCTGAGGTGCTGGGTTTTTCTCTTTTCACAGCTGCATCGCTTCCAAATGCAAACTTGGGAGAGCTCAGGTGACAAGTTCAGTCCTCCTGCTGCTCCCCTGTTCTGTCGATTTAAATGTGACCTGAGCACTTCCCAAGCAGTGGTCCTGCTGCCTCCCTGCCCTTTGTGAGGGAAAGCCATTACACAGGAAGCCTTTTCCTTGGTAAATAACACTTACGGCCTTTGAAGTCAGGCTGTAACTCCCTGATAGCCTGGGAAAGCCTTTGAAGGGCTCAAGGTGTCCAGTGGGGAAGGGCCTGGACCAGCCCATTCACATGGAGATGAAATTCCTCACATATCTGAGCACGGGCAGTTTCCAAGGTATCTTATCTTGGGGAGTGTCAGGCTCAGGAGAAAAGCTGCTGGATAACAACAGCTTCTCCTGCTCTTTCGGATCTGTGTGCAGGGATTTCATACCCTGCCTGGGCGTTGCAGGAAATGCATCTCATCCCATTGGAAAACTGACTTGGAAGAAGATCAGGCTCTCTGTGGCAATCAGTACAGCTGTTCTACCTCTTTTTTTTTTTTTTTTTTTTCTTTCTTTCTTTCTTTCTTTCTTCTTTTAAATAAAATATTTTTGAATATCCATTTCTGCATTTAGGGAGCTCTGCTCGTGCTCACCTCATTTGCATTCGTTGCTGCTGTTGAATATGGATGTGAATTATGGAGATCATTCATTTAGTTCTCCCAGCAAGTTGTGCCTCATAAGATTTCCCTGCTTTGTGACTTGCCTGGGGCTGAGGGAATAATTCTTTATCTCTGTTCCCCAGGAGCCCTTTGGCTGCTTATCAGGGAGCTGGGAATCCCCTGTTCCCTCAGTTCTAAGGGCTCTGGGCACGGCTGCTCCTGCAGCTCCTTGGGAACTGATTTATTGGGAAAAACCTCCAGTTTGTGCTGCTTTCAAGAGGCTTTGCTGGTAGCAAGGTTGCAAAAGTAACACTGGAGAACAAACCTCGAGGAAAAACACAACCCTTGGGACGTGAGAGTGCCCAGGAATATGTGACTGGGTGGTTGTAGAGTCTCAGAATCCCAGCATGGTTTGGGTTGGATGGACCTTAAATCCCATCTTATCCCACCCCTGCCATGGGCAGGGACACTTCCACTATCCCAAGCTGCTCCCAGCTCCGTCCAGCCTGGCCATGGACACTTCCAGGGATCCAGGGGCAGCCACAATATTTCTGTTCTGATCCAACAAGCTTGGGTTTGATGGTTTGGACAGGCTCACTTTAATGGTCTGAAACAAAAAAGAGAAACCTGTAGTACTGAAAAAAATATCTTGGAGATGACAGAAATATGGGGCTTTAAAGGATTTTGGTCTGGATAAAGCTTGAAGTCAAATATAAGAAAGAAAAACGTTTCCCAAGGGGGAGTGGGCTTCCTGTAGGCAGTGGGCTTCTTTAAATATAGTTATTCTGTGTATAAAAGCTACTGCAATGTTCCAAAAAGCTTTGTGAAATAAGAACTATGAAAGAAACAGTAATTAAAAGGCTCTGTGTCACTCAAATATATTAAACTGGTGGCATCGAGGTCAGGGAAGAAGGAGGCAGAAAAGAAAAATCCATGCTGCAATAAAGACATATTTATAATCCTGAGTGTATATACGGTGTTATTCAGGTTCTGGCTGTTCCAGTTGGAAAAGCTGGGTCTGTCCATGATAAATTAGCTTGTTTATTCCTACCCTGCAGTCGCTTAGGGTAATGAAGCAGAAGCCCTTTGTGTGTGCTCGATGGGAAGTGCTGGCTGGCTCCGAAGGGGGTAATTGAGTAGAAAAGCAGAATGCTCCCGGTGCCGGGAGAAGTTAAATCCCCCCGAGGTCAGGGGGATTCAGGCTTTAATCAATGTGGACACAATGCAATTGAGAGTTTCCAAAGGGCTTGTTTATGGTGCTGGAGCAAGGGTCGGTGGTTAATGGGAGTGCTGGAGGTGCTGGGATGAGAAGGTGCAGGATGTGTTTCCCAAGGTGAGGGCTGGTGGACGACTCAGAGGGGATGGAAATCCTGGAACTTGTGTGCAGGAGGAAGGAGGTGATTGAGGCTTCATCACAGAAGCTTTTTGAAGATCTACTTAATATATTGAAATTAAAATACTGAGTGATGGTGGCTCTTGCCTGAAACTGGGTGTACATAACATCCCCCCCCAAAAAATGCTAAAAATTGAGTTCACTTGTCTCAGTAATTTTTTTTACCTAAAGATTTAAGTATAAAACCAGAAAAGCAGTGTATTTTTTTTTTCTTTGAGGACTAGCTCCTGAGTGAAGCCCCTTGAATCTTATTTCCTGCTGCCCTGGTGGGATCAGGCCCTGAGCACCCTGCCCTGACCTCCTGGCTGAATGGAAAGGATGGAATTCCGTGCAGGATTGTTTCAGTCAGTGACACACGGCTGAGGTGGCCCTGGCAGTCCACGGGAAGCCCTCCCTGGGCAGTGGTGGCCGCACTGGTGAAGGTGTCCAGCTTTCCAAGTATTTGCTGGCTAAAACCATCACAGGGAGCAGCAGGATCTGCTCTGCCCCTGTAATCTGGGATACACTTGGGATTTCTGCAGTGAGCTGGGCACCTCCAGAGGCCCTGCTGGAGGAGATGCAGAGGCAGAAGGGAAGTTTAGGATAGATACTGGGAAGGAATTGTTCCCTGGGAGGGTGGGCAGGCCCTGGCACAGGGTGCCCAGAGCAGCTGGGGCTGCCCCTGGATCCCTGGCAGTGCCCAAGGCCAGGCTGGACAGGACTTGGAGCAGCCTGGGACAGTGGGAGGTGTCCCTGTCCGTAGCAGGGGGTTGGATGAGACAAACTTTAAGGTCATTTTCAACCCAAACCAGTCTGTGATCCTGTGGCAGTGCTGGCAGTTCCAGCACCTCCTGCCCTTGGCATTTGGCACTGCTGGGGTCCACACACAGGCACGAGGGGTCTCTGCCTCGTGGCTGTGCCAGCCCCTGGGGCCAGGACTCCTTCCTGGGTGCTCCTGCCTGAGCTGGCTCCCAGGGGGCTTCACTTCAAATGGCTTTTCCCCAACC